>NC_056744.1:500894024-501026524 GCF_019279795.1 Protopterus annectens
TAAGAAAATTTTGCAAATTCTTATCTCAGTGTTCCCTGAGATGCTCACAGTCCAAGGTGGGGGTCGCTTTCAAAATTTAGATTTTACATCCTGGACATTGATCCACATGCAGTTCTAGAACACCAGAAATTAAAGGTGTATCATATAAATCCTGGTAAGCAACATAAATCACAGTCCAAAGATAACTAGCCAGGGATCACATAAAAGCAAAATATTTATTTAGAACTAATAAGCACTTTCACAGTGTTTCATCAGCTTCATTATAATTAAAAATGCATATCACACTCAAAATAAAGAGATTAAAATCACATGACATGTGACATTAGCAAGTGAAAAGATTTGTTAAGGTGACAAAGCAATAACATATAAAAGCTGTTTTCTTAATAATTGTTTCTTTAAAGTAGGTTTTAGTGAACAAGAATCACTCAAACCTGGACAGCATGTAGAATTAAATTAAGTGAATCATTTGTATTCACATTCTTCTGAAAAATTTCTTAAATCTCCACCTCTAACACATGGTTTAACTTGTTGCAGTGCTATAAATAAAAAAAAAAAACATACTGAGCCCCACACTGTATAATATGCCTTGCTGAGGTATTATTTCTATTTAACTTTTTTATATCATACACATGCTTGTTAATATGTTCTTTATAAGTCCTATTAGTTTTGCCATTGTAGAAGGCTTCACATGGCTGCAATTAGCACAAATAACAATACAATGCATTTTCTCAGTACCTGGATGTTTAAAACTGCTCTTCAAATTAATATTACCATGATAACTACAGGTCCTACAACGGCGAGTACCCTTCTTATTAGAAAGAAGAGTGTCCATACATTTATTGCAACAAATTTTTCTCTTTAAATTCTTTTCATTTTTAAAAGAAAATGTTGTTTTTTTCCCATAGTATTGCTAATGCCACTGTCGATAGGTGAAATATCCCAATCTTTCTTTAAAATGTCACATATAATACCAAAGAAACTTACAGTTTACCATCAGTGTTTTTCTTTTCAGAATAACAATTATGTCCCAAATATGGAACAGCTTAAGTAGATCGAAGCATTGTAACCTCTAACATTATTCAAGTATTTAGGGTCATAACCTCCTGCTATA
Organism: Protopterus annectens; assembly: GCF_019279795.1. Classification (NCBI taxonomy): domain Eukaryota; kingdom Metazoa; phylum Chordata; order Ceratodontiformes; family Protopteridae; genus Protopterus; species Protopterus annectens. The sequence continues at coordinate 500,895,136 of NC_056744.1, forward strand.
AAATCAATAGGCATTTTAATGACTGCAGTAAATTTATTATCATCAGTTGTTAAGTTGACTGGTCTTTAATATCTGCCCTTTTACAGTATTTCTGTGTAAATGGTTAGGGTGCGTACTCTGTCTATACAAGAATGTATTGCTCTTACAATCTTTGCTATATACTGACATATGTATGACTTGGCAAGTCCTTTCAGTCTCAACATCTAAAAAATAATCTCACCACAGGACTTAGAAAGTGATAGTGCATTGCTAAAGTGTTCATTATTACCCTGCCTGAGGCACTATTTCAGAAATTAAACACATGAAAACCTTAAAACTCAATTGCTGTGTATTTTGGAATTAAAAATCTGGCTAAACAGCATGGTCAAGTCACGGCAGGTTAGAAGAATTACTGATCCATTCCAACGGTGGTTATTAGTGGTATCCAGAAACGCTCTGTATTTAGTCCAATATGTTTTGGACTAAGATAACAATATGGGAAATGGTCTGTGCATAACTAACTATACTGGCAGTTATAAATTGTTATTGATAGTTACTTTCTTGTCAAATGTAAATAATAGTTGTATCTTGAAGTTTGGCAAAAAGGATATTCTACATTATGATTAAAAATAATTTGCCAAATTTTCAAAAAACAAAACAAAAACATAATCATTAAAGGTCTTTGAGCAATAGCTTAATCTTAACCATGGTGTATCTACAAATTCAGAAAAGCAAATTTTGTAGCCTATATAACAGTAAATGGCATGTCTACTCACCATTCAGACATAATTGTATCAATTTTGACTTCAGCAACATGACCGACTGCTAAAAACAAAGCTGCATTCTTAAACTCTGTAGCAACCATTTGCCAGTTAATCAGAGAATGCCCCTGGGCTTTGTCTGAAAATGGTCCTTGTGGATCAGTGCTCTATCCCAGCTGTCAAAAAACAAACAACTAAACAAACAGAAAGCAAACAAATAAAAATATCAACAAATAAACAGCACTTGAAACAGTTTAAAAAGGTACATTAATTACTAGAATTATCTGAGGGCTGGATAGATGTGTTCTGATGAGTATATGTGTCTGTAGGGGCACAAATGCAGGAGTGTGTGTGTGTGTGTGTGTGTGTGTGTGTGTGTGTGTGTGTGTGTGTGTGTGTGTGTGTGTGTGTATGTGTGTGCATGTGTATGCATGATTCTATGACTGTAAAATGAATTTGTATGGCTTTGTTTGTGGATGCTTGGGGGGTAGTATGTGTGTCGGCATGTGTGTGACTGAGTGTTTCTATGAGTGTGAATGAATTTGTATGGCTTTGTTTGTGAATGTTTAGGTGTGTGTACTAGAGCTGGTATGTGTGTGAGTAAGTAAATCTGTGGGAATGCCTTTATATAGATTTGTTTGTGGATGCTTGGATAAGTGTGTGTGTGTGTGTGTGTGTGTGTGTGTGTGTGTGTGTGTTTGTTTGCTTGTGTGCACTTATGAGGAGGTTCCTATGCTACCATAATAAGTATTCTGGTAGGATGAACATTAGCACAGTCAGGCCTGACAGCAGAGCATTCTTTCTAGTGATACAGCAATGATCCTGTAATGTGGTGCTTTCTGTGTGGCTTTACTGTGTCACTTCATAGGTTCATAGGTTCATAGGTTCATAGGTAGGTACTAGGCTATTGGCCCTAGGGCCTATACAAGCCTAGCCAAAAAGCTACCCTGGCTTCGCCACCCAAGAAAATTATTTTCCTGTGCCCCTGTCGAGCAGAGGCAGAGAGGTCATCCCTGGGGTGAATTTCCTATTTCCCATCCAATTATCAAGAATTTTCTTTAAGAGTGCTAATGAGGAGCTTTGTTTGATTTAGATAGGTAGTTTGTTCCAGAGTATGGGAAGTCTCTGGGACGGGAACCTCTCCCTCCAGCATGTTGTGTTTATTGTGGTGATAAGGTTTAGGTCCCTAGAGCATGTAGCAAAGAGGGATTGGGATTTCTTTAAGTGGCACATGTCCAGCAGCTCTGGGTTTGACATAGTTTTGTATGTTAGGCAGAGATCGCCATTGAGTAGGCGATATGCGATGGAGTAAATCTGCAGTTTTTTGAGCCAGTTTGTGTAGAGCATCTGTTTGAGGCCGGTAATTCTCTTTGTGAGGTATTTCTGTGGCCTTTCCAGTTGTAGATGTCTTGTGAGGTATATACCAAAAGGGGTGCTGTACTCTATAATGGGTCTAATGAGTAACGAGTAGAGGGGAACAATGACCTCTTTTTTCCTGGATGAGAAACCTTTTGTGATGAGGTGTGCCACATAGAAGGATTTTCTGACTACTGTGGTGATGTGATTATCAAAGGAGAGACTACTGTCCACCTGTGTCCCAGGTCTCTTATCACACTTTCGGTGTTATGTAGACTACCACCTATGTGGTAGCTCATGGGTACAGAGTTTTTACTAAAGGGGATGATAATGCACTTTTTGGCATTGAGCTTGAGGCCATGGCTTTGACACCAGGCATCTGTCTCAGTGAGGCCCTTTTGTAGGATGTCCACATTGTTAGGAGTTTCAATTATGGCTCCTAGTTGATACCAAACAGGAGAGGACCCAGGACTGAACCCTATGGTACTCTACGTGTCACTGGTCTGAAGTCAGATTTGGAGTATGCTACTTTCACACTGTGGGTTCTGTCAGTGAGTCAGTTGGAAACCCATCTTGTGACATATGGATTTATACCTAGTTTAGTGAGTTTATCTATAATTCCAGAGTTGGGGATGATGTCAGAAGCCTTGGTGAGATCTAGATAGGCTGTGTGAACCACCTTATCCTCAAGGCTAATGGGGCAGTAGTTTCCAGCGTCCGTGGTGGCTCCCCACTTGTAGAGTGGTATAACCGTCACTGTGCACCATTCAGTGGGCATAAAGCCCGAGGTGAGGCTATGATTGAACATGGTGCTTAGATGGGGTGCCAGTTCATTCTGTAGTTCATGCAGAACACAGCCTGGGATGTTGTCTGGTCCCATGGATGCTGTGTTCTTGGCTTTGGAGAGTGTGTTGTTTACCTGTGCAGCTGTGATTACAGGAACTTTGCATTCTTCTGATATAGAGATGGGCCCTTTAGGGGGTGAGAAGAAGGTAATGTTAGCACTAAAAATATCTGTCAGGATGTTGGCAATATTAGTTGGTTCTGTATATTTAGAGCCATTGTACTGTAACTCAGAGCAGATCTGAGTGCTGCCATTGAGATTCTTGACATAGCTATAAAATGCTTTGTGTTTGTCTTTAGAATCAGTGGCGATTTTGTTTTTGTAACTAGCTTTGGAGGATTTCATGAGGGATCTCAGCTTCTTACTGAGACTGACCAGGGAGTTCCTCCAATCATGGGATTTTTTTTGCAACAGTTTTTTTCTTCTGTTGTAGAGTTTGTTTTTGGCAGGGGGCCACCAGATTGGCTTCCCTTTTTTGGAGGATAGCATCTTGGTTCTGTTAGGGATAGCACAATCCATGCACTCATGTAAGTGCTTATAAAGTGCATTTGTCTAGGATTCAGCAGTCATACCTCTATTTTCTGTCTGCATGGGTGTCGTGAAGTTTGCCACTTCTGTCTTAAGAAGCGTGAAGTTGGCTTTGGAGAAATTTTTTACGGTGGTTTCCCTAATAGGGGGTGGAGGCAGGATGTGGATGTCTAGGGTGATTAGCTTGTGGTCGGATCAGACCAACAAGGAATTGACCTCTGGTGTGTAACACTGGTCACCCATGTTGGTAATGACCAGGTCTAGGATATTGCTGTCCCTGGTGGGGCTGTGGATAAGTTGATCCAAGGCATTGGAATTTATGAATTCCAGAAAACGTTGAGAAAAAGAGTTGGTACATTAACAGTTTTCCCAGTTAATGGTGGGGTACTTGAAATCACCCATTATTAGGGTGCTGGGTTGTACCCTAATATTTTAAAGTATATCAAGAAATGCAGAGTGGGAATCATGGAGCATGGTGGGGGATCTGTAGCAAGTTACAATTTGGATTGCGGTCTTGCCCAGAGTTAATTGCACTTGGATAATCTCAGATGCATTATGCTGAGCAACTAGCCTGGAGATGTGGATATCCTTAATGAATATGGACACGCCTCCACCTTTAGTGTTTCGGCCCAGGTTAGGTGGCCAAAAGGTGTGGTATGAATTATAGCCTGGTAATGCTGGGGTGCTCTCTGGAGCCTTGAACCAGGTCTCTGTCACTGCACAGATGTCGATGTTCTCCATTTTAAGTAGTGCCTCGAGTGAATGCATTTTGAGGTTTACACTTCTAGCATTGAGTAGCGTTACCCTCAGATTTTGCTTGCTTGTACCTGTTATGGTGGTGAATTTGTCATTCGAACCTTGCCTAAAAAAGGCACTATAGGGGTGGCAAGAGCCTTAACCAGTATCCGGAATCCCAAGGACGACAGGTACTGGCCATCTCTGGCAAAGCATCGTGGTCTGTCAATCATGTCATCCCAGGCAGACAGATCATAGATCCCTTTAGAATGACACCTGAAGCTTAGCCAACTGTAGAAGTCAATAATTTTGTCCTTGTACTGTGGTATCATTCTGAGTGATGGCAGGATGCTACTCAGGGCTAGAGTTATAACTGCCTGGGCTACAAGATCAGAGAGCTTCTCCATGTCTCTTTTCATGTAGTGGCCCAGGGAGGTACGTCTCCGGTCATTCACACCAATATGGACAATGACAGAGTCATATTTGTACTTGTTGTGGAGTGTCCTGAGTGCATGTATTATGTGACAGAACCTGGCACCCGTCAGGCAGCTGACAGTAACTTTCTCCTTGTTTAGCCTGGTGAGTGAAACATCAGTGTGCTTGACTATGGAGTCATCTATGACTAGAGTGTTGGGTACATTGTTATGCCTTATGGGCTGTGGTTGAGTGGCACACTGAGTATGTGTGCTATCTGTCATTTGGGTTGTGTTGGGGGGGTGGAGGTTGCTTTCATTTCTGCTTTGGAGGTCTCTGTTGCTTGACCAGATTTTTATTGAGAGCCTTTGTGAATGTAGGTGTGTGTTTTGTGTTGCTATGTGTGTGTTTTGGTGGTGTAGGTATTGAGGGACTATGTATTGAGTGTGATGTGGTGCAAGTGTTTACCATCTCCTCTTCACTGTCTAGTCCAGTCTTGGGTGAAGAGAGCTTTGATTCCAATTTGGCTATATAAGTGCATCTCTCACAGGTTGTAGTGTTGGGTGTTAGGAGAAGAGGGTTGTCTGTGTACATGAGGCAATTGCCGCATTGCCCCAAGATGCCAAGATTCATCAGGTAGAAAGGGGAAAACACCGGGAGCCGACCCTTAGACATGCCTGGATAGGTGCTTATTTATTAAGTACTAAAAACTGTTTTCCTCTAGACAAGTGAGGAAAGTTGAGTGCTGTAGTAATTTGTAGCTTATTTAGTGCTTATAACAAGTTCTGAACAAGTGCTGAGCTCAAAGAAACAGATTTGAGTGCTAAAACTAAAAAAAACTGGCTAGTTCTAGGGGAAAATGTGAAGAGAAGACTTTATGGCGCCGGGAATAGTTTAACCCTAGCTAAGCGGCAATGCATAAAGTGTTTTTTTTTTTTTTTTTAATATAACAGTAGCAAATGAGCAAACTGATTTAAACAAATTAACTAATTAACCAAAAAAAGCTAAAAACTGAACCCCGTTCTAGCAGTCTTCGACCAGACAAGTTCTAACTGCACACTCCTGCTACTAGGGTGCAGGAGAACCTTCTCCAAAAAAGATGGTCTGGATTAGTGCTCAAGTTATACAAACAAATCTAGATAAAGCAGGTCTGAGTTTAGTCTATGCTACAGCAAACAAGGTGTACCAATTTCAGAAAGAAACAGTTCAAATAAGCAGGCACAATAAGCTTTTAACCAGAATCTCCTGGCAGAATCTACCCTCTCCTCCCAGAAGAGTACATACCACACCGTCTTAATGTAAAATAACTGGCCCAAAGTCCAAGTGCTTAAACCAGAACTAATACACTTTTAGAATAACAGACACTAAGCCCTCAATCAGCAACTCCCAACTTAGTAGAATGTAAGCTACCTGTCCTGCCACAACAGTGCAGAGCACAAATGTTCTTAATGTAAAACAACTGGACTGATGCCCAAGTGCTTCAACCAAAGGCTTAGAATAACAGTTAAAAAAGCAGCAGAGCACGACCCAGGAACACTGATTTAATAAGAAAAATGCTGTAAGCACAAAACACGCTTTCGGTGAGCCCAGTGTCTCACCTTCTTCAGACAAAATTACAAGCCAACTAGCTAACACTTTATATCATCAGTAATCAGTCAATTTAATTTAATTAGTACTCCTTATCTAATTAAATAAATCTAATTCTGAATGCAACAGTTTTTAAAAAGATAGCAGATTAAAACATAACAAACCTATGAGCCTGTTTTTAATGTTATTTTAAAATGTTTTAAAACTGTTTTAAATCTATTTTAATCTATTTTAATCTATTTAAATCTATTTGATGCACACACACAATAAGTATAAAAATAAAAATAAAAAAAATAAAAAAATATATATATAAATAATTTTAGCAAACAAAAAATAATAAAACTAATAAATTTAACAGTTCAATTCATTTACATATACATATATATATATATATATATATATATATATATATATATATATATATGTATGTGTCTGTGTGTACTTGCATCAAAAACAAACTAATATACACATATAAATATAGCAGTATGTGTATATAAATGTATAAATATTATGTAAAATACACTTTATTAATAACTGAGATGTGTTTAAAAACATTATATATTAATATCATTATAACAACATCATACTAAGTTTAAAACCATCTAAAAAAAATAATTACATAATCCCAAAACAAACAACCTTCGTCCTTTTGGTTAATAAACCTGTTGGTTAATAAACCTAATTCGTTTAAAACAAAGAACAAAATAGATTTAAATAGATTAAAATAGATTAAAATAGATTTAAAACAATTTTAAAACATTTTAAAATAACATTAAAAACAGGCTCATAGGTTTGTTATGTTTTAATCTGCTATCTTTTTAAAAACTGTTGCATTCAGAATTAGCTTTATTTAATTAGATAAGGAGTACTAATTAAATTAAATTGACTGATTACTGATGATATAAAGTGTTAGCTAGTTGGCTTGTAATTTTGTCTGAAGAAGGTGAGACACTGGGCTCGCCGAAAGCGTGTTTTGTGCTTACAACATTTTTCTTATTAAATCAGTGTTCCTGGGTCATGCTCTGCTACTTTTTTTCGTATTTCCTGAGTCTGTGCATTGGTTTGGTTACGTTAGAATAACAGTTACAATTTAATCAGGCTACTAACAAGCAGTAATAAATGCAGCAGAATAAATGCAATAAAGTAGGAAGAAACACAAATGCAGTAAAAGCAGATGAATAAAGTGCAATTTTTTTATATATAACAATATAAGATGAGTAAACTGATTTAAACAAATTACTCAACTAACCAGTAAAAAACTCAAAAACTGAGCCTTGTTCCAGCAGTCTTCAATCAGACAAGTTCTAACTGCACACTCCTGCCACTAGAGTGCAGGGGAACCTTCTCCAAAAAAGATGGCCTGGATTAGTACTCAAGTTATACAAACAAAGCTAGATTCAGTATGCCTGAATCTAGTCTATGCTACAGCAAACAAGGCACACCAATTTCAGAAAGAAACAGTTTAAATAAGCAGGCACAATAATCCTTTAACCAGAAATTCCCAGCTCAGAAGGGCAGAATCTAACCTCTCCTTCCACAAGAGTGCAGACCACAAACCTTCTTAATGTAAAATAACTGTCCTGAAGCCCAAGTGCTTAAACCAGAACTAATACACTTTTATAATAACAGACACTGAGCCTTCAATCAGCAATTCCTAACTTAGAAGGATGTAAGCTACCTGTCCTGCCACAACAGTGCAGACCACAAACCTTCTTAATGTAAAACTACTGGTCTGAAGCCCAAGTGCTTAAACCAAAAGGTTTAGAATAAGAGTTACAATTTAATCAGGCTACTACCAAGCAGTAATAAATGTAGCAGAATAAACACAACTGAGTACTTTTAAGAAGAGGCAAAAGGAAAATAAAGTGTATTTTCTTTCAGTAAAGTGCAAGGTGAGAGGAAGGAGAAACAGAAGAAAAATCCAAGGTTAAGAACCTAAGTGGGTTGGCCTTCTCAAATGTTCTCTATGTATTAAGTAGAGTGAACACCAGACTGGGAGTGGTGTCCCAGATCAAATTTTCAGTAGGAGCGGGCAACTGCAAAGCCACCAACTATAACAACTCTACAAAAATAGGGTTGGAGGGAGGGGTAAAAAACAGTTTCAGGACAGATGAGAAACATAAAACAATGCCAAAAAATATATAAAATAATTCAGCCAGTCAAAAAATAATTCAGTTAGGCAAATTAAGACAATGCAGAACTCTGAAAGGTTAAAATGCCAAGAAATATATTTATCAATCAGCAATATATTTCCAGATTGTTTGAGAATCACACTTCAGCCAGAACACCAGGAGTTTCCAGCAGTGAACATCAGAGATTCACTCTGTCACACTTATTACCTGTATCATGTTGGGCAATTAGCTCTGATCAAGAGAATCTTTCTCAGTCATAGTTTCAGTATTAACAAAGTCAACATGTGTAAAGAAAATTTAAATAAAACTGTGAAGATTACTTGGCTTACATACCTCTCAACTGTACAGATTTTCACATAATGTCTAGATTTTTGTCTCATATTTTTGGTCAGTTTTTCATAAAATTGTAGCTTCCTGGGAAATTGGTGGCAAATCATTAAAGATTGAAGTTAGAAAATAATGACAGACATTTGAGTTTCAGACTTCATACCCTTCAGAAAATTCATACTAATGCAAAAACTGTTATTCTATCATTTTTTTAAGTTTGTAAGATATTTAAAAATTGTCCATAGTTATGGGCCTTTGTCTTACTTTTATTTACAGCTTTGTCCAGACTTCTTGCTCTAAGAGATTGAGAGGTATGCTTCATTAGTAAAAATCATTATGCATCAATGTATCAAATTTTAAAAATCATTTGAGCTCTCAGCTTCAAAAGTGCTGGTTGAATATCCTCCCCTTTCAATAACAGATGGATGGACAGGACCATAACGCACAAAGAGTTAATATTCCTGTGGTGAAACCCATGGCAGTACACAGTGACATAATTTTCTAGGCAGGCACTATTATTATCATTAAACAGGAGAAAGAGTTTTTGTTAATGTTTTTCAAACCAATTGATCCATTTGGAACTGAAACTGCTTTAATTATAGTGTACATGCATTTGATAATGGTGGTGGAGACCTTCCCTCACTGTGTAAAATGTCTGAAAACAGAAAGTAAAATTCATTAGCATATTAGCCACTCCTCATAATGAAATGAACATGAATGTGATGACGAGCGGCATGAGATCTTTAAACCCAAGCATTCTGCAACCTTATTTCCAAATACATTCTCATTCATATGGGTACACTTCTTCACAGATACATAATAACAACAACAAATGTCTTGCTGAAAAAGATTAAACCCAAGTATTCTGCAACCTTATTTCCAAATAGATTCTAATTCATATGGGTACACTTCTTCAGAGATACATAATAACAACAAACGTCTTGCTGAAAAAGATTAAACCCAAGCATTCTGCAACCTTATTTCCAAATAGATTCTCATTCATATGGCTACACTTCTTCAGAGATACATAATAACAACAAACGTCTTGCTGAAAAAGATTAAACCCAAGCATTCTGCAACCTTATTTCCAAATAGATTCTCATTCATATGGCTACACTTCTTCAGAGATACATAATAACAACAAACGTCTTGCTGAAAAAGATTAAACCCAAGCATTCTGCAACCTTATTTCCAAATACATTCTCATTCATGTGGCTACACTTCTTTAGAGATACATAATAACAACAAATGTCTTGCTGAAAAAGATCTTAAAAGTGTAGCTGTTATAAAAAAGAATATCATTGTTGCCTCATCTAAAGAGGTTTACCAGTTCAACTCATGGCTGAGGGACTTTTTGTGCAGAGTCCTTATATCCATTGTGTACATGTGAGTTTTCTTCAGATAACTCAATTTTCCTCCAAAAGACATGCAGTAGGCAGTTTGGTCATTCTAAATTGTCCTTAACTAGGCATGCAGTGTGTGTGTGTGTGTGTGTGTGTGTGTGTGTGTGTGTGTGTGTGTGTGTGTGTGTGTGTGTGTGTGTGTGTGTGTGTGTGTGTGTGTGTGTGTCTGTGTGTGTGTATGTGTGTGTGTGTGTGTGTGTGTGTGTGTGTGTGTGTGTGTGTGTGTGTGTGTGTGTGTGTGTGTGTGTGTGCGTGTGTGCGTGTGTGTGTGTGTGTGTACACATATTTTATGCAGAGAAAGTCTTAGCAATCTATGTCCATTCCCTATTTCCATAGTAAAGTTTGTGGATAGTGATGGCTGCTTCCAGGTTTGCTATAAGAGTTAGCAAAAGCATAGCTGGGGCTGAGTGAAAGAAGCAGTTGATTTGGAGTAGGGACTTCATTTGTCAGCAACCTTTGGAACCTTTGGGTCTTGGATCCGACATTGGATCCAAGCCGGCAACTTATTATACAGCTATGGATCCAAGCTCCTAGCTCCTCCCCTCAACCATAATCCCCTGCCAACCCTTAATGACCTCAGATCTAGTTTGCCGCTCTTAAGTGTGTCAGCTGGATTTTGAGCTCCTGGCAATTTTTTCAGATAAGTGACTCTTTTGTCTAATCAGCCTACTTTTTCAGTAGTTTAATCAGTGTGTGTGTGTTAGGTTTCCCTTTAGTCAGTTAATTTTTTAATTTTTAGTGTTTACCCTCCCCTCGCTGGTCGTTAGTGTGTGGTGTGCTTGCGTTTGGGGCCTAGTGTATTTGTGTAGCTTTTATTTAGTTTTGGGTATGTCAGAGGCCCCAAAACCTATTTTTTCTAAGTACACCGAGTGTGGCCATAAGCTCTCTCTGGCAGATGGCCACACTCAGTGTGTTCGGTGCCTTGGGGTTGAACACCTGTTCTCAGGCTGTACCATTTGTGCAGCGTTCAACTCCAGGGCAGTGAAAGAGCGGAGGTCGAAGCTGATCCTGGTGGGACTTCTGCCCCTGGATTCCCGTGGCACCTCCTCAGCCTGTGGTGGTGGCCACTCCTGCCCCACTTCCCCTCGGCCGGGATTCAAACTCCTACTAAAGCGCCGGAGGACATGGAGGCCAGGAGGGAGAAATGAAGGGAGAAGCACCACAAGTGGCGGGCCGAGGCCTCCGCTTCGCCCCCCCCCCAGCTAAGCGGTCTTCTCCCTCCACGGCTTCCAGGTCTCCTCCTCCTTGGCTCCGATCCCCTTGCTTCTCCCTGGGACCCGAGGAGGAGAAGACCCGATCTCCATTGAGGTCATCGAGGTGGCATTCCAGGCCTGCCTCGGTGGCCTCTTCAAGATCCACCTACAGCCTGTCTGATGCAGACTTGGACCGGATGATGAGAAGGTTCATCCAGGCCCAGCTGCAGATGGGAGTGCTCTTGCCTCCCCCCCCCTTCGGGTGGGAGCTCGACACCTTTATTTGTTCCGATAGCTCCTTCTCCAACCCGCTTCCCGGGTTCGGAGCGCTCAGAGCTGGGCAGCGTCAGAGCCGGGGGTGAGTCTGCACCGACAGTACTGGTTACTTCGGATCTGACCCGGCCCTCGAGTCTGTCGGTTCCATCGTCGGATCTGACCTCTCGGAGCCGTGGGTCGAGCTTCGGATCCGAGGGATTCAGTGTACCTTCGGCTCCGTCCAGGTTGGAGCACACTGGTCCCTCAGATCCGACGGTCTCGGCGCCGGTTCCGATCCCTTCATCGGATCCAAGTGGGAGTCGGCTTTCAGAGCCCATGGAGAGCAGCTCCCCCTCGGCCTTCGATGCAGTGGAGAGGGCTCTGTCGAGAGCATCCGGAACCCCGGCCCTTGTCTCGGTTCCACCCTGCACTCCCTCTCTGCTGGGTCAGGCTTCCATCACCCGGCCACAGGGACAGCCTGCTTCGATGTCCCAGTTTGTTCCATTGGAACAGGATATTGCTGGTGAGCCCTCCTCAGACAGCCCCCCCGAGGAAGTGCCTCGCAAGCTCAAGTGTAAGAGGAGGCAAGTGGACTCCCCCGAGTCCTTAACAGGGGACATGGACTTGGATGAAGGGGAAGGCTCCCCAAGGTCACCCCCTGAGGATGTCTCCTTTGGAGACATCATGGAAATGCTCAGGATCAGGGGGGGTGGTCTGCCCCCAAGGCTTCCTCCGACGAGTCCGTGTTTCTGGAGGCATTCGAAGCAGGCCCATCTACCTCTTGGGTGTCCCCTCCGGCCGACCCCCTGGTGGACCTTATCACCACCAGGGAGTGGAAGGAGCCGGACACTGTGGAGCCAGTCCCTAAATACCCGGATAGGATTTTGAGCCCCCCCGCAGACCGGTCCCACTGGAGCAAGGGTCCCCCTGTAGATGCCATGTTGACAGTGGCAGCCACTAAGAGGGAACTAGCTCAGGAGGGCCCCTCTGTCCATCCACCGAGCAAGGAGTCCTGCTTGATGGATCACCTTGGGAAGCGGGTATTTAGTTCAGCGACCTTCTCAGTAAGGTCTCTGAACTACATGGTACATGTCATCAGGATGCAGAGGGATCTTGTTAAAGAATACGCTGCTTCCCCCCCAGAGTCCATGTCGGCGGAGGATAAGCAGTTGTACTCCACTCGTATGGCCACTCTAAGATCTATTTCCAATACCTCTACGTGGCTGTTGTCCCACACCACTGAGGGAGCCACTAGAGCTAGCGGAGCGGGCCTAGTTATGAGACGTCAGGCCTGGCTCCGACATTGTGACTTCGCGGAGCCCTTTAAGGCATCCTTTGCGGATGCCCCCATTGATGGTTCTGCCTTGTTCGGCAAGACCGTTCGTGAGACACTTGTCCAGAGCGAGAAGGACGGGAAGACATTGTCTGCCGTTGGAGTCTACTTCTCTGCTCCCCAGAGGTCCTTCTCGAAGAACCAAAAGGGACAGAAGAAGATGTGGTTCCAGAAATCGCAACATTCCCAACCCGCTCCGGACAACCAGTCCTTCCGTAGCAGAGGAGGACAGGGAGGATGCCGCCATAGAGGCAGAGTATCCCCGAGAAATTTTGGGTTCATAGAAGCTTTCTCTGATCAGCCCACACAACAGCCCTGAAGGGTTGCTCAATTGCTCCACTCTGGAGGCAGTCGGGGGGCGCTTCTTGAAGCATCTGGCAGCATGGGAGTCCATCACGTCAGACTGCTGGGTGCTTTGGATCATATCCAGAGGTTACAAAATCCCAATGCAACATGTCCCCAGACTCAGGAACCTCCCCGATGTACCACCCAATCAGAGGGAGGCTGCAGCCACAGAAATCCAGCAGCTGCTAAGAAAAAGAGCCATCCAACCCGTCCCACCAGACCAGCTCGGATTAGGATTTTACTCCAGGTTCTTTCTGGTACCAAAAAAGACGGGGGACTTGAGACCAATCCTAGACCTTTCCCTCTTGAACCTGTCAGTAACCAAGGAAAAATTCCGAATGGTCACTCTTCAATCCATTCTCCCCCTCTTGCGGGAGAATGACTGGATGTGCTCAATAGACCTCAAGGATGTGTACTACCACATTCTAATGGACAGACGATCCAGGAGGTTTCTCCGCTTCCGGCTGGGAGCCAGCCACTATCAGTTCAGGGTCCTTCCCTTTGGCCTCACCACAGCCCCCAAGGTGTTCACCAAAGTTTTAGCAGTGATAGCAGCCCACCTGAGACTCCAGGGAATGCAGGTCTTCCTGTACCTGGACGACTGGCTCCTGACCGCCCCCAACAAGGCATCTACTCTGCTCAGCCAGAGACTATTTTCTCCGCCTAGCCCCCCAGTTAGGCATCACAATCAATATAGACAAATCCTCCCTTGCTCTGACACAAGTAATAGAGTTCATAGGGGCCAGATTGGATACCAGAAGTCTGCGAGCCTACCTGACTTCGAAGCGACTACAGAATCTGAGTCTTCATGTGTGGGCCATCCTCCAATCAGAAGCTCCACCAGCGGAATTGGTCCTGAGGGTGCTGGGCTCCATGGCGGCAGCAATAACGCTTCTTCCATGTGCTCGCCTAAATATGAGGGTACTTCAGTGGACCTTCCAAGTGCAATGGTCCTTCCAATTTCTTCCTCTCTGCCACCCTATCTCAATCAGCAAGGCTTGCAGGAGGGCCCTGTTATGGTGGCTCCAGTCTCCAGACCTCCATATAGGCCGGCCCTTCCGCACTCCTGCTCCTCTTGCCACGGTGACTATGGACGCCTCTCGCCTCGAGTGGGGGGGGCATTGCTCAGGCAGAACAGTCCAATGCACGTGGAATGACACAGAGACCTCCCTGCATATCAATGTTCTGGACATGAGGGCGGTGCTGTTAGCATTGCAAGCACTTCAGAACCTTCTCCCCATAGGAACTATTGTGATACAGACGGACAACATGTCAGTTGTTTGGTACATCAAGAAACAGGGTGGAACCAGGTCCTACCCTCTCTGCCGAGAGGCCATGAGGGTGTGGGAATGGGCAATCTCCACCAACCGCTTTCTGATTGCAATGCACATTCCGGGACAGACCAACATTCTGGCGGACAAACTCAGCCACACCATTCTTTCCCCTTATGAGTGGTCTCTCAACTTCCAAGTAGCGAAGTGGATATTTGCAAAATGGGGGCAACCATGCTGTGATCTCTTTGCCTCTCCCTCAAATACGAAATGCGACAGCTTCTTTGCTCTGATTCCCCCACCAGGGGAAGCCCCAAGAGACACTCTGGTTCATGCTTGGCTGCCGGGTCTACTTTATGCCTATCCTCCTCTACCACTGATGCTAAAGCTCTTACAGAAAGCCTCGCGGTTGGGGAGCAGAATGATCCTCATTGCCCCATTCTGGCCTCGGCAAACTTGGTTCCCTTACCTGTGGTCTCACTTGGTGAATCCTCCCTGGATTCTTGATCCCAGCCCAGATCTAATATCCCATCCATCAGGCTTACCGACCCCGAATCTGGACAACCTGAAGCTGGCAGCTTGGCTGCTCCAGTTCCACTCTTAATCAGGACTCCCGGTATCTCTTCACCAGTCAAAGCCATCTCGGTGGCAGGGCACAAACCTTCCACCAGGAAAGTTTACCGCAGTAAATGGAAGCGCTTTTCTGTCTGGGTGGAACATCATAATTTGGACCCCTTCACTGCCTCTTTAACGTCCATGTTGGACTTCCTCACCGGACTCTTTCAGCAAGGAGCCAGTTGTTCGACAGTCAAGGTACAATTGGCAGCCATCTCCTATTACCATGTGGGACATGGAACAGGTCCTTTGATGTCAGCTAAATTATGCAAAACCTTCCTCAAGGGTACCTTTCTGCTCAGACCCCCTATCAAAGAAGCCATACCCCCTTGGGACCTATAACTAGTCCTTCAAGCCTTGACTGCTTCCCCCTTTGAACCAGCTGCCTCGGCCAAACTTAAATACCTGTCCTGGAAAACAGCTTTCCTGGTAGCCATCACTTCAGCGAAGAGAGTTTCGGAACTTCAAGCCCTTTCTGTGAAACCCCCTTACTTGGTTTTTCATCACGATAGAGTGTACCTCAGGACCAATCACTCCTTCCTACCCAAGGTGGCCTCAGAAACCAATATCTATCAGTCCATCAGTCTACCAGATTTCTTCCCTAAATATCAAAATAAAGGAGAGTACAAGCTGCATTCTTTAGACGTGCACAGGCAGCTGCATTTCTATATTCATAGGACTGCTGGTCACAGACAATCCGATCAGCTGTTCATCTCCTTTGCCAAATTCAGTTTGGGTAAAGCCGCCTCGAAGGTCACCTTGTCACGCTGGATTTCCCAATGTATTCTTCTAGCATATGAAGCTTCTGGGAGGTCCGCACCTCAGGGAGTCCGTGCACATTCCACTCGCTCCATCTCTACTTCTGCTGCCTTTAAATCTAGAGTTCCCTTGGATGATATTTGCTCGGCAGACACTTGGGCCTCATCTCACACCTTTATCAACCACTACAAACTGGACGTCATTTCCAGAGGGAGAGCATCCTTTGGCTCCGCAGTGCTCCGGAACATCCTTCCATGATGGCCGCCCAAGATTCAGGTAGCTGGGGACTCTGTCCCAAATGTCACTGACAAATGAAGTCCCTACTCCAGATTAAGAAGTTATGTACTCACCATAATGTTCCATCTGAGTAGGTGGCTTCATTTGTCTGCAACCATCCCCCCTTCCTTCCCCCTGACCTTCAGAAGAGTTAGTACTTTTTGTATTATCCTGCCTTTTCCTGTTAGGACACCTTTCCAGGTATCTGTAGGAGGGCAAACTTGATCTGAGGTCATTTGGGGTTGGCAGGGAATTATGGGTGAGGGAAGGAGCTAGGAGCTCGGATCCATAGCTGTATAATAAGTTGCCGGCTCGGATCCGATGTCGGATCTAAGACCCAAAGTTTCCAAAGGTTGCAGACAAATGAAGCCACCTACTCAGATGGAACGTTATGGTGAGTACATAACTTCTTATTCCCCTGGCACAAGGTGTTAAGCAGCACAATTAGCAGTTGTGGTATTGAAGCTTCAGCATTCAGAAATGAATGCCAATAGTGTAATTGTGTTCAGTGTTAAAGAGGTGAAGCACTCAGCCACTTTTCAAAATTGTAGTAAGCAATTTGCTACAGTTCAAGCAGAAGACGTTTTGGTCTTCAACTCATAGAGAGACAGAGAGAGAGATTGAGAGAGAGAGAGAGAGAGCTTCTTTGGGCGCTGCACCAGGCACTAGATAAGTTAACTGTGGGTCTGGGAGTCAGATGTAACTCATGAGCATGGATTGATGAGAAAGAATACATTACAATATTAACCATACCAGTCAACAAGAAAAGGATACTATCTGTCTCTATCTCTCTCTCATTCTCTCTCTCTGTATCTCTCTTTCTCCTTTTCTTTTTAAGGAAGGGATAGGTTAAGCCTTCCACTTCCCAGATTGTCTTGTTTATGAAAAGATCTCTCTGTCATCATACAGAAGGTATGCATCAGCAGTGGAGCTAATTGGAAGTGATCACAGATAATCTTCAACATTCCATGTAAGATCAGAGATATTACCAGCAGCTCCAGTGATGCCGGACAAACAAACTAGGAAGAAGCGTGGAGACAAGCAAAGCGTAGATGATAGCCCAACCTGGAACATTTAAGGTAGTCAGGTTTAAGCTCAACTAACTTTACTAATAAACTATTAGGCATTTTGTGTGCATCATTTCTTCCTTCAGGAAGAATACTTTATTTGAGGTTAAACCTTTTATGGCAAAGTTCATCTTAAGGTGCATAATACAGGATTCTACTATTTGACTTTAAGAAGAAACCCTGTTTTACAGTAGTCTTTCACATAATCTGAATCTTCAATTTTAAGGAAAAGAAGAATTCTCACACATATTCTTACATTTCATTTTATTTTTTTATTTATTTAATCCAACAGCAAATAAAAGTTTAAGTGAATTGGGAACTGCAAAAATTTCATAAAATCAAAAAAAAAGAGTGGCATTATGGGCTCTAATAAATATATACTGCGATGTTACCTTTACACTCTGACAGTGTTTACTACAAGAGAATTACAGTGAGAGACATTAACACATACTGCATGCATTTGCACTCTGTGTTACTACAACTGTTACACAATGGTTTGATTAAGAGAGGCGCTTTTCATTTCTGATTTAGCAAAGGGGCTCAAAGACAGAGCCCCTTATCCTTTTACATGGATGCCAGTCTGAACATGATTTTTCAGTCTGTGCAGTCTGTTAAAAATTCTTGCAATTTTTTTAGATAAGCTGGAAACTGTTCACATTAATGAAGAGATAAAATGAGCTTGATAGTCGCAAAGGATGGTACACCCTTGTATATAAGGATCCACCAAAATGAAGACGTCAAGATAGTCTGTGATTTTCTTTGGCTGGTTCAAGTGATGTTAGTGTTGCATAAACCACTAAGTTCATATCCCTGAGAATTCTGTTCTTGCTGTGGATTCTTTCATGTAGGCATCTTATTAACCTTTCGCGCACCAAGCAGTCCTTTGGTACTACAGGACATTTTAATTGTAATTCAATTGGCATTGTTCATGTCACAAGCTTTGGTTTGATAAAACCATATGGAAGCTGCTACAACAACTATATCATCATCAATAAGTCAGTGTCAATGGCCCAACAGGTAGCATATTCTCAACTGATGCAGGAAAATCAGAAGACTGCAGGTTCTACTTCTAATCTTATGCTTGGGTTAAGTCTCATAGACTGGCACTGCAGCTCAGGATAAGGGGTAGGAGATGGAGTGATTGAATCCTGAGGTACCATCCTTCACATGAGATGTTAAACTGAAGTCCCATTTACATAATTGGTGGTAGCCCAGATGGTTAGTATGAGTACTACCGCAGGTCTCTACTGAAAGCTGAGACTAGGTCATAGGCCTTGTGCAACTAACCAGATCAACATAATAAAAATAGGTCAATAAAAATTAATAAACACATCCATAGAATGAAAATATACCATAAGGTCAAGAACAATCTTATATGTGTTCTGTCCTGCTAAGGATATGTTCATCGTACTGATCATTGCTGTGCCTTAGCTATATGCATTATATCCTGCTAAGGATCTGTTCATCATACTGGGCACTGCTGTGCCTTAGCTACATGCGTTATATCCTGCTAAGGATATGTTCATCATACTGATCACTGCTGTGCCTTAGCTATATGCATTATATCCTGCTAAGGATATGTTCATCGTACTGATCACTGCTGTGCCTTAGCTATATGCGTTATGTCCTGCTAAGGATATGTTCATCGTACTGATCACTGCTGTGCCTTAGCTATATGCATTATATGCTCCTAAGGATATGCTCATCGTACTGATCGCTGCTGTGCCTTATCTATATGTGTTCTATTCTGCTAAGGATATGTTCATCATACTGACCACTGCTGTGCCTTAGCTATATGCATTATATCCTGCTAAGAATATGTTCATTGTACTTAGCTATATACGTTATATCCTGCTAAGGATATGTTCATTATACAGATCACTGCTGAGCCTTAGCTATATGTGTTATATCCTGCTAAGGATATGTTCATTGTAGTGATCACTGCTGTGCCTTAGCTATACGCATTATATGCTCCTAAGGATATGCTCATCGTACTGATCGCTGCTGTGCCTTAGCTAAATGCGTTATATCCTGTTAAAGATATATTAATTGTACTGATCACTGCTGTGCCTTAACTATATGTGCTGTATCCTGCTAAGAATATGTTCATTGTACTGATCTCAGCTGTGCCTTAGCCTATATGCATTATATCCTGCTAAGGATAAGTTTATCGTACTGATCACTGCTGTACCTTAGCTATATGAGTTATATCCTGCTAAGGATATGTTCATCATACTGATCACTGCTGTGCCTTAGCTGTATGCATTATATCCTGCTAAGAATATATTCATCTTGCTGACCACTGCTGTGCCTTAACTATATGCGTTATATACTGCTAAAGATATGTTCATCGTATCTGATCACTGCTGTGTCTTAGTTATATGTGTTATATACTGCTAAGGATATGCTCATCATACTGATCGCTGCTGTGCCTTATCTATATGCGTTATATCCTGCTAAGGATATGCTCATTGTACTGATCACTGTTGTGCCTTAGTTTTATCCGTTATATCCTGCTAAGGATATGTTCATCATACTGATCACTGCTCTGCCTTAGCTATATGCTGTATATCCTGCTAAGGATATGTTCATTGTACTGATCACTGATGTGATTTAGTTATATGCGTTATATCCTGCTAAGTATATGTTCATTGTACTGATCACTGCTGTGCCTTAGCTATATGCATTATATCCTGCTAAGGATATGCTCATCATACTGATCGCTGCTGTGCCTTATCTATATGCGTTATATCCTGCTAAGGATATGCTCATTGTACTGATCACTGTTGTGCCTTAGTTATATCCGTTATATCCTGCTAAGGATATGTTCATCATACTGATCACTGCTCTGCCTTAGCTATATGCTGTATATCCTGCTAAGTATATGTTCATCGTACTGATCACTGCTGTGCCTTAGTTATATGCATTATAACCTGCTAAGGATATGTTCATCATACTGATCACTGCTGTGCCTTAGCTATATGTATTATATCCTGCTAAGGATATGTTCATCATACTGATCACTGCTGTGCCTTAGCTATATGCGTTATATCCTGCTAAGGATATGTTCATCATACTGGGCACTGCTGTGCCTTAGCTATATGCATTATATCCTGCTAAGGATATCTTCATCATACTGATCACTGCTGTGCCTTAGCTATATGCATTATATCCTGCTAAGGATATGTTCATCATACTGATCACTGCTGTGCCTTAGCTATATGCGTTATATCCTGCTAAGGATATGTTCATTGTACTGGTCACTGCTGTGCCTTAGCTATATGCGTTATATCCTGCTAAGGATATGTTCATCATACTGGTCACTGCTGTACCTTAGCTATATGCGTTATATCATGCTAAGGAGATGTTCATTGTACTGGTCACTGCTGTGCCTTAGCTATATGCGTTATATCCTGCTAAGGATATGTACATTGTACTGATCACTGATGTACCTTAGCTATATGTGTTATATCCTGCTAATGATATGCTCATTGTACTGATCGCTGTTGTACCTTAGCTATATGCATTATATCCTGCTAAGGACATGTTCATCACACTGACCACTGCTGTGCCTTAGCAATATGCGTTATATCCTGCTAAGGATATGTTCATCACACTGATCACTGCTGAGATTTAACTATATGTGTTTTATCCTGCTAAGGATTTGTTCATCGTACTGATCACTGTTGTGATTTAGTTACATGCATTATATCCTGCTAAGGATATGCTCATCGTACTGGTCACTGTTGTGCCTTAACTATATGTGTTATATCCTGCTAAGGATATGTTCATCATACTGGTCACTACTGTACCTTAGCTATATACTTTATATCCTGCTAAGGATATGTTCATCATACTGATCACTGTTGTGCCTTAAGTATATGTGTTATATCCTACTAAGGATATGTTCATCCTACTGGTCACTACTGTACCTTAGCTATATGCATTATATCCTGCTAAGGAGATGCTCATCACACTGATCGCTGCTGTAGCTTAGCTATATGCGTTATATCCTGCTAAGGATATGTTAATCATACTGGTTACTGCTGTGATATAGTTATATGCATTATATCCTGCTAAGGATATGCTCATCGTACTGACCACTGCTATAAATTAGCTATATGCGTTATATCCTGCTAAGGATATGTTCATCATACTGATTACTGCTCTGATATAGTTATAAGCATTTTATTCTGCTAAGGATATGCTCATTGTACTGACCGCTGCTGTACTTTAGCTATATGCGTTATATCCTGCTAAGGATATGTACATTGTACTGATCGCTGTTGCACCTTAGCTATATGCATTATATCCTGCTAATGGTATGCTCATCATACTGATCGCTGTTGCACCTTATCTATATGCGTTACATCCTGCTAAGGATATGTTCATCGCACTGACCACTGCTGTGCCTTAGCAATATGTGTTATATCCTGCTACGGATATGTTCATCATATTGATCACTGCTAAGATTTAGCTATATGCGTTTTATCCTATATGTTCATCTTACTGGTCACTGCTGTGCTTTAGCTATATGTGTTATATCCTGCTAAGGATATCCTCATCACACTGTTCACTGCTGTGCCTTAGTTATATGCATTATGTCTTGCTAAGTATGTAACAGCTGGTAAGCTTCCAAACCACAAAGCATAGGAGCAACTTCCATGGACTCAAACCACTAACCAGATCAAGCAGACCTAAAGAAAAGACTGGTTTGTGTTTCATGTCCTTCAGAGCTTTCCACCCACTGAACAGGACTCCTCTTTTAAGCTTTTGAGGATAGACTGTTGGCTAATGCTGTTACATTGCTGGCAAATATACTCCCTTTAGGGAAAAATGTTCACTTTTTACTTTAGGACAGAAAGTAAACTTTTTCTGTGAATATTAAGATGTGAAATTTGTTTTTTATAGACTGCCATGTGTCTTTTAGTAACTTTTTAACAGGTGTCCACTTTTACTTTTGTGGAAAAAAATTGTTAAAACTAGCTTAAAACTATTTTTCCTTGGCAAAACTGTTGTTTTACTTTTGCTGAGCTAGGGTAAGTGTTTAAATTGCGGTTCACTGTTTTTTTTATGGAAAAAGTGTCTCTCCTATTATTTGCCTGCTTTACTGACTACTGCTGCCAGATTACAGGCATCTTTTTCAGCTTTACCATGGTACAACCTATCAGTTTCCAGTTCTTCCTTCTTCCAGCCACAAAAAGAATAAACATTGCTAAGCACCCTTTGCTACTTCAACAGCCTACTAAAGTGCCTTAGCTACAGATGGGTGACTCTGCTGTGGTCATTTGTGGCTCCTCAGTCCATTTGTCTTTTTCCTTGGCTCCCTCTGGTGTAGTCCCTGCAGCCACCCTGGACAGTGAGTTAGACATGCCCACTGCAGCAGTTAGAGTATCATTGGGATAATAAATCTTGCTAGTCTTGGAAGAAGGAATAGAGAATACCTCTCTGCTTTCCCAAACTGAAATGCCTGTCCTGTGGGAGGTTTTGCCTGTCAAAAGTAAGTCTACTTCTTCAGAAATTCCTGTCCAAGAGAAGCAACCATTTAAACATATGGCTTCTCCTGTTCACTTACTTTGGACGGGAGTGATTCATTGGACTTAATTCAAGGTTTACTTCAGGCTCTGCTGCCTTTTGGTTCTGATGTTTCTGGTAAACTAGAGGAGGACTCTTCATTTCCTGAGGAGGTTCAGGATGTCGAACCACAAAATGATTGTGAAATGGCAACTTCTGTTTTTTTTTTCCTTCACAGGTTTCTGTTAATAACTGAGGAAAATGTGGCTTCTGACAGCCTCTTGGAATGGTTTATTTTTCTGAAACAATTTCCTGAATGAATCTGTTGTTTCATTGGGAACATAATGATCTTCCCCTGTCTCTTAACACATATTATGATTTACTGCACCTGCAATTTCCTGAACCTACTCCATTTCCTCTTGTTCTCCCAGCATTGGAAGATGTATTTATTACAGCTTGTAACTTGCCTGACAGCCAGTCTGCTGCTCCCCAAAAAAGATGGTAGATTTTATAAACTTCCTCAGTCTAATAGGTTTTTATATTCTAATTACAGATCAAACCAAGCAATTGTAACTCTGTAGGTAGACTCCATTGGGTTTTCATTTTCATGGCATATTATATAAGTAGATTGCCAAGCCTTTCTTCTACACAGATACTGCTGCTGCCCAGTTGTGTTCCAACTAGGTTTCAATCTGACGTCTACTAATTGGTAATGCTGTGCCTTAAACTCCGTGATATAGGGCATAGCAATGTAGACTTGGATAGCCTAATGCCAGCTCTGTCCTAACACTGATTATGACTCACATTTTACACTTTAGCTCAAAAAAAAAGATATTTTTCTTCTTAGATTTAAAATAAGCTTTTTTAACCTCAACGTTTTTATACTCATTTTGCAACATAAGTAATCCCTGTGTCAACTTATTCCAAATGCCTTGTAACACAGATCAAGCACCAGAAAAGACTGCAACTTTGACTATCAAATAAAATAAAAACAGTGTTAAAAACATTCAAAAATAAACATACACTTATATAAAGAGGACTGGATTTGTAAACAGCAAGACTAAATTACCTCCTGTGATAGATTTATAAACCTCTTTAAACTATAGTTGACTAGCATAAAAGGGGGGAAGCTGGCACATCCAAGCTCCAAAGGTGTAATAGCACATAACACAGCATATAATCATAATGGATACTGTGCCAAAAAAGAAGGTACAAAATATATAAGATCATGTGTGGCATATTAATTCTACTAAACACTCCATGCCTGGCTGAAAAATGTGCATATTTATGTGGACCTAAGGATGGCATTATCCATAAATATATCTGTCTGATGTACTGAATCCACACTGAAAGGAATTTCAGTGCTAATGATATTCTAGATGGTGTATCTGCAGCTTAATTTTTATAACAAGACAGTTTCCATCTTCCATGTGGATCTGCCTTCCTTGCAGATTTTCATGAAGATAATGCAAAGTCTTTTGAGCTTCCTTTATCTCCATCCATCCCCACATGAAGATGCATTTAGGTAAAGGCCAAGACCTGATGAAAAAACAATAGGACTCATTCAATAAACGCCTCATGTTAAGAAGCAAATCTGCTCAGGACTTGTACATTTTGAGGAATGCTCCACCCTCATACTGTAGTGATCTTTTCTTCTGGGAAGGACATACAAATGAGGCCACATAGATGTACCTTCATTTAATAAACTTCTTATGCTCCAAGACACAGTCTAATGCCTATGTGGCCCCATGAAGCAGAAGGATAAAGCCATTACTCCACCACAGGTGCCCCATGTTCGATTAGCAGTGTGCACAATGGAGCAGCTGCAGGGGGAGGATGGGCATAAGTGGCTGATGTCAGCTCACTCATCTTAGTATGGTGGGAAAACAGCCTAGGCTGATTGCAATAAAGCAGCATTAAGATCCAGGTGCACTGCATAAGTGATGTGCCAGTTAGCTGGGAGACTTTGCATGTGCAGAAGTACCTATGCACTTCCTGAAGGCAGTGACTGTCGAGATCACAAGGCTGCCACAGGACAGTAGGAGTACAGAGACCATATCTGACACCAGTATGCTCCATCTCCTCACCAACTGCAGGTGTGGCTTGACTTGAGCCTATGGAGGTTCAGCACTGGTAGACCAGGTGAATGAGGAGAGGTGCTAGTGGCAGCTGAAGGTCACCTGCGTTGAGGAATAAAAGACAGACAGATGCATCTCCTATAAGACAACAATATAAGCTGCTGTTGGCAGCTCCAGATGAACAGTCGAACAGATGCACCTCCTATAAGGTAACACTATCAAGCTGCTGTTGGCAGCTCCAGATGAACAGTCGAACAGATGCAGCTCTTATAAGGCAACAATATCAAGCTGCTGTTGGCAGCTCCAGATGAACAGTCGAACAGATGCAACTCCTATAAGGCAACAATGTTAAGCTACTGTTGGCAGCTGCAGAAGAACAGTCAAACAGATGCATCTCCTATAAGGCAACAATATCAAGCTGCTGTGTCAGCTCCAGATGAACAGTTGAACAGATGCAACTCCTATAAGGCAACAATATTAAGCTACTGTTGGCAGCTCCAGAAGAACAGTCAAACAGATGCATCTCCTATAAGGCAACAATATCAAGCTGCTGTGTCAGCTCCAGATGAACAGTGGAACAGATGCAGCTCCTATAAGGCAACAATATCAAGCTGCTGTTGGCAGCTCCAGGTGAACAGTGGAACAGATGCAGCTCCTATAAGGCAACAATATCAAGCTGCTGTGTCAGCTCCAGATGAACAGTCGAATAGATGCAACTCCTATAAGGCAACAATATTAAGCTACTGTTGGCAGCTCTGGATGAACAGTTAAACAGATGCAGCTCCCATAAGGCAACAATATCAAGCTGCTGTTGGCAGCTCCAGATGAACAGTGGAACAGATGCAGCTCCTATAAAGCAACAATATCAAGCTGCTGTTGGCAGCTCCAGATGAACAGTCAAACTCTTTTTTGTAGGATTTGATTCCAAATATATTAATACTGCCAACCATTAGACTAAACTTTCAACCCAAATAAATATTCTGACTCAGTGTTACATAGTAGTCCAGCTGTACCACTTGGCCCAAGTAATATTCTTGAAAAATGGAGGTATTCCGAAATGCAGATCAATTCTAACATAGAAAATGATCCAAAGATGTGACTGATAAAAAAGAAGGACAAAACACTACAGTGGGGAAAATACATTCTACAGTAATTCAGTGCATCTAGGAAAGGAGAGCAATATCATACATGTTTGGCATGTATGAAGAAATTGACCTATTGAAAAGGCATAATTAAGTATTCATGCAACCTGCAAAACAACCAAACATGGAAGAACCAATTTTTGTCTAAAAACTATGAGCATGGTTTGAAATACAATTACTGCCTGTGTTAAGGGACAGAAATGGTCCCCATCCTAAAGTCACCCAAAAGTAGTTGATAATACTGTGTGGCAACCCATAACAGGGAAAAGCCGAAAGACCACAACAACAACTGTAGTAAATGTCATCTCTAAACCCAAAAAAAATAATGGAAATTGTGATCCTGGACTACCAAATGCCAAACTACATCTGGATGTCCAGACCAATAATATAGAACTTCTAAATATTGCGGGTAATGCACACCTATTTGTATTATTTATTTAAATTTGTTTACATGGTAAATGTGGTGGTCCTTTTCGGCCATTATCCAGGCTTAGGTAAAGCACAATGTAAACAGGCAGGAGATTAAACAGTTAAACTAAGAAACAATATAATACATATAAATACAAATAGATAGACATTTGGAGATGTGCGTTAAAGGAAGATTGAATAAAAAGGTAATACATATCAGTCTTACAAAAAATTACATAATGAAATAATAAATAAAACGGCAATACATTCAAGTGTCCCATCTTACATCCACATTCTGTAAGAAAGAAACAAGATTTTGCTGTATATGTAAGCATACTAAAGTGTAATATGCAAGTGTCACATTCTACTCATGCATGGCTGATAGTAATTAAGCAATAGCTGAAAATTACTTAATCACAGTTAAGAGATTAAAAGTGAAATAGTGAGCCAGGGTAGGTAATAGTGTAGAAATAAAAAATGAAGACTAAATTTATGTGAGCTAGCAGCAATTATAGACATGTATGGAAACTTTACACCAAAACCATAGCAAATGTTAAGTTGAGTTTTGTCACTACATGGCCTGAGAGGTGCAAAAGTTGTTACCCTGCATATCTGAAACAGCTATAGCTATTTTTGTATGAAGGTTTTCTTTAAATTTAGTCCTACAAAATGCATAATGTGTAACCCCACTCAGATCTTTTAGCAGATGGTTGCATTTTACTGGAATGACTTCCTAGAAAGATTTCTCAAAAAAAGTTTTTTAACTGAGGTTTGTTAAAATAATATAGCCTGCTGTGTTTTCTCTTAAGTTCATATGCTGTGGATTTAATTTGAAGTTTATTGGAAAGATAGGGACAAAAGTTACATTTTAGCAGTTTAAAAGTGAGACAACAGAGAAAAAATGTTGCTCAGGCCATATCTGTGCTCCAGTTGGCCTTCTCCATGGAAATGAAGAGATGTGATCTGTTAGGGGAGAGACTAATGAAACAAAACATTTTCTTCAAGGTGGACTGCAATATTTTTTTTTTGTGTTGCTAGCTGAGTTTAGGGGAACTGGGGGAAACTGTACATGAGACATGGAAAATGCACACCTTAGACTAAAGTTTTCCTGGTTTCACATGTGAGGTGGTCGGAGACAGAGTAGAAAGCCTTAAGTTGTTTGAGAGCTCTGAAAACTCAGTATTCAGTGTGATGGGAGAGGTTCAGTGAGGGATCATAACATTATCCTGTGTAACAAAAGGACTGCTGTGGAATGCTATTGTTGCTAGGGACAAAATATGTTGATTGTTGGGGCAAATCTAAGCCTAGGGAATGTATAAAAAAAACAGCTGCAGATCTGGTGTTTGGCTGATGTATATTATTGATAACATATGTGCAGATAATGTCAAAGTCATTTTGTAGGTTTGTTTTCAGGTCATTGATGGAGAGGAAAGAGTGCTAAGAAGGATTTTGTCATCATAAGACCCTAAAGAAGTGGGACATATAGCATTATTGATGATGTCATTAACAAGAGGCAGAGAATAATATACTTCTGAGTTCTGAACCTTGTTGGACGCCTGAACAAAATGAACTAGTAGTGGACATTTGGTTGTTGTTGTTTACAATGGAGAAGGTCATGTTTATTAATTATTTGGAGATCTAGGTAAGAACGGTTGAACTAAGGGCTAGAAAACCTAGAAATAACTAACAAGTGTTTAACTCCCTCAAGTGCCTATTTTATGTCTACGAATATTAAAACAGCAACTAATGGCAAAACCAAGAAAAACCACAAAATGAGAGACACCCAGTCCACTCCAAACAGAACGTAATTTATTGTAGTAAGCGCTTTCGCTGGAAACAGTTCTCCAGCTTCTTCAGACTAGAAAATTACATGACATTTACTCCCAAACTTTAAAAACCCCACTTAAAAACCACACTTCCAATGAAATTCACAAGCCGTAATGATGTAATTCAAGCTCATTCTAAATTAAAGCAACAGGATAAAGGACAATAAAAATGGTAATAATGATCGTTCTAAACCAACTGGATACTGTTCCTATATGGAAAACACTTGTGTTTGACAAATAAAAAATACAAAGCTATTTTTCCTTATTAAAAATAAATTACATATTATACATGGTTACTATATTATTCAAGTTACAGACTACATACAAATGGCTACGGAATATTAAATTCTCCATACTTGTTATCAACAGAGGTACTATACACAATGTTATTAAATGGAACTCTCTGAACATATTAGAAAAATAAGATTATTATGCACATGAGATACGCTGTAAGCCTAACCATATTAATTTTAATCTGGTGGTGTGTGTTTATAGATGCTCTGAAACACTGCACCCCATTTTACTACAACTTATTGGGCATCTAGCCATAATTACCTGGCTAAAGCTTTCTTTTTTAATAAAATTTTATTGACAGTGCCTCATTCAACCCTGGTGGTGTATGGGCTCCTGTCTGAATTTGCCATGCTAATACTGCTTCGTTGAGTACTAAATCCCAGGGACCCCCGCTTAAATTCTTCTCTACTTTTTGCAGCACTGCAAATGAACACCTATGTAAAGGTAATTCCAAGATGTGTTTCGCTAGTGCATTAGTAATAACGGTGTTGTTTATACTATACAGGTGTTCATAGAGTCTTTGTTTAACTTTTCTTTAGGTTTTCCCTATATAGAAAGCTTTGCAGTGGTCACAAACGGCCGCGTAGACCACCCCTTGGGAATCGCAGTTCAATTTAGCATACAAAGCATATTCTCTATCTCTAATTTTTATTTTGTTGGTTACTTTAATAAATTTACATTGGTGGCATCTGCCACATTTATTCATACATGTGCAACCCTTAGCTGTTTTTTTAGAATTCTCAACCAAGCTTTTCAAATTCAAAACCCTTCTATAAGTTAAATGGGGAACTTGGCTGAAAACTTTCCTTAGCCCATGGTCATCTTGGATAAACACCCAATTTTTACTGACAATCTCTTTAATGTGTTGAGAGTCTAAAGAGTAAGTTGTCAGGAATCTGATGTCCTGTCTAGGACTTAGTTCACAGGTGTAGCTGATGTCTAAATCTGACTGTGAAGAGAAGGGGGCTGTGTCATAACCTTTAACCACCAAGGGAGAAAATGTCCTGAACATCATTTATTGACGACGTCATCAAATATAAGTTCAGTGAAGGCCTGTGGATAGCCCCTCTTGCTAAACATAGATTTTAAAAGTTCACATTCTGTGATGAAATCTGCAAAGACGGAGATCATTCTTGCTGCCCTTACTACCTGCCCTTTGACTACTACTTTCTTTTGGTGCAACAGGTGGCAGCTTGTGAAATGCAAGAACGCATTCGAATAGGTTGGCTTACGGAAGATGGTCATCCTAAATCTAGTGTTTGGGCGATCCCTGGACAGGTGAATATCAAGATAATCTATCTCTTCACACCCTATTTGGAATGTGAAATCTAAAAAGTTGGTAAATGATGTAATTTCATCTGTAAATGATTGAATCAAAGATACTTCACCTTTCCATACTAGGAACATGTCATCCTGGTATCTCGTGTACCAGGCTACATATTCCCTAAACTTCAAGTTTTTAAATAGGAATACTCTTTCCCAGTAGGCCATGACACTATTAGCGAAGCTGCTGCCACAAGGGGCACCCATGGCTACCCCACTTTTCTGTAGAAAAAAATGGTTGTCAAAAAACAGAAAATTATTAGTCAGGACAATCTCTAGGAGTGTTTCAATGACACAGATATCTTTGTTATCTAAACCCTTAAGGTGGAGGATGTCTCTAACCCATTCTACACCAAGTTATTGGGGAATAACGGTGTACTAGTCTTTAACATCCACCGTAATAAAAATTAAACTATCATTGTATTCAATACTGTTGACATTCTCAAGAAAGTGCCATGAGTCATGACAAATTTGAGGCTCAGATCTAACTATTGGCTTTAACTTGGAGTCAACATATTTGGCACACGCGTAAGTAATGCACCCCCTACCATCCACAATCGGTCTAAAGGGTGGATTAATTCAATCCTTATGGATCTTGGGGGTCCCAAAAAAAGTTGGAATAGTGGGTGCTGGAATATTTAAATAATGTAAGGTGTCAATGTCTATGCTCCCTTCCAAGAACAAATCATTTAGGATGTTGTTTATAGTCCTATACGCATCACTGACTTGGTTGAGACTGACCTGTTCATACACAGCACTATCTAAAACAGCCTACATTCTGCTTGTGTATTCATGTTGATCCATGAATACTAGCCCTCCCCCCTTGTCGGGTTTCATAACCCGTACTTTACATAGTTAGGTAGCATAGGATGGTGGTTTGTAGGATGACATTGGTGATCAAGAAGAGGAGGTTGAGTCTGAGGGCAGCACCAAGGATCAAATGGTGGAAATTGAAAAAGGGTAATTGTGAGGTGATGTTCAGGGAAGAGTTAAGACAGGCATTGGGGGGCAGTGAAGAGTTACCGAATAGCTGGGTAACTACAGCAGAGCTAGTAAGAGAGATGACTAGAAAGGTTTTTGGTGTGACATCTGGAAAGAGGAAGGAAGACAAGGAGACCTGGTGGTGGAATGAAGAAGCACAGGAGAGTATACAGAGAAAGAGGTTGGCGAAGAAGAAGTGGGATTGTCAAAGAGATGAAGAAAGTAGACAAGAGTATAAGGAGATGAGGTGCATGGAAAAGAGAGAGGTGGCGAAGGCTAAGGATAAGGCTTATGAAGAGTTGTATAAAAGGTTGGACACTAAGGAGGGAGAAAAGGACCTGTACTGACTGGCTAGACAGAAGGACCAAGCTAGTAAAGATGTGCAGCAGGTAAGGGTGATAAAGGATAATGAGGGAAATGTACTCACAAGCGAGGAGAGTGTTGATCAGATGAAAAGAGTACTTTGAGGGGTTGATGAATGAAGAGAATGAGAGGGATAGAAGGTTGGATGATGTACAGATGGTGAATCATGAAGTGCAGTGGATTAGCAAGAAGGAAGTAAAGATAGCTATGAAGAGGATGAAGAACAGAAAGGCTGTTCCAGATGACATACCTGTGGAAGCATGGAGGTGTTTAGGTGAAATGGCAATGGAGTTTTTAACTAGATTGTTTAATGAAATCTTGGAAAGTGAGAGGATGCCTGAGGAATGGAGAAAAAGTGTTTTGGTACCAATTTTTTAAGAATAAGGGTGATGTGCAGAGCTGTAGTAACTACAGAGGGATTAAACTGATCAGTAACAACATGAAGTTATGGGAAAGAGTAGTGGAAGCTAGGTTAAGAAGGGAGGTGATGATTAGTGATCAGCAGTATGGTTTCATGCCAGGAAAGAGCACTACAGATGCGATGTTTGCTCTGAGAGTGTTGATGGAGAAGTACAGAGAAGGTCAGAAGGAGTTGCATTGTGTCTTTGTGGATTTAGAGAAAGCATATGACAGGGTACCTAGAGAGGAGTTGTGGTATTGTATGAGGAAGTTGGGAGTGTCAAAGAAGTATTTAAGAGTGGTACAGAATATGTACGAGGGTAGTGTGACAGCGGTGAGGTCTGCGGTGGAAGTGACGGATGCGTTTAAGGTGGAGGTGGGATTACATCAAGGGTCAGCTCTGAGCCCTTTCTTATTTGCAATGGTGATGGACAGGTTGACAGACGAGATCAGCCAGGAGTCCCAGTGGACTGTTTGCAGATGACATTGTGATCTGTAATGAGAGTAGGGAACAGGTGGAGGAGACCCTGGAGAGGAGGCGACATGCTCTAGAGAGAAGAGGAATGAAGGTTCAACAGGACTAAGACAGAATATATGTGTGTGAATGAGAGGGAGGATAGTGGAATGGTGAGGATGCAGGGAGTAGAGGTGGCGAAAGTGGATGAGTTTAAGAACTTGGGATCAACAGCTCAGAGAAATTGTGAGTGTGGAAGAAAGGTGAAGAAGAGAGTACAGGCAGGATGGAGTGGATGGAGAAGAATGTCAGGAGTGATTTGTGACAGACGAGTACCAATAAGAGTGAAAGGGAAGGTCTACAAGATGGTAGTGAGGCCAGCTATGTTATATGGGTTGGAGACAGTGGCATTGACAAAAAGGCAGGAGTCAGAGCTTGATGTGGCAGAGTTGAAGATGGTAAGATTTATACTGGGTGTGACAAGGATAGACAGGATTAGGAATAAGTGTATTAGAGGGTCAGCCCAGGTTGGAAGGTTTGGAGACAAAGCCAGAGAGGCAAGATTACATTGTTTTGGACATGTGCTCAGGAGGGATGCAGAGTATATTGGGAAAAAGATGCTAAGGATGAAGCTGCCAGGTAACAGGAAAAGAGAAAGGCCTAAGATAAGGTTTATGGATGTGGTGAGAGAGGACATTCAGGTGGTTGGTGTGATAGAGCAAGATGCAGAGGACAGGAAGAAATGGAGACAGTTGATCTGCTGTGGCGACCCCTAACAGGAGCAGCCGAAGGAAGAAGAAAAAGAAGAAGAAGAAGAAGACTTTACATACATTCTTTAGATCAATGAATGCAATTTCTTCATTAGAAATATTCTTGTGCTTGTTTGAATGCAAGTTGTTAATAACTAACAGCCTTCTGAAATCAATTTTGCAATCTTTTTCAAATAAAGCTAAAGTTTCTTGCAACTGCAGATTAAAAAGGCTGGAGACCCTCAGGTTATTCAATGTTGAGTTGGACCCCATAAGGTAAGAAAGGTTCAGCTTATGTACAAACAACTTAAGGTCAATAATCGTCTTGACCAAATTAGCCCTCTTATCAGGCACAAAAGTCATACCTTTGGAGAATAAATTGACCATGTCCTTGTCCACCTGAAGGGAACTAAAATTAAAGATCAAACAAAGAATCTACAAACACCTATATAGTATAAACAACACCGTTATTGATAATGCCCTAGAGAAACACATCTTGGAATTGCCTTTACATAGGTGTTCATTTGTAGTGCTGCAAAAAGTAGAGAAGAACTTAAGAGGGGGTCCCTGGGATTTAGTACTCGATGAAGCAGAATTAGCATGGCAAATTCAGACAGGAGCCCATACACCACCAGTGTTGAATGAGGCACCGTCAATAAAATGTTTATTAAAAAAGAAAGCTTTAGCCAGGTAATTATGGTTAGATGCCCAATAAGTTGTAGTAAAATGGGGTGCAGTGTTTCAGAGCGTCTATAAACACACACCACCAGATTAAAATTAATATGGTTAGGCTTACAGCGTATCTCATGTGCATAATAATCTTATTTATCTAAGATGTTCAGAGAGTTCCATTTAATAACATTGTGTATAGTATCACTGTTGATAACAAGTATGGAGAATTTAATTGTCCGTAGCCATTTGTATGTAGTCTGTAACTTGAATAATATAGTAATCATGTATAATATGTAATTTATTTTTAATAAGGAAAAAAAGCTTTGTATTTTTTATTTGTCAAACACAAGTGTTTTCCATATAGGAACAGTATCCAGTTGGTTTAGAACGAACATTATTACCATTTTTATTGTCCTTTATCCTGTTGCTTTAATTTAGAATGAGCTTGAATGACATCATTACGGCTTGTGAATTTCATTGGAAGTGTGGTTTTTAAGTGGGGTATTTAAAGTTTGGGAGTAAATGTCATGTAATTTTCTAGTCTGAAGAAGCCGGAGAACTGTTTCCAGCGAAAGCACTTACTACAATAAATCACGTTCTGTTTGGAGTGGACTGGGAGTCTCTGGTTTTGTGGCATGTCTATGAATATTGTAACTTCAAGGTTGCCTTCCTCTAAGGCCATGTAGATTGGTGGAATAATGTGCTTCAGGGTGTTATGTCCTTTCTTAAAGCCATGCTGTGGGCTCATGAGAATCCCATGCCTGTTGATTAATTAACTTAAAACAGAAACAACTAAGAAAGCATGCATATACATTTTGAAAATTTCAATTAACATTATAAGCAGCCTCTCATCATAAAACCTAAATCAACAGAAACATCTTTAGCTTCAAATAA
Organism: Protopterus annectens; assembly: GCF_019279795.1. Lineage (NCBI taxonomy): Eukaryota > Metazoa > Chordata > Ceratodontiformes > Protopteridae > Protopterus > Protopterus annectens. The sequence goes on from NC_056744.1 coordinate 500,929,413, forward strand.
CTATAAATAATGCAGTATAAGAAACTGTAGCCAACAATATTAGAGGATCATTCTACCACAAATAAACATTGAAGAAAATAATCAACATTTATGAAAATGTGAATGTATGAAGCCCAGCATTATCCATTCTTGAGACAGCCCTAAATTTGCTGCTTCTATAAAAAAGGCCCATGTGCTCAACTCAGATGATGAATGACAAACCAATAAGGACAATGTCTGACTGCTTAACTTGTACATATACATTTTACTATTTTCACATTGTGTTCTGTGGTAGTAGTCTTGAAACATAAAACCTTGATCAGAAGCAGAGTTTTATTTTCCTTTAGGCAAAGATATTTTCACTGTAAAAAGATTTTGGCAGTGATAGTAAGAGCTTATGCTGACATAAATAAACTTGAAGCAACAACCAACATCCCTGGAAATGTGAAGATTTCAAGACCAGCATGCAGTGTAACTGAAAGTGATCTAAAACTTGTTGTCACCATGTCTCACTCAAGTATTAATCACAGCAGGAAGATATCAAGCAAGGATACGGGCAAAGTCAAGCCTCCTTTAGGAAGAAAGTTCACTCCCCTACACCTTTCTCACTTATGCACAGTAATGGTAATCCTTGCCATAACCCTAACACTAATTCCAACCCTAACTGTAGCAGCACTGCTAACCCTATCCCTAACCCTAACAGTAACCTAACAAAGAAACCTGGCTCTGAGGCATAGAACCCAGACTGTGACCCAGGTGACCAGGGTTTACTTAGTGTCTCTGTCACTGAAAGAACCAGGAATGGAATGTGAGAGGTGCAGATATATGCCCCACTCCCCTTCAGAAGGGGAAAAGCAGGGAGAGACCCATTCAGTCAGGAGGCACACAGACGTGTGCACTGACCCTGGTGGAGACTGGGGAGACCAACACTAGTGCATCGTGCGGTAGAGGTAGACCTGCCTTTGGAGACAAGCTCCTTGTGGAAGTGAGAGGGATGCCCTTCACTGCAGCCCACTGCATTTCCAATTTCCAATGCTTTACCAAGTGTGAACAAGGAGTTAGGGCTACAGCAAAAAAAGATGAAGCACCCCTGATAGCTGCTAAAATGAACCCCCCCCCCCCCCCCGGAGATGATCCTCATCCAGATGATACGGGAATATTCAAGTCTGATTATCATGAAATGGTCTGATGATAAGTAGATGCTAAGGCAAAGAGATGAAAAAAAAAGTAAGTTTAACAAAGAGCTACAGCTAACCCTAACTGTAACATATCCCTGATCTTAACCCTAACCACACCCAGACTCACATCCATACTCATGCAAGGAATAATAAAGTCTGGTATTTCCCCTACTAAGTCAGTAGTTTGCCATTCTTGCGATTTACAGTTACAATGTACTAGATTCAACATTACAAAGTCCAATAGTCAGACTTTATCAAAGTGACAGGAACTGAAATTACCTCCATCTGTTAAATGAGACATGCAAAGTAATAAATTACTTTACTGTTGTGAAATATACAGTGACCTGTAAAAGTACACAAAGAAAAATTATACAGTACTTCTAGTTCATAGTAGGGACATTTTCTCATTCATGTGAGGTGATGGCAGAGAAGATTTAGACCTCTTAGGATTAGGAAAAGATAAATGTTTATTGTTTTTGGCTTCTTATTCCATTGAGTCAACCACTATAAAGAATGCGATTGTGCATAAAGCGTTATTGATTAAAAACATGTTTAAACATTATTGACCAACCATGTAGTAAAGCTCACAACCAAGAAGGCTATAAGGTGATGGGATTTGATTTTTAAGCACTACGTTCATGAATTATTGGCCACCATGCTTTCTGCTTTTCATGAAATTGTGAAGCCTCATTTTGAAAATGCACTTTAGGACTAGATACATTCAATCTGGTTTAGAGCAGGCAGACATCAGTACTTTTTATTTCTGATTAAACGATAAACCTCACTGTAGCTGGTCATGGTTTATTTCCAGGTGCAGTCAGAGGAACTAGAAAATGATGATCTCTTTCAATCATAAGTTTAGTTCTAAAATCCAAACCCAAGAATTTGTGAATCCATGCTTACAAAAAACAACCATACCCATTTTGTTCTACACCCTTTTAGTCCAAAGATATGGATATTGCTGCAGCTAGAATGGATTTCTTGACCACTTACCCAGTCTTGTAAATGGTGCATAAATTCTAATAGAATGTGCATCTGATGCTCTGATACAGCCAGTCTAAAAATTAAATTAGCTGTTGCAGTTTCTAGCAGTTTTATGCATTCTGCCACCTCTGAAACTACAACTTTAATGTCCTGAAATGAGAGTGCATGTTAAACTTGAAAGTGTCTATAGATACTGCTAATTTATTAATAGAAATAATTATCTGTCCCACATTTCCTTTGCATTCAAAGAGGCTGAAGGCATTGATTGTATGTGTCCATGCTTGCCTGGAGTAGTGCAATGAAACGGCAATTTTTCCTGACATTGGTTTACTCCAAAACTTTTCCAAACTGGCATACAGGTTCTCAAAACTTTTTTTAGGTGAACTATGTCAAGGTAACTTTATCATATGCAAAATCACAATGTGGTAGGGAAGGTGGTGCTGATCTACATGTCTGAGCAATTTCCTGAATTGCACAGCATGTAGATGCCTTCCAGAAGGCAATGTCAGAGGGGGGGGGGTACATAGCTATCAGGTGGTGATTATGCAAATCTTTGTGGTAGAACACCATGAATCACTGCGTTAGAGTAGTTTCTGAATCAAGAAAAAGTTCCTTACCTTAAGTAATATTGGCCTCTATGTTTTAACCACATACCTGTCTCTACACTGGACATACCTCTCAACCTCTTAACACCGAAAATTTGGACAAAGCCTGACCTAATGAGGAGACAAAGGCCCAAAAATAGGGACACATTTTAAATATTGCTCTTATAAACTTAGAAAGTTGCTAAATTAACAGAATTTGTGTTGGAATGCTTTTTCTGAAGTATATGAAGTCTGAAACTCAAATGCATGCCATTATTTACTGACTTTAATCCTTAGATCATCCCAGTGATTTGTCAAACCCCCCCCAACAATTTTTATGATGAACAAAACAAAAGTATGAGCAAAAATCTGGACATAATGAGAAAATCTGTACAGTTGAGAGGTATGACTGGAACTCCAGCAACCCTTTAATTTCAATCAGAAAAGAAATCACGTTTTAAAAGATACATAACTTAATTTTCTGCAAAGATGCAGTAACTCAAAATATTACAAGACAAATGTACTTTAAGTAACATGTAACACAAAACATCACCATGACCTTATGCACGTATTGAGCAATGCACTGCACATAATTTGACAAGTGAGACTTAAATCTGAACACATCTGTATTATAACAGGTTGAATCTAAGGGCTGCCTGAGCTTGATTAAAGTAATAAGAAATAAGTATGTGATAATTCTTTTCTTTAATATAATTTGCTCAGCTACTATTTAAAGTTTTCAAAAGTCATAAAGTGTCATGCCTTAATATTTTACTATATTTCATCAGTGACACTACATGTCCCTAGAAAACATTAACCTTGAATACCTCAAACCCACGGATTAGGTAATGCTTCTTTTTCTATCAGTCAGAAAGATCTATTTATTTATGCATGTCGGTTCAGAGCCATGGATCATTTTATTAAAAAATACTTTACATTCTACCTAGGCAGCTCAGCTGACAAGACTTATTAGTTTTCCAGGCTTCTGCATCATACTCAGGTCTGGCAAATAGAAAAGCTTTATGTAGAGACAACATTACTTCTTATTCCTAAATGTTAATGAAATAAACCCAACATATTTAGGATAGATTTACACAGAACTGATCACCTAGATTCCAAAAATTGAGTCTTGCTCATAGAAACACCGTCCTCATGGAAAACTATCATCATAGACCCCTTTTTCCAATTTTTCTACATGGGTTTGGGGGTTTATTTCAACTCTTCCCACCTCTCTTGATTCAGTACCACTCTCCTTCTTTCTACAATGGTCATGCCTGATTTTTTCAAGTCTTCTATCACACAATCCATCCATCTTTTGGATGGACATTGTCAGTTCCTCTTGTTTTCTTCCTGTCTTACCAAAATTTTCTTTACCAATCATCTTCTACTTTCCTGAATGTGTGCCCACACCACTGCAATTTGTTACCTTTGACCTTATCTACAAGTCAAGCTAGTTTGGTTCCTATTCGCTGCCCTGGATCCTATTCTGATTTATTCATTTCTTCATCGGTCCAACAGTATTTTTCTTATAAACCATCTCAGGCACTTTATTTTCATCACCTCTACCTTCCTCAACTGCTCTGCTTTCACTGCCCAGGTTTCTATTCCATACAGAAGTACTGGTGGTGACATTTTTAAACCTTCCCCTGGATTCAGCAAGCCCTGTACAATGTGCAGGAGCAATGCAGGAGCTCCAGGATGCAATATGTCTGCCGTGCCATCCAGGAATAAGCTGCAGGGATGTGCACAAGCGCTCCTGCACTATTCCTGCATGGATACAGCTCCTGTATAAAAATTACCCCATTTACAGGTGAAAACCATGCAAATGAGGTGAATTTATGATCCAGGAAGCTGGCAGCCGGCTGTGCAGGACTAGTGTAATCTGCAGAAATGTACTCGGTTAGTAACCGAGTACATTTCTGCAAACTACAAAACGGAGCCATGACAACTCCAAATGAAGGGTGTATATAATGTTTAAAGCATGCCAATGGCTAAATATATGGCCATTGGCATGGAAAACAGTTAAAAAAAAACTTTTATTTTTTTTAGCCGATTTCGGTTGTTTAAGCGTAAGGCAGTGGCATGCAAATGGGATCGGGCAAAAATATAAAAAATAACCTGAAATAAGCATTCTAAACAAAATCACTAATGTGCCATTATACTTAATGGCAGGCAGAAGACAACATGGCCAGGGAACAGTGGTTGCTAAAGGGGGAGGCTCAGTGTGGGACCTGTAACTATGCATTAGCAGGCAAACCTATGCAAATGAGGGGAATGATACTGAATCCCAGATTTCCCCTCAATGCTAGTCGCCACCCAACAGTGTAAGTGCAAGAATAACTTGGTGCAAGCCAAGAGTTAGCTAACATCATAGGAGTGTGTGTCAGGCATATTGTAAGTGGACTGGAGCCCTGTGGCTAGGGTTTCCCCTTAGCCTAGCAGAGCTAAGCAAGGGGGTGTGTCTGAGGCTGCCTAGCACTCTTTACATTGCCTAAGCTGTTGTGTGTGCCGCACACTGGGTTTTAAAGGGGAAAAAAAAGTAAACCAGGAAATAGCAGCTCCGTGCACATTTGAGCACTGTGTTTGCGTGGTGCACCCCTGGGCTTAAACAGGAAGGCAATGGGAAGGGAAAACAGTACTAGGAAGGTAATCAAGCAGAACTAGCATAACATAGCTGGCAGTTGAAATGTATCAGAATCAGCCAATTACACAGGCAGCAGACCAGCCCAGCCCAGAACACTACTATAAACTATGCAAACACCTTTCCTTCTGGTTTTTCCTCACATATTCTACACCACCGGTGTATACAAGTGGGGAAATTTTAACAAACAAAAACAACAAAATGATAGAGGCTGCATTAGTTATCATACATCAACATGTGGAAGAGGCTGAGGTTGGTGAGGATGAGAATGCTGTCGACCAACCCACAGTGATGAGACAGAGAAGAGTGTACAGACCCAGTGTAATCTACCAGGGCCTACTTGAGCTGGAGATAGTGGAGTGCTGCAGGGTGGACAGGGACCTCCTACAGCAAATTGTTGAGCTGTGCCGGCCACACCTGACACATAGAACTAACAGAGGGGAACCCATCCCAGTGGATACCAAGGTATGTGTAGGCCTAAGAGTACTAGCCACAGGCACCTTCCAAAGGTCAATTGGGGATATCATGTGGATCTCGCAGGCATCAACATCCGGGATACTCCACCAGTTCCTGGATGCCATGTCAGCACATGCCAGAGAGCACGTATATTTCCCCAACGCCCGTGAGACATTGGCCAGCAATATGTGTCTCTTCCACCAAATAGCAGAATACCCTGAGGTAGTGGGTGTTATAGACTGCATGCACATACACATCAAAGCACCACCCGGTGAGCGGGGTAGGGTCTACATCAACCACAAGGGCTTCCCCTCCATCAACTGCCAGGTTGTGTGCAATGCCCAGGGCATTATAATGGATGTGTGTGCTGGCTGCCCTGGAAGCTATCAGGATTCTCACATCTGGCATCTGATGCAGCTGTACCAGAGATTTGCCAATGGGGACATCCCTTACGGTCACCTAGTGGGGGATGCTGGTTATGCACTGGAGCCGTGCTGATGACACCCATCAGAAATGCACACACACATGAACAAGAACACCATAATGAGGCACATGTTCAGACCAGAATTATAATAGTGTGTTGTCACAGTTCTGGTGTCTGGACACATCTGGTGGAGCCTTGCAGTTCTCACCAGCTACATGTACTCAAATTGTCATCATGTATACCGTGCTACACAATATGATCCTGTGGAAACAACTGCAGCAGGAACAGCATGGGGCAGGGCCACACAGCCCCCCACCATGACCAAGGCCTGCACAGGCACAGAATGACTCAGAGGCAGACTAAACTGAGTCTGTCCCAGTAGGCAGAAGGAGGCATGCCCAGTATGCCCTGGCCTTGGCAAAGAGGCAATGCATAGCAAATACACTGACACAGTAGGGACCCAGGGAATGACACCTCTCTCTGACTCGCACATACACCAAAAGGGATGCAAAACATAACACTACCTGCGCTCAGCCATGTATAAGGAGTGTACTATGTGCATCTGTCATATGTAGCCCTCCAGCACCATCCTCATTACTGGCACAGCTAAAAGGTAAGTCACTCTTCTTACCAATTGCTGACTGGAGTAGTATGTGTTGTTACTTGTAACTATAGTATGGATATGAGCATGCAAGGGAATCGAGTGGCTGAATGGGATGCCAGAAGATAGTAGACACCTATAGTGGTAGCATGAGATCTGTAACAAATACTGGTGTCATCATAGCAGCCAGTACTACACATGGTGAAAAAAACAATGCAGGAAATGTGCTGAGCTACATGTGTGTCCATATAATACACACATGCCAGTCAGGGAGGCTCACATACCCAACAACAGTCTCAGCCAGCAGGACAGGTGTAGACAAACACAAACAAAGGCTGTGCTAAGGCCTCTGAATAATGGCTATGGTAACCTCCCCCCACAGACCTACACAGACAGACTACAGCAGGTCAGGCAGTGGGATGTTAGTTCTGAAGAGTAAGAAGTCAGAAGCTGATATGTAGGTCAAGCAAACCTAAGACCTGTAGTACACTGATATGCCTCTAGTCGGCATAATAGGTTAGAATACAGAATGCGATGGAGTACCTGACATACCAGTACAGTCATAGCAAATGTGTACAAGTGTCAGGTGTGCCCCCCAATCCTGTGTAGACATGTAGTAACAATCTGGTATCCCCCCTGAATCCGATGTAGACGTGTTGTAACAGTCAGATGTGCCCCCCAATCCTATGTAGAAACAGTCAGGTGTGCCCCCCAATCCTATATAGAAATGTAGAAACAGTCAGGTTTGCCCCCCAATCCTATGTAGAAATGTAGAAACATTCAGGTGTGCACCCCCCATCCTATGTATAAATGTAGAAACAGTCAGGTGTGCCCCCCCAATTCTATGTAGAAATGTAGCAACAGTCTGGTGTACCCCCCCAATCCGATGTAGACACATAGTAACAGTCAGGTGTGCCCCGCAAATCCTATGTAGAAATGTAGTAACAGCCAGGTGTGCCCTCCCATGTCTATGTAGACACATAGTAACAGTCAGGTGTGATCCCCCAATCCTATGCAGAAATGTAGTAATAGTCTGGTCTGGTGTGCCCCCCCACTCTAATGTAGAAATGTAATAACATGTATGTGTAGGTATAATACCAGTAGAGCACAGATTACCTGAGGTGGCCATGGTAGCAGAATAGATTGTAGCATTTGTACAATATGCAGGTATGCATGTGTTAGGTTGGTGTGTATTTCATATTGTGTTATAGTGGTCAGTATGTATGCATGGTGAGGTTTGTCCTGGTGGCCATTGCCAAGTACTGCCAATGACAGAGCCAAGTCCTCTCAACTGCAGTGACAAACACAATGCTCCCCAGTATAACACATTCTGGCAGTAACCCATTGTAAATTTATGGAGGTAATATATGTCACCATCTGAAAGATGGACATGGCATGACTGTTGGGCCAGATATACAAGCAGTACACATGGGAAAGTACCTCAGACAGACAGTGTACAATGTGTAACCATTAGATAGAAACACGCTTGGAAATGTACATACAGGTTTGAAGCACATTATCTGGGCTTGTAGTAGTGAATACCAATGTCATCTGACCAAACACTCGCAGATCACAAAGGTCATAGGAATGATGTATTGAGAAACAGCTGATGTCCCTGCACAAGCCAGCATAAATGGAATGCACATGCATATCTGTGAGTCAGATGTAAGTAGTGTCCATAGCACACATGCACCCAGCTCACCCAACCACCACCCACAGGTACCTCTCTGGTCTTATCCCTGCTGTTGGGAATGGGTACAATATGACCCCCACCTGTGTATGGCAATAGTGAAAGAATGTAGCATGCAGTGCAGGTGTCCCATGCAGGGGTGTGTCCCTAGCTGTAAGCAGCACCCTGCCAGCATCCACACCACTTGATCAATACTGACAGAAAGTATTGGCATGGACACTAGCACACCTACCCTGTCACCCCAAGGGAATATGCTGTAAGGCAGTCTGGTACTGTAGGACTGACAGAATGCAACAGCCTGCTACAGCTGGCCTGCATCACTACCAAATGGCCTACTGTCCTCTGCCAAAGGCCTGTGTCTCACCCGTACTGCCAATGTATGTTATGTCATGGGCACCCAAATAACAACATAACACAGTCCATAGAACCCATATGCAAGGCCATGTGGACAAACCACAGTAACATGTCCACCATGTCCCACTGCATGAACTGTGGACCAACACCAATACACTGCTGGGATGAAGTGATAACGTATCAGAGAATGTTTGCATAATGTATAGAAGAGGATACAATAAAAGAAGGGTAGGTGGGAGCATGAGCAGCATGGAATGTGCGAAGTCCGAAACACAGCGTGTGCACATACTATCCCTGGCTGCAAACACAAAAATGGGTGGCTACAAACCTGCTCATAAACCACAATAGGGGTAATGTCCTGACTTATGACCCCTGCCTCTGGGTAACCTGCGTGAATCTGTACAGCTGTGAGGTATTGCCATTGCAAGATAAGGCCATACTGTCACATTGATGGATGTACAAGTATGGGATCCCCTGTCATCACTGTACCAAGTTGCTGAACCAGTCACACAGACCAAGAAGCAGGTGTCTGCAGCTCCCCCTCCAGAATGGCATTAGTTTGCAGGAATATGTAGACATTTGACCACAATACTGGACACAGCTGCATTCACCCTGTGTTCCCCAGGACATCACTGTGAGCAAAAATGTCTACCTGACAGTAGTTGATGACATAAAGCATCACAGTGTATAACACTACACACGTCTGAATATCTCTGCTATCAAAAAGGACCATGTAGCAGAAGCAGCACAGACACAATTACCTACAGTACCCACTATCTCTTTTCTGGTTTGACTCCATATTGTCAACTGATCTACAGATATCCTGTAGAAACAGTTTGCTAGCTTGTAGGTGTAGAACACAAAAGTCTGCACTGGAGTACAATCTACCTAGAATGGATCCACACATTCAATACAGAAGGCGCACTAGGCATGCCCCCACACTTAGAGAAATGAAGGCAATATCAGACAACAAAATACTGAAAGGTCATACTGGGCATGCTCACACACTTAAAGAAATGAAGCCCATGTCTGGCAACAACAGTGGACCATACATATCTGACAGTTGCAGATGGTAGTGCATACACTCCTCAGTATGCACCAGTCATGCTTTGCACACACATTGGATAGAAATATACACAAGTATCCAAGGACAACACACTATAATATGCCAAAAGTACACATACATAGATGTGTGGAAGAGAGTGACAGTGACAAAGAGCCTTACATCATGAGGCCTGTCCCACCCAGCACATAGCTAAATGGCTACAACCACATGATGTGTAAATGTCACTCACCATAGCAATTAGCCTCTGGAATCCCTCAGCATTATAGACTCTGTGGTGCTAGTGCTGACTGTACAATGCAGTAGTCATCTAGCAGCTGTATACATGTACCTGTGGAATATAAACATGTGTGTGCCTGAGTGTGGTGTGTCTATCTCTAGATGAATGGGTTATGGCCCATGCACACACACTGCCCTCTCCATTCCCCTACTATGGCAAGCCTGCTGATGTCAGTCACTTTGAAATACACCTTTGGGCAAAGGATAGCCCAGTAATCTCTGTAGTGTGGCCTATAACTGCGTACTGCTGTAGTGTGATAAACATGTTAGGTAGGAGTTCTAATCCCAGATGTGGCAAGTGTGTGTGTGTGTGTGTGTGTGTGTGTGTGTGTGTGTGTGTGTGTGTGTGTGTGTGTGTGTGTGTGTGTGTGTAGGGATCAATGCTTTTTAGACTAGTCACACTCACTACAATTCAAATGCCCTACTTTGGCAAGCCTGCTGATGTCAGTCACTTTGAAATACACCTTTGGGAAAGGAGTAGTCCAGGAATCTCTGCAACATGTCCTATAACTGTGTAATGCTGTAGTGTGATGAAATAGCTAGGTAGGAGTTCTCATCCCAGGTGTGGCAAGTGTGTGTGTGTGTGTGTGTGTGTGTGTGTGTGTGTGTGTGTGTGTGTGTGTTTGTGTGTGCGTGCATAGGGATCAATGCTTTTTAGGCTACTCACACTCATTACAATTCAAATGCCCTGCTGATGTCATTCACTTTGAAATACACCTTTGGGTAATGAATAACCCAGTAATCTCTGTGGCGTGTCCTATAATTGTGTAATGCCATAGTGTGGTAAACTAGTTAGATAAGGGTTCTAATCCCAGGGCTGGCAACTGTGTGTGTGTGTGTGTGTGTGTGTGTGTGTGTGTGTGTGTGTGTGTGTGTGTGTGTGTGTTTGTCTATGTAGGGATCAATGCTCTTTAGGCTAGTCACACTTACTACAATTCAAATGCCCTACTTTGGCAAGCCTGCTGATGTCATTCACTTTGAAATACACCTTTGGGGAATAAGTAGCCCAGTAATCTCTGTGGCACATCCTATAACTGCATAGGTAGGAGTTCTATTCCCAGATATGACAAGTGTGAATTTTTATGTTTGTCTGTGTAGGGAGTAATGCTTTTTGAGGTTATTCACAGTCAATACAACCTCCATTGTTCTTCTTTGGCAAGCCTGCTGATGTCATTAATTTTGAAATACACTTTTGGGAAAGAAGTAGTCCAGTAATCTCCATGGTGTGTCCTATAAGAGCATAATATTGTAGTGTGTTATAGTAGTTCAGTAGGGGTTCTAAATTCAGACATGGCAAGTGTGGATGTTTGTGTGTGTGTTTCTTTGTCTGTGTAGGGAGCAATGCTTTTGAGGCCATTCACAGTCACTATAACCCCATTGCCCTTCTTTGGCAAACCTGCTGATGTCATTCCCAGTGAAATACACCTTTGGGGAAGAAGTAGTCCAATAATCTCTGTGGTGCATCCTATAACTGCATAATGCTGTAGTGTAATAAACTAGTTAGATAGGAGTTCTATTCCCAGACATGGCAAGTATGGATGTTTGTCTGTGTAGGGAGCAATGCTTTTGAGGCCATGCATAGTCAATACAAACTCCATTGCCTTTCTTTGGCAAGCCTGCTGATGTCATTCATTTTGAAATACACTTTTTGGGGAAAAGTAGCCCAGTAATCTCCGTGGTGTGTCCTATGACAGCATAATGCTGTAGTGTGATATAGTAGTTCAGTAGAACTTTTATTCCGAGACATGGCAATTGTGGATGTTTGTGTGTGTGTTTGTCTGTGTATGGAGCAATGCTTTTGAGACCATTCACAGTCACTACAACCTCCATTGCTCTTCTTTGGCAAGCCTGCTGATGTCATTCACCTTGAAAGATACCTTTGGGGAAGGAGTAGTCCAATAATCTCCATGGCGCGTCCTATAACTGCATAATGCTGTAGTGTGGTAAACTAGTTAGGTAGGTGTTCTAATCTCAGACATGCATGTCTGTGGTATGGGACACATATGTGTCTGGCCCTACATGGCAACTTTGTGTGCGTTTGTGTTTGTCATTCATATCCTGAGTGGAGGTGGATGTGAGTATGTAACAACTGGACTCATTGTGTAGCAAGTTTTGCAAATTTCACAATGTCCACCTTCAAAGGTTAACAGATGTCAAATAGCTGAGAGGCTGGGATGCCAATCCATATCCCTACATGTAACATCAAGGCCTGGCGAACAAATTAAGTAACCCTTGTATTACCCAGAGAACACTCTCAACTCATGTCTCATACACAAACACACTTGCCTTGGCAACAACCACTTTGTTGGTAGTACCCTGCATATTGACCACAGATAGTAACCATGGTGTGATTACAGTGGACTACAGAGGGCATGGCACCTTGTCCCATCACTACAATAGGCACATGATTACAGACAGTGCGCCTTCACTATGTTCCACACTGGACACATGCAACAATTGTGGTGCCATCAAATGTGACCCACAAAGGCCATACCATGTATTAAACACATGCCCTGTATGGACAGATGCCACTGACACCAGGGAATACCTGTATCATGCTATCAATGTAGGTGCAGAGTCAAATTGGTGTCCATTACCAGTTTCTGCCACATGAGGCCAGGACTGGCACATCTGATGATAACAATCTGTGTACACAACATGGGCCAGACACCCCAGGTACAGTTCCGTGTCACTGAACATGCATGTGGGGCATGTGCACATCCAAGACACCGTCTATGTCATGGACTATAGAACACATACATGGCAAGCATTGCACAGCACTGGCCACACACAATAGTAACCCAGGTGACTGGATGGTGAATACAATACCCACCTGTGTGGGCCAATCCAGACACTACACCCCTGAGCCACACTGCAGACCATTGTCATGTGGCCTAATGCCAAAGTACACCCTTCACCTAGCCTTGTACAGCCTTCTGGCACAGTCAACCACTACACACCTGTGGAGCAATACACCCATGCACGTCAGTACTGGCACCCTGTGTCTGTGTGGGTGGAGTATGAGGCTGTTGATCACATTCATACTCACTACAACTCCCATTGGCCTACTGAAGCATGCTGTCTGATGTCAGACACCTTCACATACCATTTGCCCATATATCATCCCGATAACCCCTGTGGTGCATGTGATACATGTGCATTACTGTATTGTGGCAAGCTAGCTAGTTAGGCAGTCTATTCCTGACCCTGCCAACTGTGTCAATGTGTGTGAGTCCCTGAGAGAATGTGGCTGTGTTGACGTTGACACCTGTTCATGTAGACAGGCATGTGTACTACGCCTATCTTATAGTTACTATATCACTATTACAGATGTCACACACCATCAGATATACCTTTGGACAACTCCCCAGCATATATGCTATGTGACGCATGCAATAACTGCATAGACCTGATAGCAATACATAGTCAGTCAGGGGTTTGAAACCCCGTATGGGTAGGTGTATGACACATACATGCTTAGGCTTTAGTCTCCCACCCCCCTCCCTGATTTACTTTGTCTCTGTCTGTCTCTCTCACTCCCTCTCTGGTGGATGTGGAGAAGTACACCTGCTTTTCATAGGCAGCAGCTTGTGTTTCGTAAGTGATGCTCATGACCAGCTGATGGCCTCTGCATGAATGGCAGTCCCCCTCTAGCTGATTGCATGTGGAAGAGCTGTGGTAACATTCCCATACCAATTGCATGGAAACACACTCCAATATCTAGGAACATCATGTTGGTGTTGGGCCTTTACATTCACTGTGAGCAGGAGCTCAATTTTGTGTTAGGCAAACAGCATCACAGATGGTATTGGGATTTACCTCTAACAACATACACTGTGGAAACAGGCCAACAGACAGGAGGGGGATGTGCCAGACATGACTACAGAATATAAGTGTTGCTCTTCTGCATTTGGAGTAATGTCGGTTTAACAGAGTGTGTGTGGATATGGCTGATCTACATGATTTAATACCTGTCATGACAGTGTTATGCATTTGTGGAAACACCCTTTTGTAGGGTTATTGGCAGACTGGGCAGTGTGTGGAGCCTTATGTTTCTTGTGTTACTCACAGAACATCAATCTGAGAACTGCAGAAGCATAGTGTAAGGACTGCAGTCAGTACATGGTGACAGCCATGAGAGTTACTGACTTCATATCCCTCATAGGATATATCACAACAAACCCTGGTATGATAATAAATGTATGAGTTTATCACAGCAACATGGCATATAGTGTTTGTAGCTCCAGCCACAAGTCTGTCAACCTTTGTACATATGTCATGCAGTAAGAGGTGCATATGTTCTGTACAACATTATGTATTGACATCATACCTGATAACAAGCCAGTCAGATATCAGACTGCTAGACATGTTATGTATAGTAGGGGTTATTTCTGAGGACAAAACCTGGGCATTCTGCAGTTGTGTGTACAGTTTTGGGGTCTATGTACCTATTTTGATTGTCGACAGTATGTGTTCTGCACATACGTACCTTAGGCTGTGCATAGACTGTGGTAGATGCCATTGTTCTTGGTCCTGTTCTATCTGATGTTACATGCTGCTCCACTGTATGGTACCCTATTGGCTCACATGTCTGTAGGGACAGACACACATGTGTCCCATACCACAGACAGACATCGGACCACACTCTGTCGTGACCCAGTGTATGTAGGGTCAGTGTATGAGTGGCACATATCAGGATGGTGTTTATGAGACAGTCCATATAATGTCATATTAAGCTTGCATACCATATGTGGCTGTGTTCACATTGATTGTGGGTATGCACTTCCTCACGGGTGTCTGTTACTCTGTATGTGGCATGCGTGTAGAGCCTGCTATATTTGCAGGTACATGTATAGTCCCCCATACAAAATGTAATCCAGTGTTGTGGAAGTCTGCCTGTAGTTTGCACAGTGCTTTGTGACATGCCTACCAGCCTAGTGTAATTACCCAGTGTGCTGTTATCACCAGTTATTTGCAAGACATACTGCAGCCAGGCCACCATAACTGTTGTGTATTTCTGACAAAGCAGTGGGATTATGTACAGATGTATGCCACTAACTTCTGTGTAGCATGTGATCATGTGACCTCTGCACCACCAGGTATTATGTGTCAGGACAGACTGGCGTGTGTGAGTGCATAAACTGTGTGGGCATATGTAGTCCAGTATTTACATGATATACCCATGTACATGGCTATTACATCCACATTGTGAGGTGTGGTCCACATGTCTCACATGAAGGGGATTTGCGTACACCACTGGACTGACCACAGAGTGCCAGACTGTCCACATATGTTTGTCATATCTGTGCTGTAGTCTACAAGATCATTACTGTGCTAGCAGTGGACTAATGATGTCCTTAGGATGTCTGTCAGTAGCCAAAGGCACACATCAAAAACAGATGTGACCTCCCACACACGTCTGTTAAGACAACCCCTGTTACAGAAGCAGCAGTCTACATATATACCTTTAATGCATACATGATATCCTCTAGCACTAAGAGGATGGGACTATTGATGATGAGGTATGACTCCACTCCATGTTCTGGACATATGGTAAATATATATTTATATATATATATATATATATATATATATATATATATATATATATATATATATATTTATCCATATATCTAGACAGCTATATACACATATACATATCTACATACATATATGGATATATATATATATATATATATATATATATATATATGTATACATATATATATATATATATATATATATATATATATATATATATATATATATATATATATATATATATATATAAACTCGAATATATACATATAGACAGCAATATATGTCTACACACATTCAGATATATAGATATATATGCACGTATAGTTATGGATATCTACATATATATACATAAATAGGTATGTTTTATTAGATATGTATGCACATATAGTTATATATATCTGCATATATATCAACATAAATAGGAATATCTGTACACATAGGATGTGCATACACACAGGGCAGGATTCACGAAGCCTCTGTGTAAGAGTTACAAGGCTTACACGGAGGCTGCAGTTAAACGGTGTGACGTCAGCATGCCATGCATATGCATGAGGGCATGCTGACTCACACCTAAGGCTAACACGGTCCGTGTAAGACAGTAGGGGGCGTGTCCGTAGGGCGAGCCCTGCAAACGGACACGCCCCCAGAAGAGTAAAAGTCCCGAAAGTAAACCCCCACGACAGAGTCTGTGTAAATGTGAATAAACACAACACAACACATGCCCCCACAGACTAACATAAAATGTAAAAATGAACATGTTATATTTTTTTATAAATTTTAAAGATGTTTGCCCGTGAGTACGCTCATTTGCTCGGGCGTGCCCATTGCTTAGCCACAGTTAGCAGTCAGTGGAAAAGCATATAAGAACCAAATATGCAAAGTAAGCCAAGAAGCAATAGCATAGCGGTAGAGACGTCAGCTGAAGAGGAGGCTGTCATGGATCGAGCCCCCACAACATCAATTTTTATTTTTAGTGAAATAAGCACGAAACAATTCCCTGACATGTATGTACATGTATAAAATTATTTTTATGTAAAATGTAATGAAATGGGCCATGTATTATGAAGAAATGTGTAAAAAAAAAAACAAATGTCAGAAATGCCCATAGCTGAGCTACACTCTAACAAGCTGAGTATATCTGCCCATAGGTGAGCAGTGTTTTAACAGGTGTAAAATGAGTGCCCACAGGTGAGTAGTGGTTTAACAGGTGTAGAAGGAGTGCCCTGGGTTGAGCAGTGTTCTAACACGCTGAAACTATGTGCCTGTAGCTGAGCTGAGCATAATATGAATGCTGACAGCCAAACGGTGCGTAAGCCAGCGTAACCCGGTTGCGCTGAGCTGCGCACCATGCCAACAAGCTAACCGACAGGCAACGTTGAGCAAGCTGTATCAAAATTGCCTTTACACAGACACACCTAGCCTATATAGACAGTCATAAAATATAAAAAGCAATGGCCAGGCTCGAACTCAGGATACCATGCACCATAGTCAAAGTACTGAACTACTAAGCCATGACAGTTGCTCTTAGAAATGCAGTAATAGCATATATATAGGAATGAATGGAAAGAGAAGCATGACAAAGCAGGTTTTGTGAAGCTGATGCAATTCCAAAATGGCCAATCACAGATAAGTGCTGGAAAAATGGCGTATATAAGCCCCATAGGCGGGAATACACAGCATAACTGATTGTGGAACCGATTTGCAGTCAGGATGGCAGGTGTAGGAGAGGGTAGTTGCTTCCAAGCACAGAGGTGGGGCGTTGAGGAGTCCAAATATATGGTTTGGCTCCTCGTCCATGATCATGAGGCCCAACTCATGCAGGGCCAGGTCCTGTGAGGAGCATATAGGACTGAGGTGTGGGATCGGTTGGCACATGATCTCACCAGTGCCACAGGAATACCAAGGACTGGTGAACAGGTCCGTCACCACCATGCGGACCTGAAGAGACAGAAGCAGGACCAACTGAACCGTTGGATCCAGGAGGCCTGGCAAATGCCCAATGCCCCACTACTGAGTAAGTTACATGTAATTATTTATGTAAGAAATTAACTTAGCTGATATTATGGAGATGTTTATTACAATATTACTTCATTTATATTACAGCTGCAGGTGTCCGTTCTGCGAATCATTGAGCCTATGCCAATAGGCTTGTGCGGTTGCGTCACCAGGCAGGTTAGTAATTCTCTCCCTGTAACTGTAAAAAAGTATAAGTATGACAGCTTGCAAAAGAGTGCAGTATAGTCACTTATTAATAAAAAGTGCAAGTAACAGTGTAAGAGATATTTTGATAGTATTGTTTGATTACATAAGTGTGATGCAGCCTGTAATCCAAAAATAAAAATGAAACAAGTCTGAAATAAAGATGTTCCACCTGTAATATAATAGTACATAACCTGCAGCAGGCTAAAAAGTACAGCTACAGAAGCTGAGTAAAACACATGTGTGAAATATATCCCCGTTTAAATTCTGAAACATGACACAAGTGAGACTGTTGGAAAGGATTGTCATAACTAAGTAAAACATGTCAATAAAGCCTAGAATTAAGTACTATCCTGAATTGTAAAAATAAAACAAGTGAGAAAGTGTGAGAAAGAGGTATGAATCCACCAATAAAGTAGTAATAACTCCTGAATAAAGTATACTGCAGTCAGTACAGAATGAAATGAATGTGACAGGCACAACCAAACAGCAACACATGTTGAAAAAAGTACTAAAGCTGGAATGTGTGTCCCAAAATCTGGATATGTTGCTCTCAGTTTGCAATATGCAGATAGTATGGTTGTATGAAATACCAAACATCCACAGTTGTCTAGAGCCATATAAAGCAAATGTAGCAGGATGATGTAGCTGAACAGAGCCAGATATGAATGTGTATGAATAAAAATGAAATGTATATTGATGTAGCAGTAACATTTCTATCACCAACATGCATAAGTTGTCTCATAGGAATCTGTAGTCAGACCTGTAGTGTGTATATATCTGCAGCTAGTAGAAATGTACAGCATATGTATAGGTATTTGAAGTTGTTAATGAAATATCTCTTCACCCTGCCCTATAACCACAAATAATCCATTCCATGTGTAATGGGTATGTGTATTCACAATTAACTCCCCTGGACAATTGTCCTGTTGGTTCATACATATTTGCATGTACGCTGATGCATGTGCCCTGTTCATACATCCAAACCTAATGGCCTGTTGCCATCACTCAACCCTGCATGTTGTTGGAACGTGTACTGTTGTTCAAATTATGCATGTGTTATGCTTGCTGTTCAACGGCTTGAATTTATGGGTGTTTGGTTAATGGGAATACTAATGCATGCTGTTACAACTAATTGTGAATGGTATTGCACGCTACTAACCCAAACTGTCACTAAATAATGCAAAACATAGGACAACAGGGAAGGCGGATTACAGCGGACCCACTTTTCCCACCTCAGCTGGCGAGTGCACCTGGCAGTAGTGCCCAGGCCAGACCCTCCTCCGGAGGCCCTGTGCCACCTGTGGGTGGAAGCGCTGCAGGGGATGGGGCTCGTCCTCCCTCTGCAAGTGTAGCCAGAGGAGAACATCCACTCACCCTCCGTAGTGTCTGGACTGTGGTGCGTAGGGAGATCCGGCACGCTGTGCTTGGGCCCCTACGCCAGCTTGAGGCACGGGTGGCACAACTCATGGGTATGCCTGCTGCCCGTCCTACACAGTCCCCAGCACAGACCCATCCTGGGCAGTGAAGGCACAGTGGCAACCGCCCATGGGTGGGGATCTCAGTTCCACTGTTGCCATCTGTGGGCTCATGGGCTCGAGATATCCAAACATCCATCCCCGTCAATTGTGTAACCCCCATATGTGTCATACACCACCCCTGTATGCGTCTTGTTTGTCTTGTCTGTTAACCTCCCCTACCTACCTCCCCAGCTATACCAACTTCCTGTACCTGCCATACCACTCTCACCTGAAAAAAAAAGGAAAAAAAAGGGCACTCTGTACCCACAAAAAAATTACGCCCCATACATAGCTGCCCATTTTGCACACATGTCTGCTGGACATGTAAACTGGCAATTACAATTGGCTGTACAACAAATATTATTGTTGTCCTCACACCTCTCTCAGGGGTGGAAGGTTTCAAATTTCACACCAAATTACAAACATATGCACAGCTGTTGCTGACGAAGAAATGGGCAGCTATGGGCCTTTCCTATATCCCTCCTGCAAAAACCGAGCTTGTTTTCCTACTGTCCTACCCTCTTTGTGCCCCCTTTTTCACCACTTTGCTATCTCCCCATTTTATTTTCTTTAAAAGAAAATAGCGGGTGTCTGAGTAAGCACTTTTAAGCAGTAGTAAGCGGGAGTGCGCTTCTGTGCGCTTAGCTAAGCGTGTGTGCGCAAAGCTAAGCGACAGTGCGCATGCATTACCTCCACGCAAACCAGCGCTAACCCGCTTACAACTGCTTAAAAGTGCCTTAGACACTCTGAATGATAAGGCCTGCAGTTTTCTCAGCAGCAAAATAAAATACCTCCCTCAGTCTCGAACCCAGAACCTTGAAAACACTAGTCTGCATGACTTACCACTAAGCCATGACTGCTATACAAGAACATTGTGCTGAAAGAAATATATCATAAAATTGTAGGAATTAATGTAAAGGGAATATAGCAAGTCTAGTACACAAAGCATGTCATGTATATTTACTGTCAAATCTAGTGGATTTGTAAAATAGTACTGTGTGATGAGAAAAAGTCATGCTAGTTGGTAGCTACTCGGTAATAATGTCACAGTAGCATCTGGCAAGCCACACACATACTCAGAGCAGGATAAACACTGCCATAGTTGAATAGTTAAGAGATCAGACATAGCAACTGTGACTGAGTTACAGGGATGTCCCCGATGTGAAAACAAATGTCAACTGTGCCCCACAGACACCCTGTCAAATGTACTAACAGTAGGCAGAAAGGTGTAACTACACATGCAATGGTAAATGTGAATGACTGAAGGTATGCACCACCTGCAAGTTACAAATGGTGTACTAATACATATGCTTGAAATAACCCTCAGTCACAATTGCAGAATATCAGAATATGTCATTGGAGTATCCCACTGATATGTACCATTCCATGAGACTGATAAAAGATGCACCTGAGAGTATCTGAGGCCTGCTCAGCAGCATGATCAAATACCCTTGTAAGTGTCAAGGCCAACACCATGGCCAGACCAAACTGCATGCAGTAACACCCTACCACAACAAACACATAGGGAATTGCTCCCAAACAGATTTAGCAAGCATTACAAGCTCTGAATGTAAATGGAAAATAGGAAATCCATAGCAACACATTACAGGAAAGACACCTAGCAGGCATACAAGGAGGGAATGTAAAGGCCAAATATTGAAGCCATAGCAACAGATTGCAAGAGCCACTGCTATATACCAGTTACACCACAAGTCCCACAGTAACAACAAAACAAAGAGGCTGACAGCAGGCCAAGTAACTGCAAGCTTACGCAAACAGCTGCAACAAACACAGGTAATGTATAGTGCCACTATAATAGTCTACATACTGTGAACCCTCCAGATGTGTTATTGGTCTGTATCTATGTATATGACGATGTGCATAGGGCCGGGGACATACTGCAACTGTCAATGAAGGCTCTACATACATATGTATGTGAAGGTAACTATGTGCATATAGCAATGTATGTTGTAGTGCAATGTACAAGTAGGTTGTACAGTAATGGATGTTCATCAGTACGTTACTGTGTGTATGCATATGTGGAACTAAAAAGGAGTATAGATATATATATATATATATATATATATATATATATATATATATATATATATATATATATATATATCTAACATGTGTATACGTATGTATATCGAGATATGTATGTATATATATATATATATATATATATATATATATATATATATATATATATATATATATATATATATATAATATGCATATGTGTATACATAGATAGAAAGGGATGTAGAAATACATAGACATATATAGTTTCACAGTGTCATAGTTTAGTACTAGCCTATCTGCAGACAGTGTATAGAATAGATTTAGAAAATTGCGCCTCTGTATAGTAGTGACACAGTGAAGACCCCCGTACATAATAGCATTAGTTTACTGTGCCTCTGTCTAGTAGTGACACAAAGATGACCCCTGGTGTAAACCTATGATCTCCCATCCACTCATCAAGGATTCACATGAAGAGTGTCAGTGAGGGTCTCAGCCTAACATGAACTGGGATCCGGTTCCACAGTATGGGAAGCCTCATAGTGATGGATCTGTCCCTACAGCATGTCCTATTCATATGTGTGATGAGGTTTAAATCTGTAGCTGTTGTGGTTCTGATGGATTTGGATTGTATGAGGTGGAACATGTCCATCAATACCTGATTGGACATGGCCTTGTACATCAGGCAAAGATCACCCCTAAGTAGGCAGTATGCTATGGAATAGAGCATGAGTTACATTAACCTGGCAGCATACGAAAGTTGTCGGAGACCCTTGATCCTCCTGGTGATGTACTTATGGGGTCCCCCTAGCTGTTGCAAGTGCCAGGTGAGGTACATACCAAATGGGGCATAGTACACAGTCATGGGCCTGATAAGGGAGGAGTATAGGGGTACAATGATCTCTTTTGATCTGGATGTGAATCCCTTCATGATAAGGTGGGCAAGGTAGAAAGTTTATCCAACCACTTTGGCAACATGGGTGTCAAATGAGAGGTCAGTATCGATTAGTGTCACCAGGTCTCCGATTACTTTGTCTGTACTCAGTGGGTTACTGTCTATGTGATAATATGTGGGTACCTTGTCCGTCCAAAAGGGTATGACTATACATTATGTGGCATGCAGTTTAAGGCCATGACTCTGGCACCAGTTGTCGGTTTCCATGAGGCCTTTCTGTAGGATGTATGTGTCAGCTGGTGTATCGACTATGGCACCTAGTATGCAGTCATCTTTGAACATTGTCAGCCACTACCCTCCCATGTCTGCTTCCACATCTGAGAAATATATGCCGAACATGAGTGGTCCCAGGACAGAGCCCTGTGGGACACCACTTGTGACTGGCTCTGAGTCTGACATGGCACCAGTGAGTTTGACTGTAGGGTTTCTATCCGTTAGCCAGTTTGCAACCCATCTTGTGACATATGGATTTACATTTAAGCTGTTGATCATGTCTATGATGCCAGAGTGCGGTATTGTGTCGAAAGCCATAGGCAAGTCCAGGTAGGCTGTATGGACCGCTGTGCCTTCGTCAATGGCCCTAGTGACTGATTTGAAAAGGTCAACCAGGTTCATAAGGCAGGATCTGCCCTCTACAAAGCCGAACTGGGTGGGATCAAGTGTCTAAGTCCCCAATGTCTCTGTGTATGAGTTCCATAATGATTCTTTCCATAGTGTTGCAGACCAGGCTGGTTAAGCTTATGGGGCGGTAGTTACCAGGGTCTGTAGAGGTGCCTCCTTTGTGGAGTGGGACTACTGTTGCTGTATGCCAGTGTCCAGGTACATATGCTGTAGTAAGGCTACGGTTGCATAGCATTTTATGTGCGTGTGTAGCTCCTCTTGGAGTTCATGTAGCATGCAACCTGTGATACCATCGGGTCCCATTGATGATGTGTTTACAGCTTTGCTGAGGGCAGTTCTCAGCTGGACATCTGAGATGACAGGGCGGTTACAGTCAGCTGGGATAAGTAATTCCTCATGTGTGGGTGAGGGAGGGGAGAAATCTGCACTGAACCTGTCTGCCAGAATGTTGGCATTATCTGTGTGTTCAGTGTAGCTTTTGTCACTGTGAACTAACTTTGAACATATCTGAGGATTTCCACCCAGGTGTCTAACATAGCAGAAGAAGGCCTTGTGGTTATCTGTAGTGTCCATAGTGATTTCCCTGTCATAGTTGGCCTTGCATGTTTGTACGACAGAACGTATCTTTCTACTAGTGCTGATCAGAGATGCCTTATCTCTATGGAATTCTGCTCTGCCGTGCAGTAGCTACCTTCTGTTGTTATACAATTTGTTCATGGCTGGGGTCCACCAGACAGGACACCTACCCTTAGTGAAGAGGGTATTGATTTTATTTGAGATTGCATGATCCATGCATTCTTGGAGATGTCCATAGAAAGCATATGTGAAGGTGTCTGTATTGTGGGATGTGGTTTCCACTGGCCTAGTGGGCTTAAAGGATACCAACTCAGTTTTAAGAAGTGTAAAGTTGGCATGTGAGAGGTTTCCCACTGTAGTCTTTTGTGTTGTGGGGGAGGTGGGAAATGTATATCCAGGGGGATTAGTCTGTGGTCAGATGTGACTAGTCAGGGGTATACTTCCGGTGTGTAGCACATTGTCCCCATGTTTGTGATGATCAGGTCTAGTATATTATCTCCCTTTGTGGGAGAGGTGACTAGCTGTTCCATTGCATTTGACTTAGTGAATTCCGGGAACCTTTGGGCTAGGGTGTTTGGGCTAGAATAATGCACCCAGTGTATGTTAGGGTAGTTGAAGTCTCCCAATATGATGGTGTGTGGTGGGACATTCATATCCTCCAATGTCTTCAGGAAGGCTGACTGTGGTTCCTGAGATTGGGAGTGTGGTCTGTAACATGCTACCAGTTGTATAGCAGGTTTGCCTATGGTTATTTGCACCTGTATGGTCTCTGATGCTTCATGTGTTGCACTAACCTGGAGGTGTGGGTGTCCTTCATGAATATGGACACACCCCCTCCCTTTTTGTTTTGTCCTGAGTCCTGGGGCCAAAAAGCATGAAACAAGGTATAGCCTGGTACCTCTGGTGTGCTCTCAGGAGCCTTGAACCAGGTTCTCACTTACTGCACAGACATCGAGATTGGTAGAATATGTACGTACAGATATATGTAATACACACATACATATATAGATATATGTAGATACATATACATATACAGATAGATCTGACTGACAACAGATATGTCTGTATATGACTATCTCTCTCTCTCTCTGTCCCACCCCCTCTCACTCTCACTCTCCCTCTGTCTCTCTCTCTCACTCTCTCCCCCTCTCTCCCCACATCTATATGTATATATCTACATCTATATATACATATTATATACATATATACAGATATATATATATATATATATATATATATATATATATATATATATATATATATATATATATATATATGTATACACATATATAAATATATCAATATATATATATATATATATATATATATATATATATATAAATATATATATATATATATATACACACACTGTGTGAGGCACATGTGTGCAGATGTCTTGCAACAGGTGCTTTGTGTCAAAGGCATGGAGTGAACACCATTGTGGATACTGGAATACCATACCCCATTCAAAAACACTGACACCAGTAACCACCACATATGTGCATGCCTGCCCACCACTGCATGTGTCGGGGGAACAGGGGCAACAAGTGTACAATAGGCTCCCCAGTGATATACACAGTGGCATACTAGTCCTGTAATACCTGTACATGGAATGTGTCAGCGGACATGGTGTGTCAGCTATGGACATGTAGGTCACTGTACCCCTCCACACCCCACAATGTCCTACACGGTATGTACCTCCCATGACAGCTACAGATATGGAGAAGGACACAGACGTATGCAAGTAACTGTGTCAATGCACTCAAACACAATACCTATGCAGAGTGACTGACAAGACCACAGAGCGCACACAGACTACCTACATAGAGGTTACCACTGCTGGATATACATAGTTCGGTCACACCCATGACAGTTGTCTAACAACTATGGTAACATCTCCAACATCCACAACACAAATTACCTATATCTGTCGTTCTTGTCACTGCAGTATAGAGCACATGGTGGAGGTACAGGACCCTACCCACAGATACGACATACCGTGTAGTAAACCACACAGAATTAAGAAACAAGGCTCCCCATGAGTAGATGTCAGACATACCCCTGCTGAATGTTATGCAGATAGGTAATATGCCATATGAGTCACCCTGTGTAACTGTTTGTAAGGAGCAGGTACAATCATAACACATGTGTCACAAGGGGCAGGGTAGCATAACAGTATGCTGCTGTAGGCCCAGGGCCAAAAGCACACTACCTACCTAAGACACAATGCACATCCATGAACACATTGCAAACAAAATATGTGAGGTGGAATGAGTGTGCCAGTGACTGGGTGCATGTTGTGTACTGGTTTGATTGCTCATTATGACTGTCTGTCTGTCATGGTAGTGTGTGTCCTTGGTGTGAGGCCAGAGACAGATGTGTGTGGTATTGCGATCAACACATACTACATTGCCATATGTTGTGCTGCGTTACCCTGTATGTCACTGTGGTGTAGGTAGGGTTATGGCAAGTAAGAGTAGTGTACATTACCAGTGAAATATGTAACATGCATTGTGTGCAGTGCATGGGCTGATAATGTTCCCCATACAGTACCTTGATACAAACCCCCAGTGTGAGGTTATGCATTGTACCTGAACCAGTGTGTTGACTGCTGCAGTATACTAGTCTGTCATATGGAGTGTGCCAGGTACTGTTGCACAGTTGTTGGATCAGCACTGATATCTGGTCATTTACATGTGCATCCCCCAATAGACAGACAGATGCTATATATGATGGTTAAGTTATATCACTGCAGTCGAGTATTATGTGTATTATGTGTGCCATAGTTTGCTGACAGATATTGCTGACACATTTTCCTTCTCCTTTTCAGGGCTATGGTTCACCAGCAGAACCCTGTCTACTCCACTGCAGAGGAGGAAGAGATACACCAGAGCCTGGTGCAGGATTTCACAGTACTCTTTTCCTGCACCAGCCAGAACCAGCAGGAGAGGGCTGCACTGTGGCAAGACCTGGTCCGTCGGGTAAATGACATAGCACACATAACTGGACATATGAGCAGGTACGCCATCACTGCAGTGATTTAATTAGAAATGTCCGTCAGCATGCGTTGGGTATCCACAGGCAGCAGCTTGCCACAGGTGGTGGGGTGTCTAGACATCCCCCCCTTACCAGACTGGAGGAACTACTTCTAAGTGTTGTGGGTCCAGCCCAACAGCAACAGCAGCAGCATACATGTGTAATGATGGAGGCTGGAGCCACACAGCAGCAGGACACAGAGCGTGCAGGTAACATGCCATGTGTATAGTTGACCGTTTTGTACACTGTTAGGTTATGCATGTGTGAGATGTGTCCTCGTTTTGTAGCTGTAATCTTGCTAATTATTGTGCAAGAGTGATATCCTCAATATCAGCAGTACACCTGTGGAAGCTAACTATTGCACTACTGAACTGTATCATGCCCACAGTATCAATGGCACAGTTGTGCCCACTGACAATAAATGTCTCTTTTCTGCAGGTCCCTCCGGTGTAACAGCAAGGCAGCCTATCCATGCTGGTGAGTGTGTAATACCATTACCTTCAATACTCTTGATACTAACAGTAATAATAGGCTGAAGCAGTAGCGCTATGTGTTTGATTGCAGGTGTGTTTGTGTCTATGTGTTGATATCTCATATACTGAGGTGTGTGCATGTGTGCATGTGCCCATGTGCCCATGTGTGCATGTGCCCATGTGCCCATGTGTGCATGTGTGCATGTGCCCATGTGCCCATGTGCCCATGTGCCCATGTGTGCATGTGTGCATGTTTGCATGTGTGCATGTGTGCATGTGTGCATGTGCCCATGTGCCCATGTGTGCATGTGTGCATGTGTGCATGTGCCCATGTGTGCATGTGTGCATGTGTGCATGTGTGCATGTGCCCATGTGTGCATGTGTGCATGTGTATATCAGTGGTGACATTGTGTACACATTGTAAACTGTGTTTCCTGTCTTAGTCCCACAGGTTCTGGTGCTGCTCTGGTGTTGTGCAGCAGGGAACCTGAATCAGCTGCTGTGGATAGTGATAATGATGATACCTGTGTAATGGGACAGGTAGGTGTGCCAGGGTCCGTCATTGGTCAGCCAATTGACACTACACAGCTGTCGACCCCATCAATGCGCACAGTCATCCTGTCAATACATCCTTTGTCACCAATGTCCCTAGGTGATGGACAGGATACAGTGGGCATTGATCATGGTAATGTGGTATCGGTGGCACATGCATCCCCACACAACAGCCATGGCCAGGGTCCTGACATGGTACCACACAGTCAGATGTCCAGGGGTTCTCGTGGGGGCATCCATGGGCATTCCACCCCTGTCAGATGTGCCCACAGAGGTCTTTCAACCTCAGCTATGTTTCGGGCTGTAATGCAGGCACAGTCATGTATGGAACGGTACACCAGACAGGGTGTGAGGGAGCAGAGAGCATGTCGCACAGCTATGAGTGACAGTATGCGTGATGTTGCAGCTGCCATCCATAACTTCACCGAGGTCATTGACAGACGTTGGGGGGACATATTAGATCTGTTCCACAACTACATGTCCATGAGCCAGGGCAATGGTGGACAGTTGAGGCATCGACGTGGCCGTATGCCAGCAATAGCAGCAGCTGGCAGCCGTCACGGATGACAACAGGCCCACGGCCACTCACATAGTGCCAGCAGCAGCCCCAGCAATGCTGGGTCTTTGCTGTCATCAGACTGCCCCAGGAGACCACGTGCACGTGGCGCTGGACAGTCCCAACAAGGACCTGTCTCCAGTCACCAACCACCTGCTTTTGATGACAGCACCCAGTCTGGCTTAGTACCTGATACAGTCCGTAGCACCCCTGCCAGGCACAGGTACCATGTCCATGGCCACAGACAGAGATCTGCATGACCTGGCAGGTACAGTCTGTGGCTGTCCACAAACAGCTGTATATGGCAGCCATGAGGTGGGACTGTGTGCATGCATACACACATGCAAAGTGAGAACACCTAGGGCTACTGCATACACGCACACACTGCATCAACATTGCCCCATCTTGTACTGCTGTCCCTCACCAACACACACACACAGACATGTCAATTGGTTGTATCAGTGGCAGACTCAGGCATACCAGGTACACACCCTGTGCATATGATGAAACTGTGACACCTCCTGCAATCTGTAAAATCAGTGCAGGAACAGGTTAACATGGTGCTGATGCACAGGGTGACTACATAGATCTGTTGTAATAGTATGATGTTGACAATAGTACAGTGTTATGATATCATTGTGGGTATATACCAGCATGCCTGATGCAGTTACAGTATGAATGTCATTGTATTGTTTTGTACACCCATAGTAATTACAACAGTGTACTGTCTGCACATCTTTGCATACTGGTGGTGAGGCTGTCAAGGGATGGCCACCTACATAGGTAGCACAGGGGATACGACAATGTACATATTGATACTCAATGATGGTCATGTCAACTGTGAGTTGCATGCTGTCCACACTCGACTCTGCAATGAGGATGTTTGAGGATGTTGATATCTGTGCAGTACTACACAACAGGTTCAAGGCTCACAAGAGCACACTAGCACTACAAGGTCACACCTCATACCATGCATGACAGCACCAAAACACAGAACTAACTATGACAGGAGGGAGAGTGTCCATACATGTCAAGGATACTGTGGTGCCAGGACAGGTAGCATACATCATATTAAGTTTGAAACTGCTGAGTGAGGGCTCAGTGTCTGTTATTTGACATGTGTATTATTACAGGTATGAGCACTTGGGTATCAGGCCAGTTATTCAACATTACGAAGGTACGTGGTCTATACACTTGTGGGGGGTGTGGCTGGACCCAGCCCATCTGACCTGTGAATGTCTGGGTACAGGCTTATAGTGCCTGCATATATGCACTGTTACCTACTGGAAGTCATACACCTTGTTTGTTGTAGCATAGTCTACATACAGGCCTGCTGACTGTAGCTTTGTTTGTATGCATGTTTGCTTGTTATGTTCCTGAAACACTGATTCCACCTGCAGTGCAGATTTACAGTGCCTCTGTGGATCCCTAGTGACATCTGTATTGCTTACTGTACTGATGTCCATGTCTCACTTGACAGAACATCACTGTTTGTCCTGTTTGCATGTAGCTTGCCTGTAACACATCACATATGACTTACCTCGCATTTGCTCAAGACAGCATTAATATATGCCAGCACTAACAAATCAGGAGCACTACACCCTCACTTAGTCACCTTGAGTACCTTGTTCCCCATTGGCCTTATGTGTTGTTACTTAGTATGGGATTCACAATGCTATGGTAGCATGTGTAAAGGTCACCTGTCGATCTACACTCAGGTCCAGTTGATGAATCTGTGAGTCATGTGGCAATGTTACAGTTGCCTCATGTACACAGACAACCCTCTCCCCTTCCCATACACTTACAACACATGTGAGAGATGCAGCCACATAGCCAAACTGGGGGCTAAGCTCTCTTAAATCAGCACTGGCATTCCCTGTCAGGTGGAGTGGGATACTACAGTGAATACAGTACCAGTCTCCCATAGACCTGCCACGACCGCAATCCAAACACAGAAACACACAGGTACATTATTGGACTCTCAGAATAGTATCCTGCCTGAGCAGCTGACACCTGCAAAGCAGAAACACAAGCAAACGTTAAGCCAGAGCAGAGCACGTGCAATGCATAGCTCACAAAGCCTGTGTGCCAAACAGTCACAGGCCATACGGCTTGACAACACACCTGCTACAGTTGTATGAGGTACCTCTATCATCAGGTACACTGAGGTCCTGCTCACCAGGCTGAACAAGGTGAAGGTCATGCTGAGCTGCCCATCGGGCACTATGATCCACCACATAACACAAGCATAATGGTCACTCCAAGGCATGTAGAAGTATGACTCAGTCATTGTCTGTGCCAGTGTGTATGACCTCTGACGCATCTCCCTGGACTACATGTTAGGGGAAATAGAGGGGCTCTCTGAGCTTGTGGCACAGGCTGGTATGACCCTGACCTTGAGTAGCATGTTACCCTCACCAAGAATGCTGCCGCAATATGTAGACAGGATGATCAGTTTCTGCAATTAACATATGTTTCAGTGACATTCAAAGGGAATCCAATGCCTGTCAGTGTGGGATTACATGCTGGACAAGCCACATTGCTTTGCTTGGGACAGCTTGCACCTGTCACCCATGGGCCGTTGTATATTGGCAGAGGCTGTTGCTACACACATAGTGCCTTTGTATGCAAGGCTGACATTACATAGCCACCTACACAGGTATCACACGGGATAGGACACTAATAGAAATGCTACTCAACAGCAGCAGTGTAAACCTCAAGATGCATGCATTGGAAACTGTCCTTAGCATGGGGTACAGCAATATCTGTGCAGTAACAGACTCCTGGAACAAGGCTCCCAGGTGCACACCATCACTGCCAGGTCATTCCTGATACCATGCTTGTCATCCCCTACACATGCACCAAACCAGAACAGGGGGGATGTATCCAAAGGCACCTCAGATACACACACTCCCAGGTTGGTGACACTGCACAAAGCATCAGAGCCTATCCATGTGCAACTAACAGTGAGTTAGACTGGCTTCAGGTTCATAGCCTGGCACACACCACCCTCCCATATCCAGGAAACCCACTTGGCCTTCCTGACAACACTAGGAATATGACGGTCTCTACAAACACCATTATATGGGTGGACTGCGACTACCCAAACATAGAGTGTGAGCATTACTCTAGCTCCAAGACCCTATCTGAAGGGTTCTTAGCATTCATTCCCTGCATTGCTATGGAACAACCTGTTACCACTCACACAAGAGGTGACAACATGCTGCACCTGTTCATCACCAACATGTGGACTATATGCTCCAGACCAGTCATGTATCCCTCTCTGGTGGGATGACACCATCTACAACCCACACTGTATAGTCACATACCACATGCAGCCCCTGCACAGAACACCATAGTCATACAGTTGTTTGATGCATATTCCATGTATTCACATGAGGCAGACTTCGGACATGAGAACTATTGCAGTTCACAGGTACATATGTGTAGGTGGCACACACATACATCATGTGTGCATTGACATTACTGATATAATGTATTTCGTGCAATATTGGGAACAACACCCCACACACATGGACAAACTGTGTGACAAATATACAGATTGCATTTGTAGGATACAAACCCCTATCTAACTATGTTAGATCACTTGTGAGAGTCGCAGTAGCAGAGTGTGCTATTTGCATTGCTGGGAGGATTTTTTTCTCCTGCTGTACTTATCATCAATGTTTAGACAGTGGAATATGCATCATGTGTTATGTAGTAATAGTTGCCAAAAGGGACATTTCTCTTACACATGGAATTGCACACACTACTCCCCCACACACATTCACACACACACACACACACACACTGAGCATTTTCAGGATTTAAACCCCTACCTAACTAAGTTATAACACTTGTGAGAGACGCAGTGGCAGAGTGCGCTATTTGCATTATGGGTAAGATTGCTTTCTTCTGCTGTACTTATAGGGTGCTGACATCATCAGTGTTTAGACAGTAGAATATGCAGCATGTGTTGTGTAGTAATAGTTGCCAAAAGGGACATTTTTCTTACACATGGAATTGTACACACTACTCCCCCCACACACTGAGCACTTGCAGGATTCAAACCCTTACCTAACTATGTTATGACACTTGTGAGAGACGCAGTAGTAGAGAGTGCTATTTGCATTACTGGGAGGATTGCTTTCTCCTGCTGTACTTATAGGGTGCTGACATCATCAGTGTTTAGACAGTGGAATATGCAGCATGTGTTGTGTAGTAATAGTTGCCAAAAGGCACATTTCTCTTACACATGGAATTGCAAACACTACTCCCCCACCCACATACTGAGCACTTGCAGGATTCAAACCCATACCTAACTATGTTATGACACTTGTGAGAAACGCAGTAGCAGAGCGCGCTATTCACATTACTGGGTTTAATTCTTGCTCCTGACATATGTATAGTGTGCTGACATCATTATGGATGAAGAGGTTTGTACATCTGTTACTATCCATCAGTACAGGTGCGAGCATATCTATGCATTAACTTTGCACAGGCACAGTGGCCTACTGTACTGTGGAGGCAGACGCCAAATACACTGTGGATAGCCTTCTGTATTCCCTAGAGACAACAGTCTAGTATTGCACTTTACGGCCATATGTTTACCTGTCAGATGCAAGTATCTGTTGCTCATATACTGTTTGTGGTTTATTGCCATAGCCTTCCCTATCTCTATAAACAACTTGTGTACTGTGGAAGATGTTTGCATATGAGTGGGATCCAGTACTTTACTTATGTCTCTGTTGTAACTTCACTGTGTGTACTGGGCCGATGTCTGTATTGTGGGAGGTTCCTGTGTTAACACATACAAATGCCAGATATGTGTGTGCAACTGCTAAACTGTGACATGGCCTAAGTGTGTGAGCATGCCCAGTTCGCAGTTTGTATGGCTTCTTGACTGACACGTCTCATTTATCTAAGTGTGCGAGCATGCCCAGTGTGACCTTTCCTTATGTTGGGATCTGTGGACCACCACATTTGTGTTTGTGTGTGGACGCCATCTATATTTCACATGTACAGTTGAGTGTTGGACATCAGGTTGTGTTCTTACTGCCCAACTGCTTTGTGTCTGAACCTAACAGGCATTATGCTGTGCTTGCAGGGTCACCATGGGATAGTTTGCATACAGTTGTCACCATCCTTTCCTGCTGTCCAAACAGTTGTATTGTCATATAGTGTACTGGTGCAGTACTTTCACTGTGGTGGACAGTATAATCAGTTTCAGTCCTATCACTGCTTGTAATATTTATAGTGAGCACACCAGACTGGTTGAGGGCCAGTTGTGCAGATATGACCATGTTGCATTTTGTTCAGATATGGACAGCATAGTACATGATTGTCTGACATTGTTAATGTATTCCACAACTTGTGTGGACAGTGACAAACAATGGCCATGTGCCCTAGTCCATTTGTAATGCTAGTCAGAGAATGTTTGTCCTTCAACACACATTTACTGGTGCTTGCCATGACATATGTCACGGTTAGTGTGCTGTGCCTCTGTCTACCCGTGACATACAGGTGATATCCAGGGTACACCTACCATCTTCCATCCAGTTATCATGATTCCTCTGGATGACAGTCATTGAGGGACTTCCTGGATAACCTGTAGTGGGAGTTTAGTCGTGAGTGGAGTGAGCTTCTGGGTTATGGAACAATCGGTACAGCATGTCCTGTTTATGTCTGTGTTGGGGTTCAGGCCTGTCAGCTGCATAAGTCACCAGCATTCAGAGTTTACATGGTGCCAAATGTCCATTGATACCAGGTTGGTCATGGCTCTGTACATCAGGCACAGTTCAACTCCAGCCATGTGGTATGGCACTGTGTGGAGCTGCAGTTTCTTTAATCAGGTGACACATGGCATCTGTTACAGCTCTGCGATCCTCCTGGTGGGGTATTTGTGGGGTCTTTCCAGTTGCTGCAGGTGTCTGCTATGGTACATCCCTGAAGGGCCATTGTACACAATTGTGAGGCTGCTGATGGATGACTGGAGAGGCACATTGACCTATCCTAACCAAGCTGTGCTTACCTTCATGATTAGGTGGGTATATGGTATGTTTCTGTAACCACTACAGACACATGGTTGTCACATGCAGGATATCTATCACCTTGTGTCCTCAGGTCTCTTATTGCTCCTGATGTACTTACTGGGTTAACACCTATGTGGTCATTTCCGGCCATGTACTGTGTTTCCACAGGTGTTGACTATACACTATTCTGCATTTAGCTTGTTGACATGGCTGTGGCACTACTTGTCTGTTTCTATGTGTGCCTTTTGTAGGTTGCTTGTGTCAGCTGGAGGGCCTGATATGGTGGGCAGTTTGTAGTCCTCTGCGAACCTGTTCAGACAGAGTCCTTCCATGTTGGCCTGTACCTATGTGACATATATAGCATACAAGAGAGGTCCCAGGACCATGCCTTGTGGAATGCCAGTTGTACCTGGTTTCCAGTCTGCCATGGCTGCAGCATGTCTGACCAGGTCAGTTCTGTCCTTGAGCTGGTTTGCAACCCATCTACTTGCATAGGGGTTATAGTTAGGCTGGTGAGCTTATCTGTACCGCCAACTAGGGTATTGTATGGAAGGGTTTAGCAAGGTCCAGACAGGCTGTGTGATCCACATTCCCCACATCAATGGCTTTGGTGCACATTTCACATGAGTCAGACATGTGTAAGGGGCAGGATCTGCCCTATGACAGCCACACTGGGTAGGGACCAATGTCTGTAGGTACCCAATCTTTTTATTCATGGGATCCATGATCATCCTCTCCATTACTTTGCCAACCTAGATAGTCGGGGTTGAGGGCTGATAGTTTACAGTATCCATTCAGGCACCCCCATTGTGGTGAGGGACCACTGTTGCTGTACACTGCTCTTTGGGTACATATCCTGTGGTAGGACTGATAGTGCACAGTACTGCTATTTGCTGTTCTATTCTTCTTACAGTACTTGTTGGACACAACCCAGGACACCATCTGGTGCCATTGATGCTGTGTGCTGTGCTTTGTGGATGCTGGCTGTTACCTCAGCATCTGCAATGTCAGGGGGCCAGCACTCTCCTGGGATAGATATTTGGCAGTTAGGTGCTGGTGGGGAGTTTGCAAGGAATCTGTTAGGTAGGATGTTGGCAATGTGTGTGGGTTTGGTGTATTGTTTGTGATATTAGAGTGCTGCAGAGCATATCTGTGGATTATCACCATGGTTCCTACCATCAGGTAGGACAGCTGTGTGATAATCCTTTGTGTCCTGCACAATTTGTATCATCAAAGGTTCATAGGTTCATACTAGGCTATCTGCCCTGGCCTTGTTTGAGCACGGACAGACTGTGTGTGGGTTTCGACACCCCTTGCAATGTGCATATTATGCCCATATAGGGTTTACTTTACTAGATGTGGCACAGGGATGGCCCCCAGTGTACACCTACTATCTCCCATGCACTTCACCAGATTTCTCTTGTTGAGTTTGAGTGTGGAGCTCAGCCTGTCATGGACTGGGATTCTATTCCAGAGTGTCAGGAGCTTTTGGGTTATGTATCTGTCCCTCCAGCACATCCTATTTATCTATGTGTGAAGGTTCAGATATCTCACTGTGGTGTCTCTGCTGGATTTGGGGTTTCTGCAGTGGAGCATGTCCATTCATTCTGGATTGGACATGGCCTTGTACATCATGCATACATCACCTCTGACTGGGCAGTATGCTTCTGAATTGGGCTGTGTTTTTTTCAGCCAGGCTTCAGATGTCCAATGTTTGGACCCTTTATCCTGTTGGTGAGGTACATTTGGGGTCTTTCTAACTGCTGCAGGTGTAAGGTAAGGTACTTCCAAACTGGGGCATTGTTGTCATGTATGGGCCTGATAAGGGAAGAGTATGGGGGCACAGTGACCTCTCTTGCTCTACATGTGCATCCTTTCATAGCAATATAGCAGGTCTTCCTGGCCACCTTGGCAATGTGAGTGTCACATGACAGGTTACCATCCACTTGTGTCCCTAAGTCCCTGATTACTTCTTCCATACATAATGGATTGCCACCTATGTCATACTTTGTGTGTGCCTTGTTTGGTATTTGTTGAGACATTCATGCTCTGCAGTGTCTTCAGGAAGGCTGGCTCGGTTACCTGGGTTTGTGAGTGTGGTCTGTAGCAGGCTTCAAACAGGTAGACAGTTTGAGCCAGTGTTACTTGCCCGTGGATAGTCCATGCTGCTTCTTGCTGTGGTACCAACTTGGGGTGTGGTTATCCTTGATAATTACTGATAGCCACACTCCTATTGTCATGTGTTCCATGTTTTGGAGCTGTAGAGCATGCTATGAGGCATAACCTGGTAGTATTAGGGTGCTCTTCTGGACCTTGACCCAGGTTTCTGTTACAGAACACATATTACCATTCTCCATGCTGTGGTGGGTTTGGTCTGCATGCACCTTGCAGGTTAGACTTCTGGTGTTGGGTAGCATTATGTCCAGGTTATTCTACCGTGTGCTACCTACAGTAGTGGGTTTGTGTTTCCAGCCTTACCTATTCAAGGCACAGTGGGGGTGACAACAGCCTTTGCCAGTATCCACACAGCCAGGTGTGCTGGGTGCGTGCCATCCCTAGCAGGTGGGGCATCATGTCTTGCTCAACATGTCAGCCCAGGCTGTCAGCCATGTGTTCCCCCTTGCTAACAGTAATACCTCAGCCAATTATTATACTTGATCATGTTGTCTTCATAGTGTGGCATCATGCTTGGTGAGGGTGAGATGTTAGGCAGGGTCTTCATGTTTGCATATACTACATGGTGTTACATTGCTTAACACATGGCAATCATGCCTCAGGTGGTGCTGCAGGGCTGCCTCTGTTGGATGCACATACTACACTCCCTGTACATGTTTGAGAGCAGGTTGTGTCATGTTAGGCGTCCCTGTTACTATATGAGTGAGTCAGAGAGGGGTATTATTCCCAAGGTTCCTACTGAGCCAGTGTATGTGCTATGCGTTGCCTCTTTGCCAAGGCCAGGGCATACTGGGCATGCCTCCTTCTGCCTACTGGGGCAGGCTCAGGTTGTTCCTCCTCCGAGTCACGCTCTGCCTGTGATGGCCTTGGCAATGGTGGGGGGCTGTTTGTCCCGGCCCTATGCTGGTCCTGCTGCAGCTGTTTTCGCAGAATCATATTATGTAGCATAGCACATACCATGACAATTTGGGTACATGTAGTTGGTGAGTACTGCAAGGCTCCACCAGATGTGTCCAGGCACCGGAACCATGACTTGAGCAGCCCAAACACATGCTCTATTACATTACGTGTTTGTGCGTGTGCCTCATTATGGCATTCCTGTTCAGGTATGTGTGCGTTTCTGATGGGTGTTATC
Organism: Protopterus annectens; assembly: GCF_019279795.1. Lineage (NCBI taxonomy): Eukaryota > Metazoa > Chordata > Ceratodontiformes > Protopteridae > Protopterus > Protopterus annectens. The sequence goes on from NC_056744.1 coordinate 500,967,039, forward strand.
AGCCATGGCTCCAGTGCATATCCTGCATCCCCCACTAGGTGACCATGTGGGATGTCCCCACTGGCAAATGTCTGGTACAGCTGCATTAAATGCCAGATATGGGAATCATGGTAGCTCCCAGGGCAGCCAGCACACACATTCATTATTATGCCCTGGGCATCACACACGTCCTGGCAGTTGACGGAGGGGAAGCTCTTGCGGTTAATGTAGGCCCTACCCTGCTCACTGGCTGGTGCTTTGATGCATATGTGCGTGCAGTCTATTGCACCCGCTACCTCAGAGTATTCCGCTATTTGCTGGAAGAGATGCATATTGCTGGCCAATACCTCACAGGCATTGGGGAAATATACATGCTCACTGACATGTGCTGACATGGCATCCAGGAACTGGTGCAGTACCCTGGAGGCTGATGCCTGTGATATCCCCATCATATCACCAGTTGGTCTCTGGAAGGTACCTGTTGCTAGTATTCTTAGGCCAACACATACCTTGGTTTCCACTGGGATGGGTTCCCCTTTGTTGGTTCTGTGTGTGAGGCGTGGCCTGCACAGCTCAACAATTTGCTGCAGGAGGTCTCTGTCCACTCTATAGCGCTCCACTATCTCCAGCTCATGTAACCCCTGGTAGGTGACCCTGGGCCTGTACACTCTTCTCCGTCTCCTCACTGTGGGTTGTCTGGCAGCATTTGCATTGTCACCACCGTCAGCAAGTCTCCTATGTCTCCTTATAACAGCTATGGCAGCCCCTAGCATGTTTGGTCTGAGTGCAGCTTTTTCAGTTTTCACTTCTACTAGCTTACTTCTGTCTTGCAGTGTCTCTTGAGAGAAACATACTGCAATGCTGTTTGCAGTGTTTTAAGTGCTGGGCTGGGCTAGTATTCTGCCTGTGTAATTGCCTGCTTCTAATTGTTTTCACCTGCTGGCTCTACCAGTATTCCCTGCTAGTTTCCTACTATTTCTTCTGCTTCCTTTTTCCTCTCTGTTTCCTCAGCGGGGAGCTGCGCGCATACCAGCGAAAACACGCTCACAGTGGCTACCACGCGCGCACACATGCTTACACGGACTATAATCTGCTTATTCAGGTTAAAACCCGTGCACACCAGCGCAAACAGGTTTACAGATCTTTAAACAGGCTCCTACATGCTTACTCTGCCTTATACGCGTGCACTTTGTCTTACTCGCGGCTCCCAGCGAGCACACGCACGCATGCATGCACAGCAAGAAACTTTGGTGTTGGCCACAGTGTACACCTTCCATTTCTTGACTTTCCCATGCTTATCTGTTGGCACTCCTCTTTTTATGCTGTGTGATTGACATCTTTCACATACCACTTTGCTCCAATGAGCTTGATTTCTTCATGACATTCCCCCTTGTGATGTCACCTATCTCCTACTCTGTTACTCCCCCTTATCTAACTCTTACACTACACGGAATGTGCTCATTTGCTATGTGACAGTGTGATTCACTATCCAACCACTTATTTACATAGGATTGCCTACTAATGCTTAGTTACATGTCTTACACTCAGCTTCCCCCTTAGCAACCACTAGACGGTGGCAATGTTGTTTTTGGTCTGCTAGTCCCTGCATTGCAAATCCATGCATTACATAAAACCCACATTTGTAGATTTCAAACATTTATTTTTATGTTTTATATAGCGCAGCCCGTTTGCATGGGGCTGCGCTGCGTTTAAACATCGCCGATCGCAGAAAAAAAAAAGTATTTTATTTCATGTTTGCATCGGGTTACCATGCCAATGGCCACATATTTGGCCATTGGCATGCTGACTGCAACATTTGCACACTTTATTTGGAGCTGTCATGGCTCCATTGTGTTATTTGCAGTAACGTACTCAGTTGTCAACTGAGTACCTTTCTGCACCTAACACGATTCTTACACGGGTGGTTTCATCTTCGTGGATCGCTAATCTAACTCATTTGCATGCCTTTCGGCTGCAAGTGAGGTGATTAGCATATCCATGCCCTGCCCGTGTAAGAGTCATTTTAGCTGGTCTCTTACATGGGATTTTGGGCTGTTCCTGGATCACGATGGCTGCTTGGAGTCTTACACGACTCTTAGACTCTGTGCAAGCCATCATGAATCCTGCCCACATATATATATATATATATATATATATATCTATATATATATATATATACATATATATATATATATATATATATATATATATATATATATATATATATATATATATATTTATACACACACACACACACACACACACACACACACAGATCTACAAATGGCCATATATATGATGCACTATTCAGATCTGTAGACATACATATGTATGAATATATATGTGTATGTTCATGTAGACATATATCTACATATGTATATATATATATATATATATATATATATATATATATATATATATATATGTATATATATATATATATATATATATATATTCCTGTCATGTGTAAACATCACGGTTGTGTATACCTTCCCAGCTGTATCTCACTGTATGTATCTGATATGTGTATATTTAGATATAACAACATATGTGATGCAACAGAAGTCAAAGCAATTGTTCAATACTATTCAATATGTGTAGTGACAGATATATTGGAAAAACAATCTTCACATATGTCATGGCATAGTGGTTAACTGTTGTGATTATAGTTTACAGGGTGCTGGGTTGAAGACCTGCAAGGGCTGTGCATTTTGTTGCTGGGCAGAACAAGGGCTGTTGGATACAGAGTGGTTAAGGCAGATTTGAGCAGCTATAAGTGCATTTGCATGGGTTTGCATGAAGCTAAGTGTTGCTAATGTATAGTTAATTGTAAGGGCACTTACACCATGTAGGCTTCGCTTATCAGTAAGCAAATCTGCTTAGCTGTTATATTGCAGCAATGTTGACACCTGCTAAGCATGGTTCAGCCCTGGTAACCAGTGCTGACATCCCAGTCTGATAACATAGCAGGGCAATGACATCTATAATAAGTGTATGTAATGCCATGTACAATACATGCATCTATGTTCTGTCATTACAGTAGCAAGAGGTGTGAGTGTCATGTCTGGGACACACAAGTATATAAGACCTGTACAGCACTGTTATCCATGTGAATGTGCCACATACAAGGATAGTAACCCAGGTTATGTGCTGTCACACTGGCTTGTAGTATGTCATGGCAGTACTACTGTTGACAGTGCTTTCCCAGGCAAGAGTAGAGTGCTAAATGTAGTGCTGACAACAAGCACACCTGCAGGCAGAGCTGGACTCTGAGGCCTCACTGTAGTATTCCTGTTGTGTGAGCTGTGTCCCAGTATATATCCCCTACTGGATAATGATCTTATGTGGAAAATAACTGTAGACTGTACAGCACATGTCAGTGAGGGCTTCCAACATGTAGTAATGGCATACATATTGTTGTCAAATATCTATCTGTCGACACATTCATCCTAAAGCATAGCTACTTGCCAATATGATGTCTGTCAGTCCCTGTACAGATGTGCATATGGCAGGTATCTAGCCTGGATACGTACAGCAACCTATGCTTGACTGACACTGAATTGTCTACCCAGCTGTGTTATAACTGGCACATATAGGAGACAACACCCTGTATGCACCACATGCCACAGGTACCTCCACTACACTACCACAGTCAACAGAACATGCTTGGGTACAGGTCACCATCATAGACACTAACCATGTGTTGTAATATATGTTGCCCACATGTCAACTAGATTACCTCAGTGGCCATTTGCAGGAGGAACCCAGAGGATTGGCTGATGCATGTCACTCTCACCCTGACGGTCAACACAGTGGTGTCTGTCAATAGATTTCCTGCTGGCACATGGCAGGTGGCATGATACCACTGTACACAAATCCCCTGCACTAACCATCTCTACATGGACAATAGCCAGGTACACACCTATGACCATCTGCAGCGATGCATCCCAGTACTGAAACATGTGTATTACTGAGGATAGCAGAACAGACACCTGTAGTTGGGAATACCATGAGGGCCTTCATAAGCACCACAGCACCCATTGCCATGGTAAGATGTGGCTGCTGCTGTATTGGACATTGCATGTACCCTGTTATGCTCCTCTCAGTAATGGCTACATGAGCCTTGCAGAACCTGCACAACAGTGTTGTACAAATGGGTCGATAGGCATGGGATACCCATTGAGTTCTGGCAAGTGTGTGTATGTGTGCATATTTGTATATCTGTAGAGTACAGCATTCCGAGGTCACATAGTCCTATTACAATACTCATTGCCACACAGTAGCATGGATAGTATTGATGCTGCCCATAGGTGAGGCATGACAATACAACACCCTACTATGCCTGTGGCATGTGAATTAGATGCATGTCCCTGTAGTACCACTGTTGGCATGTACAATGGGTTGCATCACAGTCGTGGGCAATGTGTGATGGTGGGAATGTCAGTGTGTCGTCATGGGTTCCAGTGAGTACAATATCCACTGTGAGATGTGGGTGCTGTGTACACTATCATTACAGCATGGTACATCCGGTATATGTCCCATGTACCACTGTATGGTGACCACTGTCACCATCAGCCATACAGGTAACTGATACCACACTCCAGCCCAGTTATGCATGTGCTGTGTGCAGCCTATCTGTAACACATTGGACACACTGACAGGTTAGTTAGCACCAATAGGCCCAATGCTCTCGGATGTGTGTCTGCCTGTTATGTGTCTGTTAATGTGTATATGATGGTATGTCACACTATGTTTTGTCCATATACAACCATTACATCCCCCATCACTATACTGTACATGTCTGGGGATGTTCTGCATATAACATGTAACCTGGAATACACCTCACCCTAAATACTGTGTGGTGTGTGAATGAAAGCCACACACTTCACTAGCACTACATACCTAGGTAGGGGTCTAGTCTTAGTGTTGCCAAGTAAGAGTCTGCGCATGGGTCTACATTAGGTTGCTGATTATACATGTCACAGTGGGTCACTTGTCCATGTGGCACAAGCAATAGCTGTTATACAAACCTGTGACATGTGTTCAACTGTACCCAGGATATGTCACAGGCATGTTGTCAACACAGTGACATACCCCTTGTGGGATATGACTGCAGACCATCCTCCTGCTGACACATGTACACCTACAACACAAATAGATAATATTATGGAGACCACAATCACTCAGTGTTACTAACAGCTGTAATGCCTCATGGCTAGACAGCTACACTTCCTGACATGTATGCATTAAACATTACTCCTGACAACATGTTACACTGCAGTACATGGGTACACTATAATACAGTCACTGTGTGCATCAGAACCATATTAGCCTGTCCCTGAATCGATGTTATGCATGACAGGGATGTTGCACAGGTATCATCATATGCACAGGGTGTGTTGTTGGTTTGCCATAGACTGAGGGTGGGCCATACATTTGACACCATGTGTGTGGGTGAGGGGTGTAATTAGTTGAAATGATTGTGGTGATGTGTTGTGTGCAGGTATGGGGTTGTCCTAGGTGTGTTTGTATAGTGTGTGGGTATGCATGCACACAGTTCTGCCATGTGGCTGCCCTATACAGGTGTTTTTTGGACAGCTACAGACCATAACTGGCAGGGTGTGCAGTTCACCACCTCCAGCTACAGACACATGGACTGTGCCTGCCAGGGGTTCCATGGGCATGTCCAGGTACAGGCCTCAATGTGCTACTCTCCCCTGATGACGACAGATGTCTACTGGAACCAGGTCCCTCCTGGGACTGGCTTGGGCTGTGTGCATGTGGCCTGCTGTGGTGTGGTGTGCTCAGCGCCCCCCCTACAGTGCTGGGGCTGGTACTACCACTATGGAAGTGCCTTGGTGTCCTGGCACATCTACGTTGACCACCAGATGTTGGTGTTGCTGGCCTACGTCCACGTGGCCGTCACTGCACTCACATCACATGTTCAAGCCAAGACAAACTACGGTCGATGAAGCCCACCATCTCACCCAACCGTCTATCCATGATGTCATTATAATCATGGAGGGCACCAGATATTTCATGGAAGTTGTCGCTTACAGATGAGACAGCAGCCCTCTGCAGTCTCAGGCCATGTCTGGTGTACAGTCCATACATGCCTGCACCCCCATGACAGTCTGAACCATGTGCCTGGTGATACCAGTTGTGGTGCTTCTGCCAGGGGCATGATGACCAGCAGCCCTACCATGAGTACCCCAGTGCATCTGCCTATGTGGTGCCCTGCCAGATATCTGGCTATGCCTGTTGTGACCAGACACAGTAGGCATAGATACTACACTCTCCTGTGCACTGCCACCAACCACCAAATGTCCCTCTGCTATGGCCACTGGTGATGGGGTATGTATAGGCACTGTAACTGTGTGCAGTGTTGAGGTGGCTAAGAGGGGGATGCCAAGCAATGGCACAGTTTCAGCCCCTGACAACCCCGCCAGTGCCTCAACAGTACTATCATCATCTTCAGTGCCTGTATGGACATCAACATCAGATTGCATGCAGGAGGGACCCTGACCCACCTCGCCACCTGTGGGGAAAACAAGAAATGCACTTTAAGATCTGTACAGCATTGCATAGTATACACACACACACTCACACACACACACACACACACACACACACACACACACACACACACACACACACACACACACACACACACACACACACACTTTCTACATTAATACCTACCTGTCTCTGAATTTACAGACAGTACCACGTTTATTCACATATGTTCTCCATCCTGCATCACACTTGGTAACATACACTCATTAATACCACTCATTAACTTATCATTCCTCTAACTGCCTAGACGAATGATCACAACACAAGATCTGTTATTCCATTACCTCCTTGGCTTGAGTGGAGTAGGTTTTTCATGACCTCACTGCTGTCATCCAGTGTTCACCCTGTGTATGTCCGGCCATAATGAGCATGGCCCCTATATGTTAGGGGCTACTATGTTCACTCCGTAATGTCACACACTGCAGTGTCATATGTAAGTATTGCTCAGTACATGCCAGATCTGCTGCTCAATCAACTTATCATGTGGCCAACAGTAATATATGCACTCCCTGGTGTTGTCTAGTAATTCCCCAATGCATTTGTAGTGCTGCATACATGGGTAGTTGTTCACCTATCTGTTGATTGCAATATTAAGGGTATACCTGGTGTCTACTTTCCCTCCCATTGCATGTTCCATGCTACAGACCTTATTATACTATCAGTTGTTTTGTGATTACATATCAGACAAGTATTCCTGTTGTCTCATGTGTCAGTCCATGTCCATGTACTGCATGATCCCAAAGGGAAGTACTGTCGTATGAACAACCCCACAATCACACATGTGCATACATGGACACCCACAAAAACACACATGCACACACATATCCTACATGCATCAATCCCCCTCAACTCCACCAGATTGCACTTACAGACAAAACAACCCCCCCCCCACACACACACACACACACACACACACACACACACACATGCAGGTGAGGTTGCACAAAGATAGTACACACAGTCTTCCCATTACCCATCTGTCAACATGCATAATATATGGTACTCAACAGCATGCAGTGCAGCTATAGTCAATCCATGTTAGCAACAGTATACATGTGTGTGATGCATGGACTGTGTTAGTAGGTGATGCCCCTTCCCCTGGAAATCACTGCACCCATGTACACAATATTGCTGTGCACCTGTTCTGCACCCTGCCATTTACTGTGCACCAAACCTCACAGGTGTACAAACCATTGCTGAATGTGTATTACTGTGTCAGTTATGTCTGCTCTAATGCTCACAGCCCCTATGTGTTTGAGTGAACATACCTGGGAAGATATGTAGATAGATGTCATATGTGAATGCCTGATGTCTGGTTTACAGATCTCAACATCAGCAGTGCATGTATGACCAATCCGATACCATTACACTGACAACCGTCAAATCTTACCGTGGCTATGGGGAGTGTACACACCCTAATTGATATGACACACTCTTCCTTGATCTGTCATGGGATCACATCACCGCATATATTAACAGTACTTGAGCCTGATATGTGACATATGTCCTGTACATTCACATGCATTGTCTAAGAAATGTGTTAGGTGTGCAGATGCTGACCGCATTGCATACAATCCGTGGGTGCATATGTGAGCACACCCTTATCATGACAGTTTGTTGCGCCTATTATGTGTACAACATCAGTCAGTATTACTGGCAGGGGTATACTAGCATGGGCCATCGGCATTTGCCAGTATATGGTCAGTCTGCTCTACATATGTCCCCCAACTCTGCATGATTGCAAGTTCTACTCATGTGCACATCCCTTGGAGTTCACACAATGCCATCACTATTGCTGTGGAGTTAGGGTTACATCTGCCACAGTTCCTGAACCTGATTGTGTACAGATACAGCCATTCTTAGCATCCTTAGGATCCCTGCTGCAGTGCACTGGTGTCTCATGCTGACACCCCCTCCCCACCTTCAGTCTTTTTACAGATGCTTGGCAAGTATGGCCTACACATGTGTGTCAGTTTGCAGTGTCCCATACACTGAACAGCATGCATAACAGCCTAGTCCCAGCTAATAATGTGGACAACAGTATTATGTTATGCCATAGTGTAGATCTGTAACAGTTGCCATTGTAATGCTGGTATATAGACAGTTGTTGCACTGTATAAGGGTGATGTCTCTATTGTAGGCCATGTGTCCCACCATTATGTTCATCCCTGTGGACACACTTCGGAATGATGGGATGTTAGTTATATTGCAGGTGTCTGATATATCCTTCAGATACCCCATCATGGTCACCACTGTGATGCAGTGCATTTAACAGCAACAATACCTGAACATGTACAGCATGCATTATGGGTAGGTGTTTTAGATGTGTGCATGGAATATACCATAGCCATTACATGGCCAATGTATTGACAAGCATGAACATAAGCCATACTCACCAGCTACAGGCTGTTACCTTGGTGGTATACCAGAGGGACCTACATAAGAGAGTGAGAGATGTGATTTCAGTGGCCAAAGCTGTGGCATTGCTACAGGGTGGGTGCAGCATTACAGTACATCAACAGTACAAGTCCACAATATTACCACTTATGCACATCTGTTTATTACTACTACGCAACAACAGACTATATATATGACATCTCACATATGCATGATCTATCTGTACATATGCGGATGCATATGCAACAGTTGTTTACTGATGTGCCCTGTGGCCTTACCTGCATGCTCCTCAGCTGGTGTGTGGGTAGCACCCACCTCCACAATGGTCTCTGCCAGTTGTTGGGTATGTGGGTGGGCAGGTCCCACTAGGCTGGCGAGGAGCTCCTCCACATGTGAAATAGGGGATGGATGGCATGACCCCCTCCCTGCTGTGAGGTGATCCCCCCACATGCTGAAGGGCATTGTGAAGTAGCTCAGTACAATGATGCCAGACCTGCTCATAACTGCAGTTATGCAGGCCGACATCATTGACCCTGTGGACTATATCGTTTCACAGGGCTTTCCACTCCTGCTGCTCAAGGGTGGCCCTGCCAAACAGTAGTGCTGTATAAGGTGGTTCAAGATTACATTATTTTCTGCTATTGAATACCCTGGTAAACGGCCGTGGGACATCTTGTCTGAAAGACATAAAGATGGAAACAGGTCTGAGCAACTCATACTGGAAGGTTACCATAGTTCTTAATACACATCTCTGTCACCCCCCCACCACCACCATATCAGTGACAATATATTGTATCGTACCACACTTTGTGCTATGTGTTTGCAGCCATGTTCCCTGTGTGGACACTATCATTGCTGGCCTGTTACGGACTATTTCACCTGCATGCCATTGTCAGGGCCACTATGGTTCCATATATGCATATGGTATGCTTGCTATGTGATTGCTGCACATCTGTCATTCTGTGTTATTGGGGATATATATGCATGCTGTTGGACATGTTCTGAGATTGTGTGGACTATTACTACCCACATATGTTCTATAACAGTGACACATTAGCATGTGTAGGGAATATCTGCCAGACACAATAGCATGTTTAGGGAATAGTTGCCAGAAGAACCACCTCTCCCACCTCATCTGGCTATGTTACCAGGCCACATCACATGTGGGACTCACCCTGGGGCCTCCTCATCTACTGGTCCAGCACTACCTTCAGGTGGAACCACCTCAGGGATGTTGTCCCCCCCAGAGGGCACACACAGACATGATTCTGTCACCTGAGGTCAGGTCTAGGGTCTGTTCCATAAGGGGCTCCACAGAAACACGTGGGATGTGCTACAGCACATTGAGGCCCCCAGTACACATTCACAGGGTCCACACGCTCATCCTGCTCAGCCTCCAGGCCAGGCACCTTCAGGGCCATGGAACTGCTGCTGTGACTAGCAATGGGTGGGGGCCTTGTTCCCATTGTTTCCATATGGGGGCTCTTGGGGCTTCCACATTGCAGACCACACACATCATCCAGGGTGTTTACCCACCACATGTGTCATATACCACCCTTGTAGGCTGTCCTCTATATCTACCAACTCAAACCACCTCCACAAATATACCTGCTATCCTTCCCCATATTCCCATTCCCTACTTCACAGACAAGGGCAATGGTGTCCCAACAAGGGGTTCACATATGACATACCTGTCCATGTTGCACACACTCACAGCTGTATATATCTGTATGTATTGCTATGTGTGATGTTCCCTCACACATAGCATGCAGCACTGTGGTGGTAATATAGGGGGCATGTATTTACATACATGTGTGTGTGTGTGTGTGTGTGTGTGTGTGTGTGTGTGTGTGTGTGTGTGTGTTTGTATATAGGTAGACATATGCACATATGCACATATATATATATATATATATATATATATATATATATGTTTATATATATATATATATATATATATATATATATATATATATATATATGTCAACACTAGTAAATATATATATATATCTATCTATCTATATATATATATATATATATATATATATATATATATATATATATATATATATGTCAACACTAGTAAAGCCATAAATATCATTTGTGCATATCTCCCTCCAGGAAATAACATTAACACTCTCGAATGTATCCTAAATTCACTCTCCAGCAACCTCCCTCAAGAAACATTAGTCCTCGGCGACTTTAACATTGATTGGTATACCTGTAACAATACAAATCCCACCTCCCATATAAACCTTTATGGCTTCATACAACTCATTAATAGTCCTACTAGAACTAACAAAACCAACAATAATGAAACCACCTTAGACTGGATCCTCACTAATACTCCCCAACAGAACTACCAATCAGGTACCCTACCAGAAGACCTAAGTGACCACTCACTAACATATATCATTAGACATAAAACCCAACCTAATTTTAACTACTACCTACAGAACACTACGCTCCAAAAAGCAATTTAACATTGAACATTTTCAAACTGAGTTAGGACTATGTAACTGGTCCCCACTAAAATATCTTCCACTTAACAAAGCAGTAAATTACTTCAGTTCCACTTTCTTGTCTGTCCTTGATCACCATGACCCAAATTGTACTATTACAACCAAAGCTAAAACAGCTCCCTGGCTGACCAACAATACTAGGCAAAAAATTATTCTCAGAAACAAATCTTGGGCAAAATGGCGTACCACAAAAAACAAAACAGACCACCAATACTTCAAAGAGCTTAGGAACAGTACGAAATAAGCCATCCTGACAGACAAAAAGAACTATTACCTCCAATTACAACGAACCTCCAAAAATGAACCTAAAAAATTCTGGGCCAGTATTAATAATCTTTTATCTCCAAGCCAGTCTATCACACCAAACCCTCAGGATTGTAACCCTGACAATCCCACACAAATAGCCAATGACTTTAATTCTTTCTTCACTAATACCATCCAAACTCTAGCTAGTCACCTATCCCCTGACACCTCTAAACTACTCTTACCTGCTGGAAATACTCATCCTTCTCTTCACTTACAACCTGTATCTACCACCTTTGTCTCATCACTGCTCCAAAAACTAAAACCTACCACCCCCTCTGCAGACAAACTTCCTGCAGAATTCTTGAAAATTGGAGTCAAAGCCATTGCGTACCCCATTTCTATTCTGATCAATAGATCTATTAATGAAGGAGTTTTCCCTTCTATCTGGAAGATATCTCACATTATCCCACTACACAAAGGGGGGAACTGTAATGACTTCTCAAACTATCGCCCCATAGCACTTCTATCACCTCTAGCTAAAATCATGGAAAAATGTATGCACAAACAACTTCTTAACCACCTTCTCCAAAACAATCTACTTGCTAACTGCCAGCATGGATTCAGACCTTCCCACAGTACTACCACTGCTTTACTCTCCTTTACCAATACCATCAACTACAACCGCAACAATAATTATCTATCATCTTCATTCTTCATTGCTTATCTAAAGCTGTTGACATGGTTAATCATAAACTTCTCCTGCACATACTAAAATCTCTCTCACTTGATATCCCTTCTTTAACTTGGTTTACATCTTACCTTGAAAACCGACAGCAGGCAGTACTCTGGAAAAATTCACTATCTAATCTTCTTCCTATATCTTTAGGTGTACCTCAAGGCTCTATCCTAGGCCCCCTTTTATTTTCGATCTTTATTAATGACCTCCAATCAGCCATCCCTAACACCACCTGCATACAATATGCAGATGATTCTACTATAATATGCAGTGCCACCTCTCAAAATGAACTCCAGACTCTTACCCAAAAGCCTTTTCTACTGTTGAACAATGGTTCTCTGATCATTGCCTTCTCCTCAACCCCAAGAAAACCAAACTGTTTCTGTTCTCACCTACCCGTAAATCTACCCCACTTAATTTCACTCTTACATCCACTGATTGCACTCTCATTTCTCCTGACTCAGCTACAAAATTAATAGGAATAATTGTTGACAATAATCTAAGCTTTGACTCTCACATCAACAACACAATAAAAGTAGTTAAAAAATTGGATCCCTTTACAGAATTAAACCCTTCCTTACACATGAAACAGAAACCACCTTAGCCAGATCTCACCTTATCTCTACTCTTCTATATGCTTCCCACATTTATACTAATCTCTCCAAAAGCAACCTTAAGAAACTTGCTACATCTTACTATGATATTGCTAGATTCGCAACAGGATGCCAGTTTAGAACTCACCACTGCCTGAACCTAAGACAACTAGGTTGGCTTGAATTTCCCAACAAATTAATGCTTCAACAGCTCTTAATAGCTCACAGACTTCTATACCAACCAACTAAAATACCAATACTCTTTATCCTTATTACACCTTACAATAACATGAAACACCTACTCTCTTCAAACAAACTACTGATTTATACTCCCAAACCTAATAACTCTGCAGGGGACTGCCTCTTTGTCAACTCTGTTGGAAAAATGTGGAACAGACTACCCTCTGATATCACATCTTTGTCCACACTTTCACTTTTTAAAAGACAACTGAAAATGCATCTCAATAATCAATGGCTTTGCCCCTGTACCAACCCAGATTAACTTTCCCTCTTCCTCTCTCTCTTTTCTTATACCTTAATACCTTCATTCTCTTCTCCCTATACCCATTTATAACTTTCCTTTACATAATATCTATGTAGAGAAATGTTATCTCATATATACTGTACGACCATTGTAAAAAAAAAAATGTATTTCTTTGTTTTATGGCATTTTATTATTTCTCTTTTGTTTTGCTCCTATCATAGTTATACATTACATATATTGTCTAACTTTGTTTTTAAATGTTAATCTTGTATTGCCTATTGCTGTATAAACTTGTAATAATCCATTGGAGCTTTTCTCCCCGGGCCTCTACTGAAAATGGACATATATCCAGTTGGACTAGCATGGTCAACAAATGTAAAATAAATAAATAAAATACTAGTTTAGCATGGACTGCAGTCTGTCTGCATAGCCTCAACTGTGGACCTATCCACTTGATGGCCAGAGGTGTGCCTGTTATGTTTTGTCTGTCCACCACACAGGTCTTGTGTCAGATTTATCACTGGCAGTGTGTGTGTGTTGAGTGCTATCAGTACATGGCTACATCCATTTGTGTTTCTGACTTCATATTCCTGACTAAGGGTATGTTGCAGACTATCCTGTAACACCAGCATCTTGCTTAGTGTATGACAACACTATTTCACATATGGGCCTGTGTTCTGTCCTCTGTCCTCCTCCTACATATCAGGCTTTGTCCATATGACATGCTGTCAGGGGTTGTTATGTAGTGGCCTGTGAGTATGTCATGCTGCCATTCCTGCCATCATTCCACTGCTGTTGTGGCCCCCACATATATTGTGGGGTTGGGTCCATATATGTGTGGGCTTCATCTGCACAATACATGTGTGCCCTTTTGCAGTCCAGAGGTCAGTGTATGTAACAGTGGTATATGCCCCTGTATGTCTGTGGGGGGTGAGGTGCACCATAGATAACCTAGGCTGTTACAACATGTGAGGGATATCAGGAGTAAGCTGCCTTAAGGTATCTGGATGTAAATTACCACACAATTCACCTTGGGAAAATGCAGGCCTACTGCTTCCTGCCATACAGACTGTTCTGTTTGTCAGTGTGATTGTGATGGCTTCAGTTATGCCTTGTTATGTAACAGATACATCCAATTGTGTCAACTGAATTATTTTCCCCCTAGGGATTGCATACAGAGTGTAGATAGAGGCTGCTGGACTATACATCTGCATTACTTACTGTTGATTGATTGATTGTTATCCTGTGGCCCAATCTGTCTTTACTGTTTTACTACTTGAAGGCCTTGACCTGGACAGCAAAATATGTTATGCTTTCCAGGATACTGTATTAATTGATCTGTTTGAGAGTTGCATTAGTCTGTTTATATGTATTTCAAAGTCTAAACAGCTATATGACATGGCATATACAACTGTAATAGTATACAAATAAAGCTTTCTCATGTATGCAAACCTGTGTGTGGTGTTATATGCTTTGACCTCTCTGTAGGTATATGTTTAAGGCAACAATTGTCTTTTGTATGGGTGACTCATACAGTGTTCATTTGGTAAGGTGGCAACTGTAGGAATACTGGCTGTTCCATATGGTGTGCAGCCTCTAAATATGTATCTTCCTATACATATCTCTGTGTGTGTATGTGCAGTTACATATATATATATATGTGTGTGTGTGTGTATCTGCATATATGTGTGTGTGCATATATGTATCTTAGGAATGTTTATTGCTTCCACATTGTATGTTCCCCATGGTAGCCAGACTGTACTGCATGATATGTTATTGATACCAGCCTGACATCATACAGGTGGGATGGATTACTGTTAACATCTTGTGGCCATGTTGTCTCGGGTCCTGGTTATGAGACTTGAAACAGTTGGTTTTGTATTGCAGGGCAGACCTGTTTGGCTGTGGGGGTGTGTGGGGGGTGTGGTAATATCAATACGTACAAGACATATGTAGCTTGGGCCCCCTCACCCCCATTAACGGTGCCTGTGGTCATAAATATATTTGTTATGTTGTCTTTAATATCTATAGCTATATATCTGTATATACAAATATACATTGCTATAGATATATATATCTATATGTTGACATATATATCTATAGATGTATGCATATGCTACTGCAAAGCAATAGTTGAGGGAAATGTGGTTCACACAGCATACCTTGATCTTGCAAAGGCCTTCGATCCCATTCCCCACTTGGGAATTATTGAAAAACTCACCAACCTAAATATAAACCCCTACGTTACAAGATGGGTTGCTAACTGGCTCATGGACAGAACCCATTCAGTGAGAATAGGAAACACTAGATCCGACTCAAACCTGTGACTAGTGGTGTAACACAGGGCTCAGTCCTGGGATCCCTCCTGTTCAGTATCTACTTCTCGGAGGTACAAGCAAACACAGAAGGACTATGACTAACAAAGTTTGCAGATGACTGCAAACTGGGTGCAATAACTGAGATCCCTACCAATGTAGATATCCTTCAAAAGGGTCTTACAGATACAGATGCATGGTGCCAAAACCACGGCCTCAAGCTAAATGCCAAAAAGTGCATTGTTATTCCCTTTGGGAAAAAACAAGTACCTATGAATTACAACATAGGTGGTAGCCCACTTACCACGGGGCGTGTGATAACAGACCTAGGGATTCAGGTAGAGAGTAACCTTTCCTTCGACAACCATATTGCTAAAGTGGTTAGAAAATCCTTCTACATGGCCCACCTTATCACAAAAGGGTTTGCATCCAGAAATAAGATGTTATTGTCCCCCTCTACTCATCACTCATTAGACCCATTATTGAATATAATGCCCCGTTCGGGATGTACCTAACAAAACATCTGCAACAACTGGAGAGGCCTCAAAAGTACCTCACAAGAGGGTAACAGGCCTCATACAGTTGCCCTATGCCATGAGGCTAAAAAAACTCAGACTGTACTTGGTCACTTACTGGCTACTCAGAGGTGATCTTTGCCTGACGTACAAGGCTATGTCAGATCCCGAATTGCTAGAAATGCCTCACCTAAGGTAAACCCAATCCACCAGAGCTACATGCTCAAGGGATGTAAACCTGACATCAACAATAAACAGGACTTGTTGGAGGGACAGATTCGTGTCCCAGAGACTTCCCTTTCTTTGGAATAAGGTCCCCATATATGTGAGGCAGAGCTCCTCATTAGCTGTCTTCAAGAGGAATCTTGATGAATGAATGGGAAACAGGAAATTCACCCCGGGAATCACTTCGGTGGCCCTGCTAGACAGGGGCACAGGAAACTAAACCACTTGGGAGGGAAGTGTAAGCAAAAAAATTGTTTGGCTAGGCTTAATTATGCCCTAGGGCCAATAGCCTAGTACCTACCTATGAACCTATGAATCTATGTATATATTATATATATGTAGGTATAGATATATATCTATATAGATAAAAATATATATACACACAAACACGTGCTATTGTAACCTGATAGTAACTTTTTGCTGACTGTAATGGGACTTTGTTACAATTTATTCACGGAAGAGCTTTTCTCCCTGGGTCTCTGCTGAAAATGAGCGAAAAGCTCTGTCAGACTAACACGGTTAACACATGTAAAATAAATAAATACATACATAAATATATACATCTACATGTTTAAATACATTTCCTGTACTGGTGAATGACTGTGCTGGATGATATATTTGTGAAAACAGCAGAGTTATGCATGTCTGATATGGCTTAGTAGTAAATTGCTTTGGCTATGGTGTGCAGAGTCCTGGTTTTGAGCCTTGCAGAGGTTGTTTATTTTGTTGCAGGACAGAACAAGGACCGTTGGATATAGAGTGATTGAGGCACTTTTAAGCAGTTGTAAGCGGGTTTGCACAGGTTTGCACAGAGGTAAGCACTGCTACCTTCCAGTTACAGTTTCTTATACTCAGTGAGCTTCTAAATTGCTCAACCTGTGTAGGCATTACTTACCCCCGCGCAAACAGGGTTTAACCCATTAACTGCTGCTTACAATTCCTTACTCCCACTTCCCTCAGCACTAATTTCTTTAAAAGAAATGAAAAAGGGTTGATAGGAAAGTGGTGAAAAAGGGGCACACAAAGGGAAAGACAGCAGGGAAAGTATCTAGAGATGTGCAGGAAGGATGTAGGGAAGGTCCATAACTGCCCATTTCTTCTACAGCAACAGCTGGGCATATACACTGAATTTGGAGATGGATTTGGACACTCATATCCCTGAGAGAGGGGTGAGGACAACAATAATATGTTGTTAAGCCAGTTAGACCAGATTACATGTGTCCAGTGAACACGTGTGCAAAATTGACAGCAATGTATGGGGTGAGATATTTTTTTGGGAACAGATTGCCCTTTTTTTTTTCAGGTGAGAGTGGGATGTTGGGGAGGGATAGTAGGTATATTTGGGGAGAGAGGTTGTGTAGATTAACTGACAAGACAAACAAGATGCATACAGGGGCAGTATATGACACATGTGGGGGGTAAACACCTTGATGGGGAGGTGTGTTGGGAAATCGGAAGCCCATGAGTCCCCTAGTGGAAACAGTGGGACTGAGGTCCCCACCCATGGGTAGTCACCACTGCACCTTCACAGCCATGAAGATGGCTTTGCTGGGGGCTGAGTAGGAGAGCCAGGCCAACCCTCTAGTTGTGACACATAGCCCTCAAGCTGGAGTAGCAGATCTCCGACCTCCCTGTGGAGCTCACTACACACCATGACATGGACCTGGCGATGGGTGACAAGTTCCTCTTCGAGCTTGCTCCGGGCAGGGCTAGCCCCATCCCCTGAGGCAGTTCCACCCGAAGGTGGTGCAGGACCAATGGACAAGGAGTTCCCGTGTTGGGCCCCAGATGTGCTGGTGCCCAGTGCCATAGCCAGCTGAGGTGAGACAGGTGGGTCCACCAGGACTGTCCTTCCCAAATGTGCTATGGTGTTTAAATTTTATCAAAATGTGTGGGTTAGTAATAGTCAACACATTCCAGGATTAGGTATAACAGCATGCATAGATATTCCCATTAACCCAAACACCAGATATGGAACAGTTGCATAACAAACAGAATGCATGCATATATGGGACCACAGTGGTTATTAGAACAGCATGCAGGTACATTGATGTCAACATGCCACCAATATGCGAGTATTTCAGCATAGCACATGCATAGAAACAGATTTAAATAAGTATCAAACAATAGGACATATGTCTCAACAGTAGAGTTAAGTCAGCACATACCAATTGAGTTGTGTATTTAGTTTATTGCTGCAGTTATGGTGGGGGGGGGGGATGTCAATTAACAACTAGTATATTCCTGTAGTTCGCATTACTTTCCTCATCATTGCTATGATCTGTACCTTACAAGTATTAGTACACTACCTTATTGCCTTAGTTTGGACAGTGGTATGGTTGTCAACAATTATA
This sequence comes from Protopterus annectens, assembly GCF_019279795.1. Classification (NCBI taxonomy): domain Eukaryota; kingdom Metazoa; phylum Chordata; order Ceratodontiformes; family Protopteridae; genus Protopterus; species Protopterus annectens. The sequence goes on from NC_056744.1 coordinate 500,985,981, forward strand.
TACATGAACTGGTTTTTACCTGCAGTATACACCTCTTACCTTTTATACCTGTGGAGGTATTGTTTGTTAACACTACCTGTTTCTACACATACTCCCAGATTTCAGGTTGGTGTTATGCACATACCTGTCCATCTCTTTTTGCACACACTCTGGGCATGTCTTCACCACATGCAGGTGACATAGTTTGACTACTGCCCTCTTAAACCTTTAGTGACTTGTAAAATGACAGGTTTATTTTATTTGACATTTTCCAAATATGTACAGGTCTGTCAGTCAGTTATATGACATGAAATGCTGCCTACATGTCAGAAATTTGCACATTGATACAGCAGGAGGAAGGGTGATAGCCAGCTGATATGGGCCAAATAACTGGACATTCTGAACATTTTTCTACACTTGTAGGGTATGATTCTGCATACAGCTTACTACCACTCCCAGGCTTCAAACCATGGCTGTGACAGCTAAAAATAAGACACTGTCCATCACAGCTGAATGTGCTATATATACGTATTGCTGTGTATCTCTTGTATAATTTCCGTCTATAATTCTCCTGTGGTTTTACATTCTGACCTTGTAATTACAACACTCCTATACAGGATTTCCTAGACAGTTGTATTATGTAGTACAGCGTAGGTGACAGTGATGAGTAATACCTTATTATTCTGAGCAACTGCAACACTAACAATACCATACCATACCAGAGTAAACAGTACCAGTACAGGATATCAATCTTTTATTTATAGGCACAGTGTTCATATCTGACAGACCTATGGGAGTAATGTTTGTTAGCATTGCCTGCATGTTGCCACACAAATTACCAGTTTCCACATTGGTATTATGCACATATGTCTCACTCTGTTACTGTACACACTCTGGTCACAGCTTGACAACATGGGGTTGGAGATGGGACATACTTGGCTACTTACTCTCATAACATTTTGGGGGGTTGCTAGAGTGACAGGATTGTTGTTATAGATGTGTGACAATCAGTTGTATGTCTTGTTTGCTGCCTAAATGTCTGGGATCATCCCACTGATTTGCCAGGGGGAAAGGGTGACAGGCAGCAGCTATGGGCCAATTTACTGGACATTCTGGACATTTCTGTAGACTTGTGGGGTATAATTCTGCATACAGCCTACTACCACTGCCAGGATTCGAACCATGGCTGCATGTGCAAAAAATACAACAGTTCACATCACAGTTGAGGGTGCTGTTTGGATTTTGTTGTCTGTCTTTTCAGTGTTTTCTAAGTCTCTCTCAGATGTACTATTTGACCTCTTGGGATTACAACAGTCATATACCGACATTCCTACGCAATTTATTTATGTAGCACAGTGTGGGTAACATTGCTTACTACAACAGTACTATTAAGTGATTGCAACACTACATTACCATATGATACCAGAGTGAACACATGCAGTCCAGCAGTTATACCTTAATTGTCAGTCTAATGCTTTTATTTACATACGACCTATATGAGACTCTTCCTGCTCTATTCTCTGGTGTATGCAGTACATGCCTTAAACAATGCAGGTTTTATACAGGCAATTATCCTTGAAACTAAATGTCCCACTGAAACACAATTCAACTCCCACTTTGTGAACTCAATTCTATCCTTAGTATCACAGGACAGTACCTACTTCACTATCCCCACAACACAAATAACACTAATACAAGCTGTACCCTCAAAACAGTTTCCACCACTTCAATCAAAAGCATGCTCTCCAAACTAAAAACCCCATCAACAGCAGCCAACCTACTCCCCAGCTATTCTTGAAACTCATGGCAGATGCTATTGCTATCCCAATCTCCACTCTCATAAACAGATCAATTGTTGAAAACTATGTACCCAAACTCTGGAAAATATCATACATACATAAAGGTGGGACCTCCACTGAACTTAAACTACAGACCCATTGCTTTACTCTCCCTCCTGGCCAAAATCCTAGAAAAATGCATCCATACCCCAGTGCTAAAATGTCTCCTGGACTGCAACATCCTGTCACCTACTCAGCATGGTTTCAGACCTGCCCATAGTGCCACTACAGCCCTCCTCTGCTTCACAGACACAGTAAACTGTCTCAAAAATGAAGGCCTGCAGGTGTCAACTCTTTTTTTGGATATGTCCAAAGCATTTGACACAGTCTCACACCAAATCCTGCTAAACAAATTAAACCAATATCACCTATCAAAGTCCACTCTTACCTGGTTCCAAAGCTACTTAACTGACAGATACCAAGGTGTGAAATGGGAAAATTCTCTCTCTCCTCAGCTGCCCATAACTATAGGAGTCCCACAGGGTTCTATCTTAGGATCACTAGTATTCACAATCTTCACAAATGATCTCCATACCTCCACACAGCATGCATCTATCATTCAGTATGCAGATGATACTACCTTAATCTGTACTGCACAAAACATTCCCACCTTTCGGCATACAACTCAACTAGCATTCTCTGACATTGAAAACTACCTTACCAAAGCCACAATTATCCTCAATCCAAAGAAAACTCAGCTTATGATTATAACATGCCCACTGAGTGGCGCACAGCTACAGTTTTCCCACTAAACAAGGGAGGATGCACCTTGGATCCCGGGAACTACTGCCCCATCAGTCTGACGAGCCTGATCTGCAAGGCCATGGAATGTATTATCATGGGAACTTATAAACAAAGACATTGGCAACCTTCAAACTCTGGACCCCTAAGTTTGGGTTTGTGAAGGGCCGATCTTGTCTCCTGATCCTGATTGACTTCTTCGAATTAGTCTCCAGAGCCGTGGACGAGGGTAAGGCAGTCCATACAGCCTATCTGGACATCACCAAGGCCTTTGACACCATCCCCCACTCTGGAATCATAGGTAGACTTGCTAAGCTGGGCATTAATCCCTATGTCACTCGATGGATTGCCAATTGGCTTACTGACAGAACCTACACTGTAAAAGTAGCCGACTCCAAATCCAGCTCCAGACAAGTGACAAGTGGAGTACCTCAGGGTTCAGTCCTGGGACCACTCTTGTTTGGCATCTACTTCTCTGAAGTACAGGCCAACACTAAGGGACTCTGGTTGACAATGTTCGCAGATGACTGCAAACTGGGAGCCATTATTGAATCACCAAATGATGTGGATACTCTTCAAAAGGGCCTTACAGATACATATGCTTGGTGCCAGAGCAATGGGCTTAAGCTCAATGCCAAGAAATGTATAGTTATCCCCTTTGGGAAAAAACATGTACCCGTAAATTACCACATAGGTGGCAGTACACTAAACACCGAAAGTGTGAAAAGAGACTTAGGGACACAGGTGGACAGTGGTCTCACCTTCAATAACCACATCAGCACAACAGTCAAGTAATCCTTCTATGTGGCACACCTCATCACTAAGGACTTTTCATCCAGAAAAAAAGGAGGTCATTGTCCCACTGTACTCATCCCTCATTAGACCCATTATAGAATACAAAGACCTGTTTGGTATGTACCTCTCAAGACATCTGCAACCACTGGAAAGGCCGCAGAAATACCTCATTAAAAGAATCACAGGCCTTAAGCAGATTCCCTATGCTGACTGCCTTAAAAAAACTCCAGTTATACACTGTCACACATCTTCTACTCAGAGGCACTCTCTGCTTAACATACAAGGCCATGTCAAACTCAGAGCTGTTGGACATGCTACAATTAAAGAAATCCCAATCCCTCAGAGCCACACGCTCCAGGGATCTAAACCTTGTCATCACAATAAACAAAACATGCTGTAGGGATAGGTTCCTGACCCAGAGACTCCCCAGTCTCTGGAATAGACTGCCCATACATGTCAAGCAGAGCACCTCTTTGGCCCTCTTCGAAAAGGAACCTTGGAGATTGGATGGAAGAAAGGAAATTCACCCCTGGGATCACATCAGTCACCCCTGCTAGACAGGGGTCCAGGGAAGTAAATAGTGTGGGAAGAAATAGCCAGGGAATTGTAATGGCTTGGCTTCTATAGGCCCTAGGGCCGATAGCCTAGTACCAACCTATTAACCTATGAACTTATAACCGGTTAATACATAAACACTGATAGTCAATTCACTATCTACTCCACAAATGCTACTCCAATCGCTCCAGTGGCACAGGCTAAGCTATTGGGAATAACCATAAACTCCCACCTAAAATTTGATAGTCATCTCAACTTAACTATTAAAAAGTACATGCCAAACTGGGATCACTCTACCGTATCAAACCATTTTTTACCAACAATACAAGATTAGCCATTGCTCACTCCCAACTTCTATCCACCCTACTCTATGCAGTTCCCATTCTGATAATCTCAACAAAACTGAACTAAGCAAAATAGAAGCCTGCTATAACAGAATTGCATGCTTTGCTGCAAATTGCACATATAGAGCTCATCACTGTATTGCTTTGAGACAGCTCAACTGGCTTGAACTGCCCAACCTCCTAACCTACAATCTGCAGCGCCTCTGTCATTCTATCTATTACCTTCCCAATAAGTGTCCTGCCCTCAGTAACCTAGTACAACATCACTCAGCCAAAAGGCCTCTTAGATCATCAAGAAAACTACTACTAGAAGTCACCAACAGCTACAATAGCTTTGGAGACACACTATATAGTAGCTCAGTGGCTAAAAAATGGAACTCTTTCCCCACTAGCATACAAAACACATCATCCAAAGCATGCTTTAAAAATCTCATTAGGCAACATCTCAAGCAAAGTTGCCAGTGCCATGATTGCTCCCCAGGCTAGTGAAAGCAGATAAGGTACACATACTAAACCTAGAGTACTTGATAACAGTTTTCAATCTTACTCACAAACACTGGCTAATCTACAATGTATGTACTGTACCTGTGTACTATGTATGTACTCTACCTATGTTCCAAATTTGGGCTGTACACCACAAATCTATTAATTACCTTTATTTTTAAATTAATATTTTCTTGTTTGTTCTCTCCACTGTAACTGTTGAAGTGCTGCATACCACTGTAAAAACATGTCTATTGTAATTTGTGTGTATACTGATCATGTCTAAATATCTAAACGTATCTGTAATTTCTCTAAGTGGAGCTTTTCTCCCTGGGCCTCTGCTGAAAAAGGGCCTTTTTGGCTCAGTCAGACACCCTGGTTAACAAATGTAAAATAAATAAAAAAAAAATAAAATTAACTTACTACTACTTTTAGATTTATTTCCTATGACAGTACATGCAAGAATATTACTAACCTGCCTCGCATCACAACCACTTCAGTCTACAGCCATGGGCTTCCTGGTTCATAGCCTACTCACCTGCCGCTGTGAAAGACATAAGAGGAATATTTAGCCATACCTATCCATAATATACATGAACTGGCAATTATTAAACAAGTAGTGGACTGATACTTACACATGACTGGGACTTCCCCTGTCCTCCTAGCCTCTTGGATCCACTGATCCAAGAGATCCCCCTTTCTCCGCTTCAGGTTGGCATACTGATGCCTGATCTACACAACAGTTTGGGGTATGCCAGTGGCACTAGTATGGTCACGGGCGAGATGGTCCCAGGCTTCCACTTTGTATTGGGAACCCTGGTACTGGACCTGCAGCAGTCTCTGGTCATGGTCTTTCGCAAGGAGTCTTGCCATGACTCTGGACTCCTGGATGTCCCAGCACTGCACCCGAAAGTGCACACCATCTCCCATTCCAGCCATAGTGCCTACAAGGGGAAGCTACAACCAGTTATGAGATGCATTCCCACCTGTTGGGTTTAAATAGGGCCATTTTCCTGCACTTTGTCGTGATTGGATGGTTTGAAAAGGCTAAGCTATGGGCAAACCTGCTTACCTAAGGTTGGCATTGCTTAAAGAGGTATTCCAATGGGCATACTGAGTTAGCTGGCCTACACATTGCTTACACCTACTAAGCTGGGTTGTGCAATGCTTAGCTTAATATTTAAGTTGCATTATATTTGCATTTTGGCATTGATTTATTATTCATTACATGTTATATATGTGTTTGGTATCCATGATTCATGTGTACATACACTGTATGGGGTCATTGTGTTTATTAAGGGATTCCAACACTTTATTACAATGACACCTCACATCTGGGCTTAATGCAGTACTGCAGTTCACTTATTTATGTTCTGTAATAGGTTATACAATATAAAACTGTATATAGATTCCTTTGACATGTTCAGTTTGTATTTCCTATAGTGAGGATCTGTTTGGTGATACCTCAATCTTATGTACTGCTGTGGTGGCTTAGTGGATAACTACTGTGACTATAGTGTACAGGGTCCTGGGTTCAAGACCTGCAAAGGCTGTTTATTTTGCTTCTGGCCAGAACAGCGGCTGATGCATACAGATAGATTAAGGCACTTTTAAGCAATTGTAATCGAGTTTGCGCTGGTTTGCGCAAAGGTAAGCAATGCTAACCTCCGGTTAGCTTCAATATTGCTTAACCTGTGTTCGCATTGCTTACCCCCGCACAAATGGGCTTAAGCCTGCTTACTACTGCTTAAATATGCTTATTCCCACTTACTGCTCCTTAAATATGCTTACTTTTGCTTACAAGTGCTTACTCCCACTTACCAACGCACTCATTTAGACAGTAATGTCTAATGGTTCTTGGGAAGGTGGTGGATTTGGCAATTGTATGGATTTATCATTCATTACACATTTTACCTTCCATTTGTATCCCTGATTCCTGTGTACATATACTGTATGGAGCACTTGTGATTATCTGTGGACTTTGCAGCATTATGACAATGACACCTCACATCTGCATTTAATGCAGTACTCCAGTTCACAAATATATGTTATGTTGTAGGTTATGCTACAAAATAAATTGATCATAAAGTGATTTGAAATGGAAAATGGATTGTATTGGAGTGGGACTCAAACCGGGAATGACTGCTCATAAGGCGAATGCTCTGCCCACTGCACTATTGCTGTACTGCTTCATTTGCATATATCTTGCTTTTTATCCTCTTGTGCTACTTAAGCTGCATTAACCATAGCTAAGTGATGGGCAGACCCACGCAACTACGATTAAATTTAATCTGTTTTATAAAAAAAAAACTTCTTTATCTTTATGGTTTTAGATATTGCTATTGTAAACTTTGGGGGATGTTACTGGGGGGTATGCAAACACCTATGAGCGGTCTCGCTCATTCTTATTTATACACTGCTGTTCTTCATTGCAGGGGCGTGTAAATTCTGAGAGCTCTGCTCTCAGATATGCCCCCTGCACTCGTACATACTCAATGTCTGTTTAGGAGCTCAGGCAGCGCACCTTCATTAATATGCATGGCATGCTGTCATCTGCTCCTAAACAGCCACTTCCATGCAGGACTAAGGATAGTGAATCCTGGGGCTTGCGTTTTAGCTCCCTTGCAATTCTTCTGTCAAACACTACCCTGACACTCTGTGCTAGCTGGCTACAGCATATACGATTTTAGATCTTACAGTCATTTAGATGTCCTTTCTTCCCAACCACCACTCCCCTCCCAACCTCCGATACCTGCACCTGTTAACCTGTTCCACTATTTTTCTTTCTACCTAGGGCTTCAACTTATTCTTTTCCCAGTTGCTGTCATACCAATGGTCTTATCTGTACTCAGTTTCATCCCATACATCTTCAGTTTTCCATTCCATTACCCTATCTTTTGCATATGTCCCTGTTCAGAGGTTGCTTGTGATGCTATATCATCTTCAGAAGTGTTAAAAGGGAAAATGTTTAAATTATTCACACCAATGGAGCTCAGGAAGTTTTTACTGTAGCTTCCAGTGAGTGGAGCCAAAGTCTTTTGACAGAGTCAAATTATGTCCTCACATTTCAAACAAATGTTCATATATTTGGAACCATCGGGGTTACGAAAGAAGTATAAATGACAAACTCTTTTGCACAAGCTATTTTTATAGTGGTCGTATTCTTTAGGTTCTAGGTCTTAAAACGCATTTTATAAGTCACAGTAAACACAGTAACTATTATATTTGTAATATTTCATAAACAACTTGTATATCAGCAACCTCTCAAGTTACAAACATAATGTCAGCAGCATTTTATTCATGTAGCTGAGAGCTTTCAAATGAGGCTAAAGAGTTCTGTCTGTGTTATTTGGTTGTTGAGATATTTAGAAAAATGTGAAAATTATATCTATGCAAATATCATAAAAACAGTATCTATTTACTTACACTAGACAGAGGTCAAATACTAATGCAGTTGCATTTGCAATTGTGTAAGCTTTAAGATGAAAATTTTTAAAACCTTGTACATAGAATGTTTTTGGAATTATTGATACAAATAGAAACAAGCACTATTTGATGCCTAGAGTAGCATTAGGAGTTAACTGCAGATGCACCTGGAGGCATCACTCGGATGTAATGTTAATGTTTATACATTTTGTTTTGCAAAGTGAAATTTATATTGTTTTAAAGATGGATACCAAAAGCTTACGCCTGTGCTGAAGTCTTTATACATTTTAGTGCCAACATGAGCAGTTCCAGTGTGAAAGATCGGAACATGTGCCGAATAAGGAAAGGCATGGATAAAGGGTCTGCAAATTTTTTAGCTAATAAAATAGAGGTGCTTAGTTTTAATTGACCAGTGAGTATAGGCTAATAGATAACAAAATGTTTACTCATCAGCTTTTACAGTATAAAAATAATCACTTTTGCCTTGTTTGTGGAGACAAGACCTTCATATCTTAGTCTCCCACATATGTGTGTTTTTATTTATTTATTTATTTATTTTACAATAATGGAGATTATTTTACTCTGGTTAAATATGTTACATGAAGTTATTTCTGACCTTAACAGTCTGCATACAGCAGCTTTGTTGATCTGTCCCTTCTAACCTGTTTGCAAATCCATCACCAGTATAAATTGCAGTGGACTCGGAGATGAACCTGATATACATCCAGTACCACTGGGAACGCCTGTGCAAATGTCATCACTCACTGTTTGAACTTACAACATTGGGTCCTTGAACATAGCCTACAGTCATTCTATCAATGTTTCCAGGACGTCCAACCAACACAGGTCTGTACAAATCAACTTTATTTGAAACCTTATCATAAATGTTATTCAAGTCAAGGAATGCCCAGTTGGACTTTATCCTCATCTTCAAATCCTACCTCGCTATGTGTGCCACTGTTAACATCAAATAAGTTGTGCTGCATTCTGATCTGAATCTGAACTGCTCAACTCCCATCTGACTTTCTACAACTTTGTGTATTCATTTATCAATCACTCTCTCCAGCATTTTCTTGCAGTATGACCAGAGTCTGATACCTATGTACTGTACATGGTTGTGAAAGCACCCCTTTGCCTTCTTACACCTACACTAGAATGTTTGATCTTCAGTCATCTGGGATACACCTTTCTCAGCATACTGCTGTAAGTATCCTCTGAAACCATTTCATTCCAACTCATCCAGTAGTTTGATCATCTCTGCCATGACTGTATCTGTGTTTTGCACCGTTCCCTGATTTCGTCTTACCTTTGTGCCATTCATACATCTTCTAAGGTGTTTTTTTCTTCTTCCTCTTTCAATGTGGCCTGTATATGGAGCAGTACAGATGATTCTGTGGAGTTTTCTTCATTCAAATAAAAAATGATCTAAAGAACATTATTATTTTTTTTTTTAATGAGGAGTAGTAAGCCGCCCATGGGCATATGCGGGCACATTTATTTATTTATTTTATTTATTTTATTTTACATTTGTTGACCAGAATAGTCCGACTGGATATATATCCATTTTCAGTGGAAGCCCAGGGAGAAAAGCTCCAGATAACACAGATAGAACATAACAGATATGAGTCAAACATGTTTACAAAGCCCTCTAGTAGGTACTCACAATGTATACAGTGTGTAATAGTATACAAAAAACAACAGGTTGCAGCAAGCTATAATGAGCAAGAGTAGGTGTGAGTGGTACAATATTAATTTAAATAAGGGCATCGAATAAGTAGTGATTAATCAGGGTTAGTACAGGGACAAAGCCAGTGCTCTTTAAAATGCTGTTTGAGGCCTTTTTTGAAAAGATTTAAAAGAAAGTTTGAGGGTAAGGTTAGATTGAAGTGAATTCCAAGTTTTACCAACAACGTTGACAAACAGGGAGTCACCAGCTGAGTTAATGGCTTTGTGGGTTTGGACCAACAGTTTATTGGATGATCATAGTTACCTTGAATTACTGTATGGCTTTATGATATTTCTGAGTGCCGGTGTATTTTCAGGGTGGTATAGAATTTTGTGTGCTGCTATAAGCTGATTGAACAGAAGTAGGCTAGGCAGTTCTAGCCACCCAAGAAAACTGAGGTTTTGACAGTGATGTGTCCTATATGTTGAGCCAATGGCAAATCTCGCAATATGGTTGCAACAGTGAGAGAGCTTCAGTTTTGCTCAAATTGGAGACTATGGTGGAGGCATATAGAATGGTAGAGAGTAGGTGTGAGTGGGCAATTGCAGCCCTAGCTATTGGAGTTAGAAAAGGTTCGCTTCTATATAATGAGCCAAGCTTCTTATTAATGTTTTTTATAGTTTTATTGATATGCAGATCAAATTTGAGATTATTGTGCACTATTACTCCTAAATGCTTAGTATGGTCATCTGGAGGGATAGAGGTACCATTGCTGAATGTTATGGAGAAGGAAAATTGGGTGGATTTACTGGTGGGGGTAAAGATGAGCAGTTTTGTTTTGTTGGGATTTAACAACAGATGGTGATTATAGAGACAATTTTCATCTGGGTTAAATGTGTTTTGTGTACAGATCAGGGTAGAATTGTCTGCATATTGAATCCAGGTTGCATCAGGGATGGCTGTATGAAGATTGCTGATGAAGATAGAAAAGAGTCGAGGACCTAGAACAGAGCCCCGAGGGACACCAAGGGTGAGGACCTAGAACAGAGCCCTGAGGGACACCAAGGGTGAGGACCTAGAACAGAGCCCTGAGGGACACCAATAGTGAGAAGTAGCAGGGTGGACAGTTTGCCCTGCCATAATACAGCATGTTGTCTGCCATTCAGATAGGATAGGAACCACTGAATAGCATGGTTATCTAGGGAGATGGATTTTAGGGAATGGATGAGTAATTTGTGGTTGATCATATCAAAGGCCTTCAACAGGTCTAGAAATAGGACTGAAGATAGCCTGTTGTTGTTCCTGTTTTGGAATATGGTATTTGTAAAAGAGAGGAGGGCAGAGGTGGTGCTGTGATGTGGCCGAAAGCCATGCTGAGAGTTGTCAAGCAGACCGTTCTGAATGAGATAGTCCATAAGTTGCTTATGAATGCACTTCTCCATTTATTTGGCTAGTGGTGAGAGAATGGCAATGGGTCTGTAGTTGGACAGATCTGCTGAACTTCCACCTTTGTGGAGTGGGAGAACATGGGATATTTTCCAGATTGAGGGGATAGTTCAATCAGTTAGTCTTCTATTGATTAGGATAGAGATGGGGAATGCTATGGCATTGGCAGCTTTTTGTAGGTACTCTGCAGGAAGGAGGTCAGCAGAAAGGGTAGTTTGTTTTAGATTTTTGATAAGGGATCGGATAAAAGTGGTAGAGACAGGTTGGAAGTTAAATTGGGGATGAGAGGTGGGTGAGTCAGTGGTAGAGTTAGAGTGGGTGGGAGTAAGCTGGTTAGCTAAGGACTGAATAGTTTCAGTGAAAAAGTTATTAAAGGCAGTGGCAACAGTTTCTGGACATTTATGGGTGTAGTTTGATAGGGTTGGGGTAGTAAATTGTCCTGGATGTATAAGTCAGTTAATACCTGCCCTAAATGTTTGGGCATTATTTTGGTGTTTAAATTTGATGTTCTGGTAGCAATTTTTTTTTGTCTAGCAAAATGAGTTTTTTGTATCATTTCTAAGTTGACAATATCTCACTTGGTCAAGAGGGGCTTTTGTTGTTCGCCATTTGGTCCAGGCTATATTTCTAGGTTTGATTTTTATCTTAGTTTCCTTTGTGAGCCATGGAGCAGTATTAGATTTAGTCTTTATAGTATGTGCAGGCGCATGGAAGTCAAGGATGCTCAGGAATTTATTATTAAAGAAAGTTACATCTTCATCTAGTGGTAGATTTTTTAGGAGTGACCAGTTGACCGATTTAAGTTATTTTAGGAAGTTAGTAGGATTGAAGTTTTTTATTATTTCTGATTGTTTTGTACATAGTCTTGTGGTGGGTTTTTGCCTTATGCTTAATAACATAAGTTAGTGAATGATCACTTGTACACCTCCATCACTAAGTTCTACTTATAATGCTACCTCTGCATTTACACAAGCAGCTGTTCTCCCAACACTTTGCTTGCTCTATCTTCAAGAAAACCAACAATCCCACTGCAGTCACTGCCCATACCTTCCTTGAGGCATGGGATATTTGCTAAGTGATAAAAGTGGCATGTTATTCATTACTGGGATCTCAGTAACTGGTCTTATGATAGCATGTCCTGCGGTAAAGCTCTTCAGCCTGGGTAGCAGCCATACTTAAATTTTTGTTTTTTTAAACTTGATGATATTGTCAGCCAACATTACAAAATCCTTACTGACATGCATGTTCTCTCTCTTTTTGCTTTTGTGTGTAACATCAGTACTGTGAATTGTACAACTTGCCTTCTTCCCTTAGTTTTCCTTTTCTGACCATTTATTAATGCATTTCAGTCATTTTGACAACTTCTGTTGGTCTTTGTTGCCACCTGTATTATCATAATTAATTTGATGAAATGACTATAAGTAATACAGAAGTAAGACTTCCTTTTATTTAGATCTTTGTTTGCAGCGAACTAAAAAGGGGTCATTTATAGATCCTGGGGATTCCTTTTGTGTAGGTCCATACCATAAGATTCACCTTATCTCGTCCTACAGGGTAACCCATTTCCAAACCACATTAACAAATTGCTTTAATAACCCAGCCTTTGTAATTTGTTTGTTATATAATCCATAGAATGAAATGACTAGAATACATTTCTATCTCTCTGTAATACATTATATATACTCTTCCTGCAGAACCCGATGAATGTTTGCTGTTATTATATATAAAGTGCTTAATTGAAGTGATCGTGGCTCTATTTATATTAATTATTTTGCTGAATGTCAAAAGAGCCTAACATTCTGTTCTTCAGCATGCAGTTTTTGCATTATTTTTATACAGTGCCGTAGAGGTTAAATGGAACTATTTTTGCCAGTTACTATGTGCCAGTGCCATTAAGGAGTGAACATTTTGGCATGATTCTGAACTTGTATTTTTACTCCTGTTTGTAGGGTAATATGGTGTTCTTTGTAACTTATTAGGCACACTACAATTGGCTCAGAATATTGGTTGATAAGATCACTGCCCAATTGCACTTCTTCAGTAGTTACAGTTACACTAGTCACAATGTAAGCCACCAGGTCTTGTTTTTTTTTTTTTTTTATATTTAGTAATCTTGTATTACCTCGGAATACTCTCTCAGAGTACTTTGGAAGAGTCATTTGTCTCATGCATTCAAAAGAGATGAAACTGTGTATAGGTTCTGTAGATCAGAGTGTGTGATATGCCTTAAAGAAGCTTTCCAGTCATCAGGCAGTTGCATATAAGTGCTGAGCACGTGCAAACAAGAGTGCCATTTTGTAGTGAGCAGCCGAGGTGTAAGCATGCAATTGTGTTGTAGTCAATCAGTTAGGTAGTTCGTTTAAGTTTAATGTTCCTGCTATCCATCCTGATGTGTTTGTATGTAATAAAGTACTTAAAGGAACACCCAAGCCTCATAGTCTTATTCAGATATACAAGATGAGTGACAGGTTCAAGATATTTATTGTACATAGACATCGTCAGGAACTGTAATTAGAACTTGTATTTAAGCTAACAGATTCACTCATTATTTCAAACATGGGCATGTGCATCTCCATTCACTCTGGCTGATTGTACAAAATGGCACTGTCCTTGCACATGCTCAGTACTTATATACATGTGCTATCTAGCTACAGTAGCTGAATAGGAACATTATACATAATGATCTACATCCTCCCTCTTTGATTTGTTCAACATGCAGTAGGAGAACAAGACAATCTACATGCTAGATAACATTTGAATATTAATAACAATTCAAAACTCAAGTCCATGTCACTGTGTATTTTGGATAGGATCTGGAAATTCTACCCTATCTGGTTACATAAAAGCTTTGACTGGGTTTAGCAACAGGGACACTCTCTGGGGAATTCTTCATCACTGGTTCAGAGACTGGAAGTATATGTCTTTGGTTCCTTTTGAAATCCATTCCTTCTGATTGAACAATATAAGATCGCGGTTCTTTACACATATTTTTGATAATTCCCACTCGGTCATATCCTTTAGATGTTTGCATATGTACAATCTCTCTTGTCTCAATGGTTTAAGAGGTTTGCTAGATTTTATCATAGTATAACTTTTGTGATTGGCATTTTTTTCAAAAGTTGAGTCTTAACCACTCTGTTGTTCTTAGCATTACATACATACATACAAATCTTTCAAGCACGGGCATTAATGCCCTTCTAGCTTGCCAATATACCAAAACACTTGTTCCCATAATAAATGTCCAGGCTGTTCTTATAGGTTCATAGGTTCATAGGTTCATAGGTTCATACTAGGCTATCTGCCCTAGGGCATTTATAAGCCTAGCCAGAATGTGTTTGGCTTTCGCCACCCATTTTAAATTAATTTTGCTATGCCTTTTTTTGAGGTTAGTATACTGTGCCTCTGTCTAACAGTGACACAGAAGTGATACCCGGGGTAAACCTATGATCTCCCATCCACTCATCAAGATTCCTCTTGAAGAGAGTCAATGAGGGACTCTGCCTAACCTGGACTGGGATTTTATTCCAGAGTGAAGGGAGCCTCTGGGTTATGAATCTGTCCCTCCAGCATGTCCTATTTATTTTGGTGCTGAGATTCACGTCTCTCGAGCATGTAGCTCAATGGGATTTGGATTTTCTGAGGTGCAGCATGTCCATTAATTCCGGGTTGGACATGGCTTTATACGTCAGGCACAGATCGCCTCTGAACAGGCGGTATGCCACTGAGTAGAGCTGCAGTTTCTTTAACCGGGCAGCATATGGCATCTGTTTGAGCCCTTTGATCCTCTTGGTGAGGTACTTTTGGGGTCTTTCCAGTTGCTGCAGGTATCTGGTAAGGTACATCCCAAAAGGGGCATAGTACTCAATTATGGGCCTGATGAGGAATGAGTAAAGAGGCTCGATGACCTCCCCTGATCTAGATGTGAATCCCTTCATGATTAGGTGGGCTATATAAAATGTTTTTCTAACCACTTTGGCCATGTGGTTGTCAAATGAGAGATTGCTATCAACTTGGGTCCCCAGGTCCCTAATTACTTCTTCTGTGCTTAATGGATTACCACCTATGTGGTAATTTGTGAGCACTTTGTTTTTACCAAAGGGGATGACTATACCCTTTTTGGCGTTTAGCTTGAGGCCATGGCTCTGGCACCAGTTGTCTGTTTCTATGAGGCCCTTTTTGAGGATGCTTGTGTCGGCTGGAGAGTCAATTATGGCACCCAGTTTGCAGTCATCTGCGAAATTGGTCAGCCACAGTCCTTCCGTGTTGGCCTGTACCTCCGAGAAATATATACCGAACAAGACAGGTCCCAGGACTGAGCCTTGTGGGATGCCACTTGTAACTGGTTTGGAGTCTGACATGGCTCCAGCAATTCTAACCATGTGGGTTCTGTCCTTGAGCCAGTTTGCAACCCATCTAGTGACATAGGGGTTTATATTTAAGCTGGTGAGCTTATCTATAATGCCCGAGTGGGGTATTGTATCGAAGGCTTTTGCGAGGTCCAGGTAGGCTGTGTGGACCACCTTCCCCTCGTCAATGGCCTTGGTGACTGTTTCAAAGAAATCAACCAGGTTTAAGAGGCAGGATCTGCCCTTAACAAAGCCGAACTAAAAATATGTAAACTAGTACTTGCTTTAATGTAGTTTGGTAGTCTGTTCCAAGCATCCGCTTCTCTGTCACAGAACCAGTTAGTACATTTCTCATTCCTATAGAATCTTCTACATAGGTTATCTGATGATTCTCTAGTACTTTTTGATAACCCCAAACATTCCCAGAGGTAGCTGTCCCTAAATGCCCTATATACCTCATTAAGATCTCCACTTAAATATCTGTAAGAGACACTGTACAAGTTCAGATATTTTAGTCTTTCATAATAACTTAGATTTTCACATCCATGGATGCCCTTGGTATATTTCTGCTGTACTCTTTCCAGTTTATTCATACTTTTTTTCCTTAATAGGGTTTTCATATTGTTATTCCATACTCAAGTTTGGGTCTAATGTAACTAACAAACAATGACTTAATTCAATTGATTTCATAGACTTTATAAATCTTTTTATACAACTTATAGTTCTATAACTATCATTAGCCAATTGGTTGATATGATTAGAAAAACACATAGCTGAATCTACACATATACCCAGGTCCTTAAACGAGTCTACAGTTTCAGTCACTGTGTGCTGTACTAAATATTCACCTTTCAGTTTATGTCTCCCAAATATCATATGCTTAGTTTTTGATGCATTTATCAACATATTATTCTCCTGTGCCCAAATGGTCAATTTAGTCAAATTATTTTGCAGACATGCCTTATCTAACACAATCAGTTTACCCAATTTCAGGTCGTCAGCATATAGTCTGTAGAACAGCTCAGATGAAAAAGTAAAGTCTGAAAGATACAATCTAAACAAGTAAGGGCCTAGGACAGAGCCCTGTGGGACACCTTGACTGCAACTAAGGATTTCACCTGTCCAGTTGGTGTGTGATACTTGCCATGTCCTATTTGTAAGCCATGCAGCTATCCATCTTATCAACAGTACATCAATACCTAGTTGTACTAGTTTATTGATCAGTATTTTATGTATGACCCTGTCAAATGCTGACTTTAAATCTATATAAATCACATCACAGCACAATTGTTCATTCACAGCTGCTATTATATTGTTATGGAACATCATGTTACAGGTGGTAATAGATCTATTTTCAACATATGCATGCTGATGCATGGTTTCAAGTCCCAACCTATCCAGTTCTGACAATAACTTATCCAGTATTACCTTCTCCATTATTTTTCCACAATGTGAAAGTAGACTTAAGGGTCTATATGATTCTGGGTTTGTCCTAGTCCCCTTTCCCTTAAAGACAGGTTTAATAAGTGCATGTCTCCAATATTCAGGAATCTCCCCATATTTATATGACCTAGTGAATAATAGATATAATGGTAGTGTAAGTTCTTGCTAAAGTGTTCTCATGTCATTGTTACTTATTCCATCTCCTCCATGTGCTTTCTTAGGATCCAGTTTGCACAGTTCTTTTTCAATAGAATCTAATTTGATTCCAATATCTGAGGTTACCTGGATGTTAGTAGGACAACTTACCACCCGTTTTGGGAGCCAAACCGTTTTGCATAAGATTTTGTAAATATATCTATAATCTGTTGTATCTGAGAATAAATTTTAGAATCTGCTCACAGTTTATCAATTTGTGTATCTTCACTCCTTCCGCATCTTATGTATCTATAAAAAAGTTTCTCATTATGCTCTATAAATTTTCTTAAATTTTTTCTTGATCTTGTCTATCACTATGCTTAATTTGTTTGTCCAGCTTGTTTATTTCAGTTTTCAAAGTTGTAGTTCGATCTCTCTTCCATTTCTTATATTTTTTGTGTCTCACCTTAATCAGGTATCTTGTTCTTATGGAAATATACCCCCCTGATGTTGCGTGCCTAGATCCTGATGTTAAACATTTTTTTTACTTTTTGCACTCAAACAATTTCTCTTTCAAAACTTTCCACATTCCATCTGCAGTTTTTCCACTGAACACCTCACTCCAGTTAGTTTTATATAGTAACTGATTTGCTTCCCTATAATCTGTAATTAACCTTCTGTGCATTGGCTTAGATTTCAGTTTGGCAGAATTATCTAGCAACAAATTAACCTTACTAACCCCAAGATCACTGCACATCAATGGTGGTAAAACTTGACTTGCAGTTACAGTAATTTCTTTGGGAACACAAACAATATCTAGTATATTCCGTCCCCTGGTAGTTTTTTTTACAATCTGAAGCATTTGTTGTTCCTGAATATACTCTGTGAATAATGTCTTTATTAATGTTGTTGAATCAATATTATTCCAGTCTGTTTCTGATAAATTTAAGTCCCCAGCTAATATTATTCTTCCCTCCACTTTGGTGGTCTATACACTCCAACAATTGTTATATATTCCAGGGTTGTCTTTACTGTCACAGTTACACAATATATAGTATTGGTGTTATCATTGAACATGCAATAATCACAGGTCTCATAGCTATCTTTAATCCCTATCACAACACCTCCACCTAATTTTTTGTTAGAATGTCTGTTACAGTAAAAACATTTATACCCTGCCAGAATTTGTTTACAGTCATTGTTCTTTAACCATGTTTCACAAACAATAACATCAATCTTGTGGGAACATAGCAAATTTTCTAATAAAAAAAACAGTTTATTATTAATGCTTCTAGCATTAACAACCATCAGAGATGCATCAAATGTTGCTATCTGTGAATCGTTACAATCTGTCTTTCTCTTCTTTTTTCTTACAGTAATGTTCTTCAATCCTTCCACGTTCGGTTTTGATTTCTTCCTTTTCACCTGCACCTTGCCTCTTTTTTCTACCTTCTCCATTGGAAAGGTGATGCCTTTTTCTGTAGACTGAGTGTTTTCTGGTAAACAGATATCTTCATTCCCTGTCACCAGTGTGTTACATAACAAAGCAGAATCCTTTTTACTACGGATTCTCTTTCCTTTACAGTCATTAGTCAGTTTATTTTTCTTCCATGTTATTTGTTGAGAACTTCTTCCATTCTTTCTTTTTTGTTTCCTTCTAAACAAACTGGATCTTCAGATTGCTGAGTACTTGCATCCACAATTCCATAGTTCTCAGGGGCCTCATCATGTTTCATAGGGTTGAATGATCTTTGCAGGCAGTAGATGCATCATTTCCTAAATCTGTTCTATTTGTTCTATGCCTGACATTATTTAGTTCATCAGTCCAGTCATTAATATATGATTCAACAGTTCTCCAAGCCATGCCAGTTGCACATGTGCAATCATCATCATCATTACATCGAGGTTTGCTTCTAACAATGGTCAGCAAATCATCCAACTTTTGACACGAGGAACAAAGATCACTAATGTTATCAGCTGTTACCTTTAAATATGCATAGCATCTATTACACTGTACAAGATACTTGTGCATTAGCAAATCGTTAATTGCATACTCATTTAAGGAATCCATATTCAGCTTTAAATGAATAAAATATTGCAAAGGAAAAAAATTACACAAAGCCAGTAGCAAAGAATTCAAAGGAACTTAAATCAAGTTCTGTGACAAAAATTATACCAGCAATATCCAACTAAATAATTAAATACAATTAAGTTGTTCTGACCATACAAGTTTTACCAGCCAGACAGAAGTTGTAATTTCTTTACATCGCACGTGATGTGCAGTAGCTTCTGCTCACTATAGCTCACAGTCACACCTCCTTTTAACAGTAAAAATAAATAAAACTTCTGTTAATAGACAACTCCACAACAAATCACAAACCAAGACAGGATTGTTTAGATATGCTCAGCATTTAGAATCAATAGCTGTTTACTGATCAGCAAGACTGTTCTTGTCTGTCTAGACATTAATGTATGAGCATGTGAACCAAGGAAGTTATCTTGGGGAATATTTCTGAGATTAAGTAGGTTAAGAAAAATATTGGTACCATCTGTCTTGGATTTCTCAAACATTTTGCACTTTGAACTGCATGCTCAGCTAATCCATTGGACTGTGGATACCCAGGACTACTAGTCACATGGACAAAGTCCCAAGACTCACAAATTTCTTGAATTGCTGACATGTAAACTGCATATCATTGTCAGATACAACTTTGTGCAGCCTACAATGGACACAAGAATGTGATGACAGTGCTAGATGTTAAGTTAGCAAGAAGGTCAATTTCAAAGCAGTGTGAGTAAGTGTCTACTAACACTAAGTAATGTTGACAGTTCCATTTGATAATATCGACCGTGGTAATTCAGAAATCTGTTTTAGCTGGTTATTTTGGTTGATGCAGTTTAGTACTGTTGCAAATATAACATGCTAGAGTTTCCTTCTCTATATCCTTTGACATAGCACGCCAAAATACTATGCCTCTTGCCCTTCTTTGGGTAGAATCAGTACCTGGGTAACCACGATGTAAAATCTAGATATATTCCTGTTGTAATGCTGAAAGAATAACCACTTTAGGACCTTTCATTATGATTTCATCTTCCATCATGAATTCATTTAGGTAAGGAAAATACATCTGTATCTCAGTTGGTAGACTGGTTTGCCACACTAGCCATTATTGACTGATAAAATGTTTCAGCTTCTGAAGAACAGGGTCTAAAGCTATGAGATTTCTGAGTTCATCAAGTTGTGATGAGGAAATATTTCTGACTTCCATGACTTTCACATCCCCTGGGACTTTGAAGTCATGCTGTTTTGTTGTTTGTCTCGGTGCTCTTGACAAAGCATCTGCGAGGTAAAGATATCCACCTTTTGTACAAACAATATTGCAATTGTACTTTTGCAATCTTGACAACATGTGTTGCAAATGTGCTGGGGCTGAATGTATTGGCTTTTTTAGAATTGTCACTAGAGGTTGGTGATCAGCCTCTATTTGAACATGTTTGCCATAAATATAATCACTGAACTTTGAACATGTGAACACTATTGCCAAAAGCTCTTTTTCAATTTGCGCATAATGCATTTCAGTTTGGTTAAAGCTCTGTGTGCATAGGTTGCTGATATACATTCCTGAAGACATGCTGCAACAAAACCATACTTAGATACATAACATAAAATAGTTACTGGTTTGTGAACATCATAATATCTCAATGTGGGTTGGACTGGTAATGTTCTGTTTTAGAATGCTAAATGCTCTTTAGTGTTGGTCTAATCAGGACCAGTTTACATTTTTGCATGTCACCTCTCATAACGGTGCTGAAAGCTCACTCAGGTCTGGGATGAACTTTCCTAAATAGTTGCCCATATCTAGAAAATGGGTCTATATTATATCATCGAATGCTTAAAAAAGTGAATGATGAATAATTGACCCCATGTAAGCGAAAGCTTACAATTTCAAAAGCTTAGAACAGCGATTTTTTTCCTTGTTCCAAAAAGATAATAAATTGAAATAATACGTAAAGTCGGGGCCTTCACCCCCCCCTCATGCCCCTACTTAAATATACCAAATCCAAGATCGCACTACAATGCCAAAAATGGCAAAGTAATGGAAGCGGCCAAGCACATTCTTTCCCTGGGAAAGAATTTGCTAAAAAGCCACTTCGCTATTTTCCTTTTCATTGCTTTAAGTTTGTCCAAGACGCATTCGATAGAATGCATCTTCAGTCATCTAATAGGAACCCCTAGAAAGCATTGCAAATATGTGACACTGCCTGGAACTGGCATCTCAAGAACTGCTGCTTGGTTAGTTGGATCTGGTTCTAAGCCAGAACTAATAAATAAATGACCCACATAAGTAACTTCTCTCAGCTTGAATTTATATTTCTGAGGATTAAGTTTAAAATTGAATTCATGTGCACAGTCTAGAAATTTCTTGAGGTTTCTATCATGTTCATTGTCACCATTTCCCCTACAATCATGTCTGCTATGACAGCACATGGATAACCTGAAAACAATTTGTTCCATTGCATGTTGAAATACTTCACTTGCAGAATTTATCCCAAATGGCATTCTCAAGAATCTGTATCTATAAAATAGTGTACTGAAAGTAGTTAACAAGGAAGATTTGTGATCCAGCAAAATTTGCCAAAATGAACTTTTTGCATCTAAGACTGAAAAAATAGTGGCATTTGGCATAAAAGCTGCTACTTTGTCTACTGTTTGCATCAGATGATGAGGACATTTAAGCGCTTTGTTTAAATCTCTGGGATTAATACATATTTGAATGTCATCTGAGCTTTTCTTATGAGCTACGACCATGGAGGATACCAATTCAGTCGGTTCTTTTACTAGAGTTATCACACCTAAATTCACCATTTTGTCTAGTGCTATTGTCACTTTGCTCTGTATTGCTATCAAAACCTTCCTGGCTAGTCTGACAATTAGGCTTCATGGTTTAACTCCATGGAATATGTGACAGGTAGTTTGTCAAGCTCGTCTGTGAAAATAGCATATTCGCATAAAATATTCTGTGTAAAACTGTTGTGGTTGTTCAGATTTATATGATGGACTTCTTTTTTAAATGAAATCAGTCCCATTCTCAAACTGTCTTTGAGGCTTAACAGTGACTGCAAGTATCTTTTGACTATGTCAAACTGCAAGTCATAGCTGTTCCCAGCAGCATGACATTTGAAAAATTCTGCGCCATCGGTTTGAATCTCTTCTCCACCATAAGCAGAGAGTTTTGCACACTTTGCTGAATCAAGTTTCTTACCAACTTTTACTTTGGCAAACATTTGTGCTGATATAACATTGCACTTGGACCCAATGTCTACTTTAAGCTCTTTGGGTTTTCCATTAATTTGTACAGTACAAAATATTTCACTCTTTGCTGCTAGACTACCATCTGGCTGTACTTGCTTCTTTGGATACTTTCATTTAATAAAAGTATGTGCCACTTTAGACTTGCAAAGCCCTTTGAAATGGTTCCACTTTTTACATTTGTGACATTGCTGACCAAAAGCTAAGCACTTTTCTTGTTTAGGTTCATGGCTGCCTCCACAATTACAACAATTAACAATAAGCTCCCAGATTTCTCCATATTTTCCCACCCTTGCCTGCCTGCCTTGTGTTTATTATGTAAGCAAAAAACCACAGATGATATTCACTCCCATGTTATGCTAGTCATTCTCAAGTTCTTTATCAAATTATTTCTTGAGTTGCATAGCTGCAACCATATATTCTGTTTTATTTTTCTCTCAGAAATATTCCTTTCATAACTATTGTGAATATAATTAATAAGGTGGCTTATTTTCTTATTCCATACCCATCATTATCTGTTTTTAAAAGTTATTTTTTTTATTTAATCATTTCATTCCAGTTATACGTTTTTTGCACTGTACTGACAAATATCCATTCTCATTTTTAACGGAATATTATGCTCACTGTTGCTGGCAATACATGTATCCTTAATGTCATATTTCATACATACCAAACCTAATATACTACCACCTTTCATAGACTGTTGTCTTATGTACTATACAGACTTAGGTATGAACAGTCAATAATGTTCCCTAAGACTATTATATCTACCCTGTGGCTTGTCTGCTTACAGAACTGTATTATTTAATTTTTAACTAGGCTTGAGAGTCTTACAAGGTGAAAATTAGGATGTTCAAACTTAACAACTGGAAAAAACACTTTATCACTTCATTAAAACTGATACAGTGAATAATTTTCAAACCATTTGTGAAATATAATGCCACAACAATATATTTTCCTAGGTTGCATCTTTTCCTTACTATATAGGTTCGCGGATTAGTATTAAGCTAACTGCCCTTTTGAGCCATTTTAAGTTTAGCCAATTATCCCTTGTGAGATTCAAGCCCTGCACCTTGTGTTTGTAAGGCAAACACCTTAACCATTAGGCCACCCTCCCAACCTGCATATATTGCTGTTAATCATTTATTGTAGTCTTACAATTAAAATTAGGCATCTATTATAATTACTATATATGAATCTTGCCCTGGTGTATTAGATCCTCAGGACAGGAAAGTTGTTATAGAAGCTCCTATCACTGAATATGCTGCAATGACTGAGTTCAACTTTTTTACTTTGTACCATGGCAGCTATGTTTATATCTGCTTTGCATACTTTAGTGTTGAGAAGTCCTTCTTACTGTGTGCAGGTCACCTTTGCAACTTGTTTCTAGCAAAACCAAAGATGCACCACAAATTCACAGCCAATGAAATAACTAACTCACAATATAAAGCATGGCTATCACTGATTATTTGTTTCTGTATTATTCTTGAACCAGAGAAAGGAGATGCCTCCCACAATTCTGTACTTTAGTAAATTACAGATAAACACACAAAAAAATAATGTCTAGTCTCATCTCAAAAGAAAAAGAATGGAGTTTATAATGAATTCTCTGTTTGATAAATTTGGAAGTCGCCATCTAGTCACTGACTAGTCTGTTGCATGGTAGGAAAATAAACTTAGGTGTAATTATGTTTTAAGGCATTGTGTTTAGAAATGTCAGCTAATTGTGTAGAGTCATTTCTCAAACACAGTTTACAGCTATTTTTTTCATCTAAGTGATACTAAACTATGATTACAATACATGTCAATTGCTTCTATAATTAACAGTAACTGCATTATATTGTTCATAGGTAAGTACTAAGCTAGCTGCCTCTGGCAGCCATTTTAAGCATTAGCTAATTACTTTTGGTGAGAATCAAACTCTGTACCACATGCCTGTGAAGTAAACATCTTAATCATCATGCCACATTAATGTGGTCATTTTTTAATAATGTATTGCTTGGTGAACATATTCAAAATGTTACAGAATCCAGTTTGTTGAGAGAACTAAAAAAAACAATAGCAAGAAGAAATGACAGAAAGTATACTGAAATACACTTTAAACTGATAATAGCAAACACCATATTTGAAAAGTTGCTTAACAGTACTAGCTGTCCTTTGAAGGACCACCTTATGTGTCACCTTATTTATGTTTGGTTATTTATAATAACAAAAAGGGGAAAGGTCATAGGTGCAGTACATAAGCAGGCCACATTATATGACTAGCAAATAAATAGAGTTATGTGTCTGTATTGATTAGAGAAAAATAGCATATGACATTTCATCTGTCTGCAGAAACCAATGCCAGGAACCTGACAGATCTTGCAGAAAATGTCAGTTTTGACCAATTAGTCCTAGTTGTCCTAAATATAGACTGTATAACTATTTGTAGTGCTTGCCAAATCCTAAATAAATTTTGTCATTAAACTATATTACTGTATTTAATGATCAGCCCAATTAAACAGCAGTGATGTGCATTTTCCTAGATTTCCTCTACTTTCCCCACAAAAAAAGTAGTCAGTAGATTTGTCCATTATGCAGAAGCACTAAATTGACATTGTCTAACATAAAGAATATGACCTGGAAATGGCAGTTAAGTAATTAAATTAAATATCCTTCTTTAAATCTTCTTAACATTAAGCCTGTGTTCTCCAGTTATACTTCACGTCATTGTGTCTTTTTCAGATGCAGCTTTAAACAAGCGCATTTCAATGTGTAATAAAAATATTGCACTTTTGATGTTAATATTAGTTAAATAAGCAACATCGGATGCAAAATATATCAGATGAAATGCACAATAGCATAACCACCTGTCATTTTTTTCTTAAAAATGAAATGAGTGGTTTATATAACTGTGATGAGCTGTGACTGTATACATGTGAAGTAGAATTTGCAAACCCTGTAGGCTGTGTGAATTAAATTAAAAATCAAAATTGTTCAGTTCTGATAAAAACTGAAGCAGCTGCTACCTAGTATTTTCACTTTAATTTAATACTTTATGCAAGTTTTCATTGCAATGCAATATAACTTACTCAAAGTCCTCAGTGTCAGTAACACTTTGCTAACTTAATCTAAACTGCAATTCACACACCTTATATTAAAACACATAAAACATACTGGTAGGGGGTAAGCTTCAGGGTAATTTATTCTGCCCCTTTAAAATCAACAAAACAAATAATTAGTTAAAAGCAATTGATCATTACTTTCAACATTCTCTCCTCTGTTATTACAGGACAGCTGTAGCAATGCAATTAGGGCTGATTGTTTGTACTAAAAGAAACATAGTGTGCAATGCTGCAAAATAACTACTCTGAATAATTTCTTTTCAGGAATTTATATTTCATGTTTAAAGATACATATGAATACCTGGTAATGATGACAGAAAAGGACGTATTACTTGTCAAGTGCCAAAGTGTTTAGCCAGTTTCCCTTCAAATGGCCTTTACTACACCTTCTTGTTGTCCATCTGCCTCAAGCATCCTTGAACACCTGTGGTGATCAGCATTGTAACACATCCTTCGGTAATGTTTCATATAAGTATTATCACTCTATGGTTTAAATCTATGATTTAACTCTATGGTTACAAACATCTGCATTACAAACTAAAGCTAAATGAAACTTGCAGTAGCGAATTTTTTAGTCTTCTGTTAAGTACAAACATGCAGTTTTAAAAGTGCTGTATTTTCATTTTTTCTGTTTCCTAATTGTGTGTTTCTGAACAGTGTGCTGTGTGTGTGTGTTTCTGCTACAAGAGGGAGTGGTGGTCTAATCACTTCTTTGTTATCTGATATTTAATAGCCTAGAGGGATTCCTCTGTACTTTAAGTGCTAGCCACAAAGTTTGAGTAATCATTTCATGCTCAACTCCTGAGAGACTTGCTTGGCTACAAACATCTGCATTAGAAGATGAAGCTAAGTGAAACTTGCAGTAGTGAATTTTAGTCTTCTGTTAAGTACAAACTTGCAGTTTTAAAAGTACTGTATTTTCATTTTTTTCTGTTTTCTAATTGTGTGTTTCTGAATAGTGTGCTGTGTGTCTCTCTGCAGTTAGTTCCTCACCCTCCCTCCCTTTTCTTGTGTTAGCATTAGTGTTGGTGGCTCTGGAATTGCCCGCCCCTCCTGTAAGTCTGTATTAGAACACTCCTCCTGGGTCCATCTCATTTGCTCACTTAACTGAGTACAGTTAGATCATATTCTGAGTCTAGTGTTTACTCTGCTAAATACAGAGAGAAGATTTGAGAAGGCCAGCCCACTTAGGTTCTTCCTTCCTCTCTTCTTGCACTTAAAAAAAATGCACTTTATTTGCTTTTACTGTATTTGTGTTTCCTCCTATATTATTTTGCTTTTCTTAAAATTACTCAATTTGATTTATTCTGCTGCATTTATTACTGCTTGGTTGTAGCCTGATTAAATTGTAACTGTTATTCCAAGTCTTTTGGTTTAAGCACTTGGGCTTCATACAGGCTGTTTTACATTAAGAAGGTTTGTGGTCTGCACTGTTGTGGCAGGACAGGTAGCTTACATCTTCCTAAGTTGGGAATTGCTGATTGAAGGCCCAGTGTCTGCTATTCTAAAAGTGTATTAGTTCTAGCTTAACCTCTTGGACTTCAGGCCAGTTATTCTATATTATGAAGGTTTGTGGTCTGCACTCTTGTGGGAGGAGAGGCTGGATTCTGCTCCTTCTGAGCTGGGAATTTCTGGTCACAGGCTTATTGTGACTGCTTATTTGAACTGTTTCTTTCTGAAATTGGTGTGCCTTGTTGCTGTAGCATAGACCAGATTCAGGCCTGCTGAATCTAGCTTTGTTTGTATAACTTGAGCATTGATCCAGGCCATCTTTTTTGGAGAAGGTTCCCCTGCACCCCAGTAAGCAGGGGTGTGCAGTTAGAACTTGTCTGATTGAAGACTGCTGGAACAGGCTCAGTTTTGAGCTTTATTCTTGTTAATTGGATAACTTGTTTAAATCAGTTTGTTCATTTTCTATTGTTTTATATATATATATATATATATATATATATATATATATATATATATATATGTATATATATATATATATATATATATATATATATATATATAAAATTGCACTTTATTCATCTGCTTTTACTGTATTTGTGTTTCTTTTTACTTTATGACTGGGGGCATTGACTACAACTCTGATCTGCGATATGTAACAATACGTATCCTTTTCTGTGCTTTTAAACTGTTGTTTTGAGTGTATCTGCTTCATTTTCAGAAAAAATATATAAATTAATATATATATCTATATATATATATATATATATATATATATATATATATATATATATATATATATATATATACTTGTTTCCCACCTTTCTAAGCTAGTATAGTCCAGTTTTCAGGTTAGTGCTCAATTCAGGGCTGTGTTACAAATCTCTCTGTTTGCCCATACCTTACTTGGATAGAAGGAAGTTTCTCTGTTCATCTGTGAGAGAGGGGAGCTTTGAGCAGCCTATCTGTCCCTGGAGGAGCGGTTTCAGCCCAGAAATTAGTAGTTTATTGGCCATTTTGGGATAATTTCTATCTCTTTCATTTCCATGCTATAAATACCGTATTTGCGCAATTTTGCCCACCCTGCAGCACCAGTTAGCTAGGGTAAAACTATTCCCAGCTCCACAAAGTCTCCTCTTCATTTTTTCCCTTGGAATGAGACAAACTTTCAACTTTCAAGCACTCAAGCCATTCATTTCTCAGCCCAGCACTTGCTCAAAACTTATAGCAAGCACTTATAAACCCTAGCACTAGACCCTCCTATACTGTACAGAAGGACAAGGCTCTCTATTCGACCTTACCAGCCATCCAGTAAAACAGTTAACTGTACCTTTCCAGGCATGTTCAAAGGGCAGTTTCAGGTGTACTCTTCAGTCCTACTGGTGAATCTGGGCATTTTGTGGCAATGTTACAACTGCCTCATGTACACAGACAACTCCCTCATCCTACCACCAAACACTAATACATGCAAGAGATGCAGTTATACAGCCAAACTAGAGGCTAAGCTCTCTCAACCCAAGACTGGATCAGACAGTCAAGAGGAGAAGGGAAATACTTGCATCACACCACCAGTCTTACATAGACCCATTAAACCAGCACCGGCAAAAAATACACATAAATACATGGAAACATACTCAGAGGCCCTAAATAAAAATCTGCAAAACCAACAGAGACCTCCAAAGCAAACATCCAAGCAACCTTCACCCCCCCCCAACACAAACCATGAAACACATACTTCACAAAACCAGTGTGCCATGCAATCACAGCCCTTAATGCAAAATAACATACCCAACATACTAGTAATAGGTGTCTCTATAGTCAGGCACACTGACGTCCCACTCACTAGGCTGAATAAGGAGAAGGTTACTGTTAGCTGCCTGTCAGGTGCCAGGATTCGCCACATAACACAAGCACTCAGGTCACTCCAGAACAAGTACAAATATGACTGTCATTGTCCATTTTGGTGTGAATGACCTGAGCCGTACCTCCCTAGACTACATGAAAAGAGACATGGAAGAGCTTTCTGATCACGTAGCCCAGGCCGCTATGACCCTGACCCTGAGTAGCATCATGCCCTCACCAAGAATGATACCATGGTATAAAGAAAAAAATCTCGATTTCAACAATTGGCTAAGTTTCTGGTGTCATTCAAAGGGGATCCAGTGTCTCTCCACCTGGGATGACATGCTCGACAAGCCACGCTGCTTTGCTAGAGAAGGCTTGCACCTGTCGCCCTTAGGCTTTTAAATACTTGCCAAGGCTCTTGCCACCCCTAAAGTGCCTTTTTTAGTCAAGGCTCAAAAGACAAACCCACCACCGTAAATAGCACAAGTAACAAAAAACTGAGGGTAATGCTACTCAGTGCCAGAAGTCTAAACCTCAAAATGCATGCACTCGAGGCACTCCTCAGTATGGAGAAAATCAATATATGTGCATTAACAGAAACCTGGTTTAAAGCTCCAGAGAGCACCCCAGCACTACCAGGCTACAACTCATACCATATATTTCATCCACAGAACCCAAACCGAAATACAAAAGGTGGGGACGTACCCATATTCATTAAGGATACCCAAACCTCCAGGTTAGTGGCACAGCACGATGCTTCAGAGATCATCCATGTGCAACTAACAATGGGCAAAACTGCAATTCAAATTGTAGCTTGCTACAGAATACCCAACATGTCCCAGGACCCCCATTCCGTGTTTCTGGAAACACTGGGAAACATAAAGGTCCTATCAAACACCCTAATATTGGGTGAATTCAATTACCCAAACATTAACTAGGAGAACTACTCAAGTACTAACTCCCTTGCCCAACTTTTCCTAGAATTTATAAACTCAAATGCCCTGGTTCAAATGGTCAACACTCCCACCAGAGATGACAACATATTGGACCTGGTCATCACCAATGTGGGTGACCGGTGTTCCACACCAGAGGTCAACCCCTCGCTGGTTAGATCTGACCATAAACAAATCACTTTGGATATCCATATTCCTCCCCCACCCCGGACAAGAAAGCCACCGTAAAAAACTTTTCAAAAGCAAACTTCACGTTACTTAAGACTGAGGTGGAAAGTTTCAAAGCCCCTATGCTGAAGGATAACACTGTCCAAACAGCAAAATCCTTTACTAATGCATTCTACTGGCAGCTACAAGAATGCATGGATCGTGCCATCCCAAGCAAAACCAAGACTCACTCCTCCAAGAAAAGGAAACCAGTATGGTGGACTCCTGCCATAAACAAGCTATACAATAGAAGGAGGAAACTAATACAGAAAAGAGTAAAATCCCAAGAAGGGAAGACGTCCCTGATCAGTATCAGCAAGAAACTATGATCCCTCATAAAATCATCCAAGGCAAGCTTTGAAAGAAAAATTGCCAAGGACTCCAAAGATAACCACAAGGCATTCTTTAGCTATGTCAAGAATCTAAGT
Organism: Protopterus annectens; assembly: GCF_019279795.1. NCBI lineage: Eukaryota > Metazoa > Chordata > Ceratodontiformes > Protopteridae > Protopterus > Protopterus annectens. Next base: position 501,016,475 of record NC_056744.1, read on the forward strand.
GGCAATGCTCAGATCTGCTCAGAATTAGTGCAGAATGGCACAAAATACACTGAACTGACCAATATCGCCAACATCCTGGCAGACAAGTTCAGCGCAAACTTCACCCCCCTCTCACCCCCAAAAGGGCCCATAACCATACCAGAAGAATGTAGAGTCCCTGAAATCACAGACACTCAGGTTGAAACAGCCCTCTCCAAAGCCAAAAACACAGCATCAATGGGTCTGGACAGTGTCCCAGGCTGCGTCCTACATGAGCTCAAAGACGAACTAACCCCTTACCTAAACACACTGTTCAAACTCATCCTCTCCACATGCTACATACCCATAGAGTGGCACACAGCAACGGTTATTCTGCTCCACAAAGATGGAGCCACAACAGACCCCAGGAACTATCACCCTATAAGCCTGACTAGCTTGATCTGCAAGGCTATGGAGCACATCATCATGGAACTCATTAACGGAGACATTGGGAACCTCCAAACACTGGACCCTACCCAGTTTGGCTTTGTTAAGGGCAGATCATGCCTTCTAAACCTGGTGGACTTCTTTGAGACAGTTACCAAGGTTATAGACGAGGGAAAGGTGGTACACACAGCCTACCTAGACCTTGCTAAGGCCTTAGACACCATTCCCCATTCTGGTATTATAGACAAACTCACCAGCCTGAACATGAACCCCTACATCACACGATGGGTTGCCAACTGGCTCATGGACAGAACCCAAATGATGAGAGTTGCGGGAGCTAGGTCCAACTCTAAACCAGTTACAAGTGGCGTTCCCCAGGGCTCAATCCTAGGACCCTTCCTGTTCAGCATATACTTTTCAGAGGTACAGGCAAGCACAGGAGGACTATGGTTGACCAAGTTCACAGACGACTGCAAAGTAGGGGCTATAATTGACTCTCCGGCTGACACAGACATCCTCCAAAATGGTCTTACTGAGTCGGATATCTGGTGTCAAAATCATGGCCTCAAGCTAAATGCCAAAAAGTGCATAATCATCCCCTTTGGAAAAAACAAAGTACCCACAAACTACCACATAGGTGGCAGTCCCCTAAATAAGAAAGATGTAATCAGGGATCTGGGGACCCAAGTAGATAGTAATCTCACCTTTGATAATCACATTACCAAAATGGTTAGAAAATCCTTCTACGTGGCCCACCTAATCACAAAAAGGTTCGCATCCAGATCAAAAGAGGTCATTGTGCTTCTCTACTCATCACTCATCAGACCCATCTTAGATAACAACGCCCCATTTGGGATGTACCTTACAAGACACCTGCAACAGCTGGAAAGACCACAGAAGAACCTCACCAAGAGGATCAATGGCCTCAAAGAGATGCCCTATGCAGCTTGACTGAAGAAACTCCAGTTGTACTCGGTTGCATACCGCCTACTAGGAGGTGATCTCTGCCTGACATACAAGGCCATGTCCAACCCAGAATTGATGGACATGCTCCACATAAAGAAAACCTTATTCCCTTGAGCCACATGCTCTAGGGATCTAAACCTCACCACAACAATAAATAGGATGTGGTGGAGGGATATATTCCTGTCCCAGAGACTTCCCATGCTTTGGAACAAGATCCCAATCTACATTAGGCAGAGCTCCTCACTAACACTCTTCAAAAGAAACCTTGATGAGTGGATGAGAAACAGAAACTTTATCTCAGGGATCACTTCAGTGGCTCTGCTGGACAGAGGCACAGGGAACTAATCTAAGGGGGCGTCGAAAGCCAACACATTCTGGCTAGACTTATAAATGCCTTTGGGCAGATAGCCTAGTACCCATCTATGAACCTATGAACCTAAAGGTATTTCCTTATGTCATGCTGAAATTAATAACCTTCTTGTTCACATGTATGCCTCCATTTCCAGTCTCTTTTTTCTTCTACTCTACACCTAAAAAGTTATCTTTTGCCAAAGCAATGTGACCATATCATTTTACAATGTTTTTTTTGTCCTTGTGTGTATATGCCAGCTCTTAACATCTTCCCAAGTTATGGTGCAAAACCTCTGTTACTGGAAACTTTCAGCTGTATATTCCTTAACAGAATAGTCTCTCTTTCCCAGTACAGCTGTCAATGATGGATTCAGATTTACCAAACAGAATAGTCTCTCTTTCCCAGTACAGCTGTCAATGATGGATTCAGATTTACCAAACAGAATAGTCTCTCTTTCCCAATACAGCTGTCAATGATGGATTCAGATTTACCAAACAGAATAGTCTCTCTTTCCCAGTACAGCTGTCAATGATGGATTCAGATTTACCAATGTCCTAAGCAGCAGGTGCATGATACCAACATTTCAGGAGTACATTGGTATAGTGCATAGCATTGTTGCCTCACAGCAAGAGGTTGTCCCATTCAATTCTTGGCCGGGGTGCCTTATGTGCCGAGCCTACATGTCCTCCCTGCAGTTACGTGGGTTTCCTCTGGGTGGTTCAGTTTCCTCCCACATTCCAAAGACATGCAGTAGGTGGATTGCACACTCTAAATTGTCCATAGGTGCAAGTGTTTGTGTGAGTGAGTGGTATGGATGAACTACCATGACAGGACTAGCCACCTGGTGCTGTAAACCTTGGCGTGAGATGATTGTCACTGTTAAACTGACACCCTGACCCCATTTGCAAAAAAATGGGAGAAAGGGATTGAGGATGGATGGATGGATGGATGGATGGATGGATGGATTCTACTAAATAAACAGTCCAGCTTTATTTTGACCTCTGTTGCTATCTATTTGGTGTATACTACACACATAACATGGCATTAACATGTGAAGTGCATAGTCAGCTTTGACTAGGACAAGGTTTGTTTTATTTTTATGTTATCCTGAATTTGTTAACTGGGGTAGAGCAGTGATCTCATTGCACTTACTTCAGTCTCAGCCTAGGGAAACACAACAGATACATGGTATGCAAAAAGTGAGGACAAAATATAATATATACATACATTTTGTACAAAGTTAATATCATAGTTAGTTTGTAGTTATAAGGGAAATAGATAAATGACATTATATACAGAGTGACTGACAACACAATATACACATGCATTATATACAGAGTGACAGACAACATGCAATATACACATGCATTATATACAAAGTGACTGGCAACACACAATATACACATGCATTATATACAGAGTGACAGACAACACGTAATATACACATTCATTATATACATAGTGATTGACAACACACAATATACATATTCATTATATACAGAGCAACTGACAATGCAAAATATGCACATGCATTATATACAGAGTGACTGACAACACACAATATACATATGCATTATATACCAAGTGACAGACAACATGCAATATACACATGCATTATATACAGAGGGACTGGCAACACACAATATACACATGCATTATATACAGAGTGACTGGCAACACATAATATGCACATGCATTATATACAGAGTGACAGACAACATGCAGTATACACATGCATTATATACAGAGTGACTGACAACATACAATATACACATGCATTAAATACAAAGTGAATGACATCACACAATATACATATGCATTATATGCAAAGCAACTGACAATACAAAATATACACATGCATTATATACAGAGTGAATGACATCACACAATATACATATGCATTATATGCAAAGCAACTGACAATGCAAAATATACACATGCATTATATACAAAGTGACTGACAACACACAGTATACACATGCATTATATACAGAGTGACTGGCAATACACAATATACACACGCATTATATACAGAGTGACTGACAACACACAATATACACATGCATTAAATACAAAGAGAATGACATCACACAATATACATATGCATTATATGCAAAGCAACTGACAATGCAAAATATACACATGCATTATATACAGAGTGACTGACAACACACAATATACACATGCATTATATACAGAGTGACTGGCAATACACAATATACACACGCATTATATAAAGAGTGACAGACAACATGCAATATACACATGCATTATATACATAGTGACTGATGACACACAATATGCACCTGCATTATATACAGATTGACTGGCAATGCACAATATGCACATGCATTATATACAGAGTTACTGACAACACACAATATACACATGCATTATATACAGCATGACTGACAGCACACAATATACACATGCATTAAATACAAAGTGAATGACAACACACAATATACATATGCATTATATGCAGAGCAAATGACAATGCAAAATGCACCTATGCATTATATACAGAGTGACTGACAACACACAATATACACATGCATTATATACAGAGTGACTGGCAACACACAATATACACATGCATTAAGTACAAAGTGAATGACAACACACAATATACATATGCATTATATGCAGAGCAACTGACAATGCAAAATATACACATACATTATATACAGAGTGACTGACAATGCACAATATACACATGCGTTATATACAGAGTGACTGGCAACACACAATATGCACATGCATTATATACAGAGTGACAGACAACATGCAATATACACATGCATTATATACAGAGTGATTGACAACACACAATATACACATGCATTATATACATAGTGACTGACAACACACAATATGCACCTGCATATATACAGAGTAACTGACAATGCACAATATGCACATGGATTATATACAGAGTGACTGACAACACACAATAAACAAATATATTATATACAGAATGACTGATAATGTGCAATATACACAAGCATTATATACAGAGTGACTGACAACACACAAGATACCCATGCATTATAAACAGAGTGACTGACAATGCACAATATACAGATGCAGTATAGACAGAGTGAATGACAACACAAAATATACATGTGCGTTATATACAGAGTGACTGACAACACACAATGTATACATACATTATATACAGAGTGACTGACAACACGCAATATGCACATGCATTATATACAGAGTGAAAATCAAGGTTGGTAAACTGAAGGAATCACAATCAAAAAAGAGTCAGAGCAAATTGTGTAAACAGAAGAAGGTATGAAGTTAAGTCACATGACCAAAGAGACAGCAAATGCATTTTCCTATAGTCTTGAAATGTGCTTTTAATTTTGATTGGAAAATGGAGTAAGAAAAATAGTCTTTAAGAAAAGAAGGGAGAGATTCCCACAGTTTGAGAGCAATTACTGAGAAAACACAATCTCTACACTAAAGCCAAGTTTTGAGAGTTAGGAGGAGAAGACATAAGTGGTTATGATGTCTAAGGTTGCATACTGGTGCATCTCTGAACATTCTAGAAGCTAGTGGAGGGAACTTGTCATTCTTGATACGTTTAAATAGTTAAGACGCAAGTAGAAAGTCAACACGTTGTTTCATAAATAAGCAGTTAAAATTTTCTATGGTTTTGCAGTGGTGTTCATTTCTTGGGGAAAAGGTGATAAACTTGCAAATGGTGTTTGAGAAGGACTGAATGGTGAATGCATTTCTTTTACTGGATGCAGTAATCAGAGGGACCCAATATTCTAGCACAGCCAGTAAAATACCTTTGCCTATGATATTTCTACAGAGTCTATAAAGAAAAGGAGAGATCCTATTATCCCAGAATTGAAGAGAGTTTCTTTTTTGGGTATATTATCTAGGTGGAGTTGGTAATTTAGGGAAGGGGTCCAACCAAATCCTTAGTTGTTTTAATGAAGTAACCTTTTCAATAATATTATTGAGATGACTGAGGCATTTTAAAGGCCTTGAGATAGGTGAGCTTTTGCCTAGTGCCCAGAAGTATAGTTTTTGTTTTAAAGGAGTTTAGCAGTAATTCTATCATTTACCCATTGAATAAGGGCATGAAAATCAGCCTGAAGTTGAAGTTTAAGAGAAGAGACAGAGTGGCTCCATTAGAACAGGATTAAGTCATCAGCATAAAGCAGGAGAGGAAGCTGGAGTAAGTTAGCAGGAAGTTTGTTAATGTAGCTAGAAAATAGAGGAGGTGCCAGAATAGATCCTTTGGGGACACCTTTGTAGAGGCTGATGAACTGAAATTCACTGAGAAGTGGCAGTTAGAGAGATATATTTTGAAACAGGGCAGTGTGTCATCATTAATGCCTATTTCAGTGAGATGGTTTAGGAGAACTGGGTCATTGACAAGATCAAAGACTGCTTATGTCAATAAAAATGGCTCCAGTAATTAGGCCTTTGTCCATTCCAAGCAGAACATTACAAGTGAGTGTCCAAATAGCTGTAGATGTCCTGTGACCAGACCAAAAGCCATGCTGCTTTTGAGACAGAAAGTGGTATTGGTTGATTGATTAAGTGAGTTGCAAGTAATTTTTCCAGAATCTTTCCTAGGGGTAGGAAGAATAGAAATGGGACAGAAGTTTGATGGAACCGAAGGATTTGGTTTCTGAGGGAGAGGTTTTACAAGCGGATTTTTCAAGACATTAGTTATAATATTATGTTTAATACAGAGCTTGTAAATGTGTTTCACTGAGGTTATACATTTGTCTTTATAGTGATAAATAATCCATGGATGAAGATTATCTGTACCGATGGAGGGGGGGTTCTATCAAGTTTAATCTATTCGTGCAGTTGGTGAATGTACTTGGATGTTACTGTTCTGAAGTAGAATGAGGGGATGCATTGAGAGGAGGTGGGAGTGGCAGGTGGAGTTTGGAATTGGCTAGTAAAAGGGCTGAGAAAGTTGCAGAAATGAGAAAGGATAAGCAGCTTGCATAGACTGACCACTATCCACAGCTTGTATCACTTTTTCAGACATTCACTAGGGTCAGGAGACAGAGCATGTCCTTCACAAAAACAATATGAGTTGAGTCTAGATCAGTTAAGTTGCCTATGTCTACATAATGAGTCCTGCTGTGATAACTTCCATGCTAGTTTATTTGCACAGACATCATTGGGATGGTCCTTTCAGGGATGTCAGGGGGTAAACTATCTGCTAAATGTGATTTTCTGTAGTGACATGCAAACACAACTACTTCCCACGCTCTTTAACTAAAATAATTATTTCATGAAGTGTCGATTACCAAATAATTTATGTAAGAGTTTAGTCATGTCTCAGATATAGCTAATAGATTCTGATTGAATTTGAAATATCCAAGCTAAGAATTCTGAGATTTTATTGCAAAGACTCCCAGATAAAGATGAAGAAATGCTGTTTCTTATAATTATTTGAGGAAAACTAGGACCTTTTTGTTCGTCTTTTCACTAAGCAATGACACTAATGACATAAAGTAGTGTTTTGCATTGTTAGATAAAGCCTATACTGACATACGAATATGAGGAGTAATTTGAAATAGATCTATGTGTGTGTGTGTGTGTGTGTGTGTGTGTGTGTGTGTGTGTGTGTGTGTGTGTGTGTGTGTGTGTGTGTGTACATTTAAGAGTTTTTGTGGGCAGTATTACGTATAAAGACATGCTTCTGGAGCATTTCTCCTCGGGCCTCCACTGAAAACAGGATCTGTGGAACCTAGTCGGACATTCCCGGTCAACAAATGTTAAATAAATAAATAAAAATAAATATAACATCTTCAAGAATGTCCATTGAACTCTTTTCTTCATTAAAACACTATGAACTTCATTAGATTCATTCTGATGAAGTTCAAAGTGTTTTAACAAATTAATGTGCTTAGTGAATAAAAGGCAGTGACAACAATATTTCCTGCTTCGGCTTTGTGCACTGACATTTTTTTTTTATTATTTTTAATTTTGGCACTGGTTTGTTACTTTCTTGCATCTTCAAGAATTCACAGGAAAATTGAACTGATATAGTTAATAGAAGTAACAGAATGTTGCTTTTGGGAGTATATGAGCCATGCTTAACATGAAAAGATAAATTTACAAAGTGAAAAATAAGGGATGCTATAGAGAGTTCTTTATGTTACTTGACCTTAGCCTTTCTCAAGGGTCGAGTCTTAAGAGGTGCAACGAATGTACGGACCAAGTAAGAGACTGTCAGTATTGCCATTAGTCAGAATGCAATACAAAACAAACCATTCTCATGAGAGGAGTAATTGAAGGGAGTGTGGCTGTTGATCCTACTTTCAAGATTGATTTATAAGGCAGACAATTATAGGGCAGGTTAATTCCTACCAGCAAAATTCCAAGTCTTGCCTTGGATGGGGTGGGGGTGGGGGGGGCAAAGCTGAGCAGCCTAACCCAGAATGATGCATCTGCATGTTGCTCAGCTGATATACGTAACTGCTAAATATGTAAACAAAAACTAGAGCCAACGATAAACCCATATACCTGTTTATTAGTGATAAAACATGAGACCTTAGGCTGGTGTATTTTTTTGTATTGTGTGCAGTGTATATTCTCAGTAGGAAGTTGCAAACGTGTCACATATTAAAAATTAGATTCCTTATTTAGTTACTTTAGCAAAAACATGCCCTTCAAAGCACTGAAGAGATTAAAGTTAGCTATAATGTCAGTTCTGAAGATGCTGAATTCAGCTATTTCAAGTCGGTTATGTAATGCATACCTTTAGTATAATATTAATGCATAGTGAAACATCATGCCACAGGAACACATGTAGGCATGAGTTTTTTCATGTAACAGTGTATTGCAAAATGAGAACAAAGATCATTAGTGAGCAATGACAAGTCTATATAAATTCAGTGACCAGTCATTCAGTCATTTGGTCAATATGGACTTGGTCAACAACTGGTTGACACCCATTCTGCAGACCACTATACTAGTGCAATTCAAGTGTTTGGCCACCTGCAGGACCAAGGTTAGAGCCCATCCCATCCTAGAGTTTCAGGGAGTTGTGTGTCAATGAACTGAGATCGATATTATAAATATTTACAATGTGAACTGTTGATCTTTGTAAATATGCAAATAGATAAATAGATAGAGAGGGGGATCTATATGCATATATATTCTGAGGTGCTGGGAAACATATTATACAAAACATATTTGACAAATATAAGGAAATATTCAGAACACATCAAGACTGAGTTTAACCAATTTCACGATGTGACTAGATATGTACAGTTATGTTACTAAAGCATAGAACCTACATGAGATGCAAAGGCACTAAAACTTGAAAATACCTGCATTTTCCCTATAAATTGTAACTATATTTAATTTGATTGGAAGGTGCTATATAATTAGAGAAAAGAATGTTATGAAAACCCTGGCAATTTTCACATATAATCTAAGAATTCAGCTCACCGGTAACATGATTAGCTGGTGTCAATTTGACAAAATGTTGGAGCAGCTCATTAGGGGCTGTACAAACTAATTCACCAGTATGGAGATTTTAGTCAGAAGTACACTGCTGTGTTTTATTAATACAAGTCTTCACACTTGTTCAGACGTAATAATGAATTTCCATCAAAAAAAAAGTCAGACACTACTGAGTGTCTTGTAACCATGGCATTTAGCAAGCAGAAGTGGCAATCAGGGTTCTTTATTATCAGCTACCCAGTACTTCATCATGAACTGCAAAGGAAAGCTTTAATTGGAAATTAGCTGTTGGTCTATGCCATCAGAACAGATAGATGTGACTTTCCAGAACCATTTTATGAAGATGATATTGTATAGTTTTCTTGAAGCATTTTATGAACAAAATAAGTCATCATTTTTTTTTTAATTTTATAAGTTTGTCAGCCAGGTCAGCTCACAGGACAGAAGTGTCCATTTCCAGAGACAACCCAGAAGCAATCTGTGCTCAAGTGACTTGATCAGAGTCACACAGTAGCAAATAAAGTTGAAAGGGATCAAATCCTGTACCCTTGGCTCTGCAAAGTAGCTCTGCACTAACTACTTTAGTTCTTAACTGACATCATCATTATTTTTAGACTTTCCAGAAAGTCTTTACTGAATGAACTTGGATAAGCAATAAATGTAACACTTGTACAATCACTTGCATTTAATATAGACCTACAGTAAACTCTCAGTTAACTGGAACTCGAGCAACCAGCACTCTCAAGCAACTGGCAAAAAAAATTATCGAAGAAATACAGTACAATTTTCATGTGTTACACCCCCCCCCACCCCCCGCAGAAACATACCTTATGTTTTTAGACTTTTAGAGTTTTAAAAGAGAAGAT
>NC_056744.1:501031524-501066524 GCF_019279795.1 Protopterus annectens
CTTCAGATTTCCTTGTACTGACTGGCTAATGTGATTATTTCATTGCAGTGTTATAGCTGGCACATTTTTTTCACATATAAGATTAATAAGCTCCATGCAGGAATAGTGCTATTCCTGCATGGAGTGAACTGTGTCCATTTACCTTTAGCTTCAACAGCAGCGCACCTTGCATATTCATGAAGGCATGCTGCTGCTAAGACTAAACAGACATGAGCAATACTGAGTGCAGGAGGTTTGCTTAGGTAGTGCATGCACATCTAAAATGCACTTTTTAAAAGCATTTCTGTGTCTGTGGACACTGAAATCAAATAAAATGACTATCTCTGTGTCCACTGACACTGAAATGGATAGAGGAGTAAGAAATCAATGCAGGGTGTGGGTGACAGGTTCTGTCACACACCTCCTGCCTTGCAAAAGTGACGTACGGCCATAGCCCTCAACTTTACAGGTCTCCGCAGAATATCCAGATGCCTGCCTCACATACCTCTCAACCTCCCAGAGCACGAAAGATCTACAAAGCCATAAATAATGGGGGGGGGGGGTCAAAGGCACAAAAATAGGGACACTTTTTAAATATTGCACATACAAACCCGGAAGGTTAATAGAATAAAAGATTTGCATTAGCACAGTCTTCCTGAAAGGGATGAAGACTGAAATCCAAATGTCTACCATTGTGAAAGTGCAGTACAGCCATAGCCCTCAACTGTACAGGTTTCCGCAGAATGCCCAGATGCCTGCTTCACTTACCTCTCAACCTCCTAGAGCAAGAAAGCTGTACAAAGCCACAAATAATGGGGGGACAAAAGCACAAAAATAAGGACACTTTTTAAATATTGCATGTACAAACCCATAAGGTTGATAGAATAAAAGGTTTGCATTAGCAGGGACTTCCTGAAGGGTATGAAGACTAAAACCCAAATGTCTGCCATTATAAAAGTGCTGTATGGCCATATCCCTCAACTGTTCAAAAAAGTCAAAAAATATTGATCCAAACAATACCCAAAGCAGAAAAAGTCTAACCTTCCATGGTGAAGAAATAAATATTTAATAAATCCACAAACAGGCAAAAATAAACACTTTCGTCTTGAGCACAAGACTTCATCAGATGCCATTTTTTTAAAAACAGCTCCTATATATATCACAGTCAATTAATTAAACACTTCAGATAATTGAATAATTAAATAATTCACATAGTTAATTAAAATTTAAATTCCAATAAAACAGGTTCACTGCTGAAAACCAGCATATGAATAACCCCTTCCTAACCCTCCCAAAGATAAAATATATGCATGTCAATATTTTTATAGTTAATTTAAGTAAATATATTAAAGGTGAAGCTTTCAGAGATAATACAGGTTGGATATATACTGGATTTTAACCTAAGCTGCCATCTAAGTTCTCTGTTCAATAATATATTTCTAATATCCCCTCCCCTAGAATTGTTTTTTACAATGTCTATGATCCCAAACTTAAAAATACTGGGGGAACTACAATTAAAGCTGTGTTTATATAAAGCACTTTTCTTTTTTTTAGACTTAATGTGGTATAGATGTTCATATATCCTATCTTTCAAGACCCTCTCCGTTTTCCCTATATAAAATGCTGTGCATCCCCCACACACAGCCAAATAAACTAACATCCTTGTGTTGCAGTTGCCTTTACAAAAATGCACACAGCTGTTTAACCCATTCTGTAAATGTAAAAAACTTTCCTTTATTATATAGGGATAGTATCTACATCTTCCACAGGAAGTGGTACCTTGTTTGTCTTTAACATTTCTAACATCTACCTGTTCAAATTCACTTTTCAAGTTTCTACCAGTTCTAAAAGAAAATATGGGCTCACCCCCCCACTGCCTCTTGCAATTCTTTATTAACTTTAAACATACTCCAATTTGCCCTAATGGTGTTTTTAAAGGGCCCAGTAAAGCTGTTAAACTCCACTACACACGCTCTTTGGTAATTCCTTGTGTCTCTAAAATGGTTGGAAACCTGTAAGGATTTACCTAAAAGTGCCTTATACTTGGTACCCCACCCTCTATACACTTCATTCAATATATTCTGAACAAAATCCATGGGGTACCCCCTATCCACAAACATTTTCTTTAAGTTACCAAACTCTTTTGAAAGTTCCTTTTTATCAGAAGTCACCCTTGCAATTCTGACTACTTGTCCCTTGACCAAACTTTTTTTCTGAAATGTAGGGTGACTACTAGTGAAGTGCAAATAACTATTACACCAAGTATCTTTTCTATAAATCCTAGATTTAAAACCTTCATTTGTGTGAGATATAGTGGTGTCCAAGTAATTTACACTTTCTTTGTCCCAAGTGTAGGTAAATTTAAAAAAAGAAGTTATACCATTAATATATTGCATAAAGGAGTGAACACTCTTTTCTCCTCCCAACCACAAAACAGAAATATTGTCCAAAAACCTGATATACAGACGTATGTTGTCCATGAAGGGGCTGTTAAAAATGTACTGATGTTCCCACTCCAACATAACTAAGTTGGCATAAATGGGGGCGCAAGCTGCCCCCATTGCTACACCACTGATCTGTTGGTAATATTCACCTTGAAATGCAGGTAGTTGTGATCAAGTACCATTTCCATTAATTCCAATACAAGTGAAATTTTATCACCTGTCATGGTCGGAAATTTGTGTAAACTGTCTCCAAAATATTGATGCCCTTCAACTTTCAGGATGTTGGTGAATAAATCTTTAACATCTATGGTCAGAAAACTAACATTTTCTGTCCATATCTCCTGTGTTAATTTGCTCAAAAACACCTCAACTGTACAGGTATGAAGACTGAAACACAAATGTCTGCCATTCTAAAAGTACTGTACGGCCATGGCCCTCACCTGTATAGGTTTCCACAGAATGCCCAAATGCCTTCCTCATATACCTCTCAACCTCCTAGAGCAAAAAGCTGTACAAAGCCATAAATAATGGGGGACAAAAACACAAAAATAGGGACACTTTTTAAATATTGCACTTACAAACCTGGAAAGTTGATAGAATAAAAGGTTTGCATTAGCAATGATTTCCTGAAGGGTATGAAGTCTGAAACCCAAATGTCTGTCAGCACATTTTGACTTAAACCCCGAGTGATTTGCTGATAATTTGCTAGAAAACCACAGTCACACTTTCTAAGTTTGTAAGAGCAATAATTAAAATCTGTCCCTATGTGTCCCTTTACAATTTCCCTTACTGTGTCTGACAAGGAGTACAGATATGTGTAAATAAAGTGGGTTTATTAAATTTTTTCTTTTACCATCCTAAGGTACGTTTAAGTGTAGCTGAGCAGGTGTGTGCGTTGTGGCCCTTTGCTCAGCATTAATTAAACATCCCATAGGAGATAAATAAAAATATATAGCTAAAACCCTCTGCTGAGATAGCATAGTGGTTAGAGTCTTGGCTTTACATGCAGGCATTCATGGTTCAAGTACTAAGACAGGAATTTTATTTATACATGGGAAAGCAGTGTTAAAATTATTATTTTAATTTTAAATTATGTAGTAATTGATATGTATCAACCAGGGTAGTGTAGCTGGTCTAAAATGTAAGTATGAGTGAATATAACATGTGAAATCACCCACATATTCACAAGATTTCCATACACTACAGTCACACACCATGGTAATGTAATGAAAGTGCACAGGGGGATGTCATGTAAAGTAAATCATATACAATTACTAGTATGTCAGTAATAATTAATTAAGTCATTATCCTGATTTTTTTTAAACGAAAAGTGAGCAATGGTCAGCAGTACTCAGCTATGCTTAGTCAGTGTAAGCATTGCTTAAATGTGAATGCTAAGCAGCAGTCAGCTCAGCTAAATGGATTTGCACACTGGCAAGCAATGCTCAGCAATTACCCTTTAAGCACTGTCCAACCAAGCTTAGCGGGTTTGTGCATTGTTAAGCTTTGCTCAGCATTTTTGAAATGGTCCTATGACAGTAAAGGGTGGGAATATGGCCTTATTTAAACCTTGCAAGTGGAAATACAGTCATAACTTGTTGTAGTTTGATCTCTGCAGGAACATGTCTGGTGTTGGAGAGGGAGCATGCTTTCGGGTGCAGTGCTAGGGCATCCTGGAGCCAGGGTCAATGCTGGACTCCTCATAGAACACCATGATGACAGACTGCCTCAGGACCAGTACCAGGGTCTCAATACAAACCAGAGGTCTGAGACAATCTAGCACACAACCTCACCAGTGCCACTGGAATCCCCCAAACTGGTGAGCAGGTACGGCATCATTTTGCCAACTTAAAGCATAGGAAGGAGGGCTGTACAGGGCCAAGTCGGTGCAGGCGCCCACTTGGAAGCATGTCCACCTTTGCCTGAACAAGCATATAAGGTCACAGGTGAATCATTGTAAGGCTAACTATGAGTACAAATTGGACATATCCACTCCACCAAGGCCAATCACAAGGCCGTCTTCACATATGTCTTCCATCTCAGAGGCAACAATCCAAACCATCCTGTACTGGTGATCAATCACACCACATAAACACATTCCATAGCTATAGCCAGCTCGCTGCAGACAGGTTAAGTGAAAATGTCACCCCCCCGTCCCCCCATCAGTATACGTGGATATGCACACCACCCGTACCCCTCCCTTCATCATCGGGGAACAGGTCCATAATGCCTACTCAAAGGCAACAAACTGAAGTCCCCATGGGACCTGATAACATTCCTGTCTACATCCTACATGAACTCAGGCATGTGCTCCCAGCTCCATTACACACTATAGTCAAAGCTTGAGCACCATCCACACCCCATCTGCATGGAATATGGCCACTGTAATCCCTCTACACAGAAGTGAATGATGAATGGAGGATTATGCAATTTACTGGCCCTCATTGGGGGGAACATGACACATCAGGACCAGGAGTGCAATGCAACCTCATACTGTGCTGATATATGACAGGGGTATGATGTGGTTATAAGTGGTGGCTAGTGCTAGTCAATGTTGATGTGCAGGTTCTGTAAATAATGTTGACAAATGTATGAAATCCTGTGATGTGTTTCCTTGTTTATGTCTTCCAGGTGCAATGCATCGTGCCAGACAGCCGGCATACACAGAGGCTGAAACTGCTCTGATCATCAACAGCATACTCCAGCACTATGGGATCATGTCTGGCCATAGCCAACAACATCTGCGGGAGTAGACCACTCTGTTGGACAACCTTGTTCAGAGGGTAAATGATGTTGGCCTGCACACACAAACATATGAGCAGGTCAGGCATCGTGCGACCGACCTAATCTGCCATGCCTGGCAAAGGGCTGCTGCCATGGCCAGGGACCACACAACCACAGGTGGGGGTCCTGCCATGGAGGCCCCACTTACACCAACTGAAGAGCTCCTTGCCAAACTAGGGGCACTCACCACACACCAATATCAAACTGAAGACACCCACATTGTGGAGGTGGGTGGCACCCAGACAACAGGTGAGGATCGTGCAGGTAAGGCTTGCCCCAGTGGACATTAGTTAACCAGTGTAGCAGCCATCCTGGCATCCGTAGTGTATCTAGATGCATATGTCAGCTCAAAATGCAGTTGTGGGTAAGTTTTTGTAATGTACAGAAGTGCACATCTATGGTGAAGGACAGTAAATTGTGTAGTATTAGAGCTTGTACTGTCAATGTGCAGAAAAGCGGCATTCATCTTGTGCCAATGCCACATGTGAGTCTGCTAAAAATACCCCTCTCCCACAACTACATAGGTCCATCTGGCCTGGATGTGGGACAGCAGCCTGAAGCTGGTGAGTATGGAATTGTCCTGTTGTGGTTCACCAATACCCCAGGCATGTTAAGGACATGCATTCTACCATACACACAATGGCCACTCCTATCCATATTGCGATATGTGCATGTTCACTTGTGGTGGGGTTAACTGTATTGCATCACAGTGGTTACCACAGGGGCTTATTTGCAGGAGATGTAACATTTCTGTAGCATACCACATAACCTGTTAGTGCAAGAAATCTGGACAGAGACTGAGGAAATGGGGGGACAAAGGCCCAAAAATAGGGACATAATATAAATATTACTCTTATACAGTGTACACACCCCTGTTAATATGCAAGGTGTTTGTGATATAAACAAAATGAGACCACAATAAATCATTCCAAACCTTTTATCACCTTTAATGTGACCTATAACCTGTACAATTCAATTGAAAATCAAACAAATCTGTTAGGGAACCAGATATGATGAATAAAAAGCTTACAATAAGCTTGATGCATAAGTGTGCACACCCTTAAACTAAAACTTTGTTGAATCACCCTTTGAGTTAATTACAGCATTCAGTCTGCTTGGGTACACACTGGCAATCAATTAAAGAGACTCTGAGTAACACCAAATAACAGTCATCTGTCCTAGTAGGGTTTTCCTGACATTTACTCATTTGCCTGGTACAGCAAAAGCCATGGTTCACAGAGAGCTTACAAAGCATAATAGGGATCTCATTGTTGAAAGGTATCAGTCAAGAGTAGTGTAGAGTACAAAACATTACCACAGCATTGCATATACCATGGAACACAGTGAAGACAGTCATCAAAAGGTGGGGAAAATATGGGACAACAGTGACATTGTAAAAAACTGGATGTCCCTCCAAAACTGAAGAAAAGACGTGATAAAAACTAGTCAGGGAGGCTTCCATGAGACCTACAGCAACACTGAAGGAGTTGCAGGAATCTCTGGCAAGTGCTGGTTGTGTACTACATATGACAATCTCCCATATTCTCCATATGTCTGGCCTGTGGGATAGGGTTGGAAAATGGAAGCCTTTTCTCACACAGAAAAACATCCAGGCCTGGCTACAATTTACAAAACAATGCATCAAGTCTCCCAATAGCATGTGGGAAAATGAGTTATGGTGTAATGAGACCAAGGCTGAACATTCTGGCCTCAATTCCAAAAGGTATGTTTGGAGCACAAAACAACACTTCGCATGACCAAAAGAACACCATCCCACAGTGAAGCATGGTGTTGGCAGTGTCCTTCTTTGGGGTTGCTGTTCATAAGCTGGAACTGGGGCTTTAGTCAAGGTGGAGGGAATTATGAACAGTTCCAAATACCAGTCACTTTTGGCCCAAAACCTTCAGGCATCTGCCAGAATGCTGAAGATGAAGAGGCTTTTCACCCTTCAACATGACAATTATCCGAATCATACATCCAAATCAACAAAAGAATGGCTTCACCAGAACACAATTAAGGTTATGGATTTATCCCAGCCAGAGTTCAGATAGGAAATCTGCAGTGTGACCTGAAGAGCACTGTGCACAAGAGATACCCTCAAAATCTGACAGTTGGAGAGATTTTGCAAGGAAGAGTGTGCAAATATTACCAAGTAAAGATGTGCCATGCTGATAGACTCCTTACAAAGAAGACTGAATGCTATAATTAAATAAAAAAGGTGCTTCAACAAAGTATCAGTTTAAGAGTGTGCACACTTATGCAACCAGCCTATTGTATATATGTAATTTATGATATTTTACACCTAACACATTTGTTTGTTTATCAATTGGATTGCACAGATTATATGTAACATTAAAGGTGAGAAATGTTTGGAAATTATTTATTGTGGTCTCCTTTTATATATTACAAAAACCTGGCATGTTAACAGAGGTGTGTACACTTATATCCACTGTAAGCTTAGAAAGTTGTCAGTGTAACAGAATTTGTTTTAACATACATTTACTGTAGGTTTTGAAATTTGAAACTGAAATGTATGTCATTAATTAGTGATGTCAATCCTCAGATAATCCCAATAATGTGTCAGACAAACACAGGATTTTTGAGGAACAGAGCAAAAATATGAGACATACATCTAGAAATTCTGCAAAAATCTGTATGGTTGTGAGGTATGTTCTGTAGGTGTTGCCACTGTGCTATACAGGTGAACAGCAATAATGTGTACATGGGTGCAGTGTGTGTGCTAGGTGAAGGCCCATCACCTACTAACACTACTCACGTATCCCAGAGATGTATATTAGTAGTAACATGGAGTGAAAATGGCTGCGCTGCATAATGTTGAGGGCCTGTCAAGTGTGTATGTTGTGGTCTGACTGTGTGTCATGCACATCAACATTTGGATATTGTGAGTTCTGTGTAATGCCATTGCACCACCTTGCCTGCAAGTATCTGTGTGTGTGTGTGCATGCATGCATACGTGTGTCTGTGTGTGTGTGTGTGTGTGTGTGTGTGTGTGTGTGTGTGTGTGCGTGTGTGCGTGTGTGTGTGTGTCTGTGTGCACATGTGTGCATGTGTGCATGTGTGTGTGTACCAGCCAACCTTATAGTGCAGGTATTAATTTACATATGTTGTCTTCCTCTCTCAGGTGGGGATGGGAATCATGGTCCCTCCCACTCAGAACCTAATAGTGTCTCTGTGGACTCTGATACTGTTGGTGGTCATAGTGAATCACAGGTGGGGTTGTCAGGGGCTGAATCTGTGCCATTGTTTGGCATTCTACTGTTGACCAAAGTGGCCGTGCACACAGTCACAATGCCCACACATACCCCGTCCCTGGTGGCCACAGATAATGGACAGTTGGTGGGTGGTGGAATGGAACAGGCTATGGCAAGTGTGAATGTAGACACTAGCCATAGCCAGAGTGCAGGTGATGTCCCACACAGGCAGATGGACAGGGGTGCTCAAAGGATGACTGCTGCCCATCAAGTCCCTGTCACATGAGCTACAGCAGGTGTCACCAGACACATGTTTTGGGCCATCATGGAGGCACAGGCACATACTGATCTTAACACCAGACAAATACACAGAGTTTTGGGCACACATCTTCATGGTGTCCTTGGCAAACTACATGACCTTTTTGAGGCCATATGTGACAATACTGAGGTCATGAATAGATGATGGGGTGAGACCATGGCACTCCTCGACCATGGAATATCTGTGCTAGAGCATGTGGTGGGAGATAGGCAGCAGCCATGTGGACATAGACCAGCACCATGATCAGTTGAGGGTCTATGAGGCCATGCACCTCTAAACTCCCATAGTGGCAGTACCTCCAGCCCTACTGAAGGGGGGCTGCTGTCCACACCACAATGCAGCAAGCCATAGGAACATGGTCCTGGCTGGTCCTGTCAGGTACACAGATCCAGCAGACAGCAGTCACCATTGGGGAGTAGTACTGCATCTGGCCTTGGGCCTGGTGGTGCCAGTGAGACCCCTGGCAGGATGAGTTCCCATGTCCATGGCTAGAGACGGTAAACTGTACACTCTGCCAGGTATGGTCCACAGCTGTACAACATACCCCCATGTAGGGTGGTCACATGGCATGACTGTGTGTATACAAACTCACACATAACTATCACAGGCAGGTCACCTCCAGACACACACAGCAACTCTGCATGGCCCATTTATAGAACACCCCACCAAACACACATATGGTGTCAACTGTATGGCCCAGCCTAGGCTTCTGGTAAACCAACACCACACCCTGTGCATATGATGATACCTGTGCCACATCCCTGTCATCCATACCAAAGATGCAGGGACATGCTAATATGGGTCTAATTCACAGGGTGAATATAGTACATTTTAGCTATGTAATGCTGTGCTAGGTGCTGTCTGTTTGCATTTGCTCTGGGTAAACATCAAAGTGTATGTACCTTATTGGTCATGATGCAGTATTGTTAGTACCACTGACTGAATGTAGTCTGACATGCTGTATTCTGTTTGTGTTCCAGGTGTCTTTGTGTTTGCAGGCTGTGGCCTTGCAGACATTACTAATGTGGAGTATGGTAAAGTGGAAACACATTGACCATTTCATAGCCAAGGTACAGCTGTATATCTACATGTTTACCAGGTGTGTATGCATGCAACATTGTGTGAGGGACACTGTTAGCAGACAGTGTGACCTTGCATACATACCCCTTGTCACGCTCAGCCAGTCTTCATACATGTCACCTCGGTGTTGTGTAGTACCACAGGCTCATACATACAGAGGATGTTACTGGAGTACTGTCACTAGGTTTCTCACAAGCCTAGCCATAACCCTAACCCCAATAAATCCAACTGTCATGTGGGTACACAGTAGTAACTGGGCCTTCTCATGTCTACATATTGCACACACATAGGCAACACTCAATGTGTGTGTGACATTATCAGTTGTGGAGTGTGGGACACACGTGGTAATGTGAGAGTTGGCAGCACATAGCATGCCCATGGCAACTGCAACACACAGGATGCCCTCTGGCATGCTAGTATGACACCTTCTTTGTGTGACATTACTTTCCCCTCACAGTATTTCTCATGACATTAAGGTGCTTCTCATGTGCAATCACTTCTCTATGCAATCAGTACAGAACTGCAAGACATGTACCTTTTCCCACATTTCTGGGACCTCTTTTAACTGTGTCAGTTGTCAGCACAGGTCACACCTTGCCAAACAGGGACTACAACCTGCAGGGTGGTTCAGACATGCTTCTCAATTATACAGTTTACTCAGACTGTCCTGGTGCATGCCACATATCAGTGGTCCATTTCCTCATACACCTGTGTCTGTCTGTCAAATTGTTTCCAAACCATTGCGGGCTGCAGTCTTAACATAATGGCAGACATTATGAGTGGCACACTTCATACCATTCAGACCATCTATGGTAATGCAAACCATATTATGCCATCACTGTCATATGTTTGTAGGAACACTATTTGACAGGTGTCCCTATTATGTGTTCTTTCTCACCCCATTATATATAGCTTTGTAAACAGTACTTGCTCCACCAGCTTGGGAGGTATGGGTACAGATGGTGGCCATACCTCTGATATCTGCATATGTGTTCAGAATGTCCTGATCTCTGACACATGATTTATTCACATTGGTCATGTACATGTGGTTGTCTGGCCTACATCTGGTAAAATCATGATAGACTGACATCGTAGGATAATGACCCTTCAAAATGTGAATTCAATTGCATGAGCTGTTCTGCTATCCATTTCCCATGTGTGTCACAGCAATATGTGACAGGTGTGCCAAATGTTTGCTGTTTTCCCCAGCTTCACATATGGTGTTCACCTATCTATCTGTAGACTGCTGCAAGATGATGTGATACAGTAATAGAGTTACAGACTGTCTATCAGCATTATGTTTCAGACAAGTACTAGGTCTGCTGCTGCCATGTCTGTCACTATAGTGACTGTGACAGTTTGGCAATGTGTCTCATAAATGCACATTGTTAGAGGTCACAGACAACATATTGGTTGCAAACATCTGGATATTCCATATACATATGTACAGATGGCTGGTATGACCTGTAGAGTTTAACATGTTGCATGCACAGCAGATGCCATTAAGTGGCTTTGCAAGGTGATACCATGGTGATGGAGTCAACAGGCCTTAAAATGGTATAACCAACATGCACAGGGAATATGCTTCTCATAGATACACAGTATCACAGTTTAGACCCCCTACCTATCTATTATGCTATTACGGTGTTATGCAGTTACCGCATGCACCACAAAGCTGATAGGATAAAGTGTGTCCCAAGGTACCTGTAAAGTGAATAACATCACCAGCCCTTGTAAAGTATGGCAATGGAAGGTGCACTGGGGAGTAAGGCCTCAAAACACTTTCATCTATGATTATACACACAAACATGAAGACACACACTAACACACACACACACACACACACACACACACACACACACACATACACACACACACACACACACACACACACACACACACACACACACACACACACACACACACACACATACACACTTCCCAGTATTGAGTTTGGAACCCCTACCTATCAGTACGACAGTGTTATGCAGGTATTACACACACTGTGGTGCATGTAATACCTACCTATCAGTACTACAGTGTTATGCAGGTATTACACACACCACAGTGCTTATAGGGTGATGAGTATCACGAGGGACTTCTAAGGTGAATAACATCACCAGCCCTTGTAAAGTATGTGAATGGGAGGTGTACTGCACGAGGAAGGCCTCAAAATACCATACCCTACAAATATACACACCTACAAACATAAATATACACACACATTTGCCAGGACTGAGATTAGAATCCTTACCTATCTAGTTATTGGTACTATAGTATTCTGCAGTTATCACACATGCCACAGAGCTTATAGGGCTGAGGCCAATCCAAAGCTACTTCTAAGGTGACTGACATCAGCAGGACCGTTAAAGCAGGCCAATGTGAAGTGTACTGGATGTGAATGGCCTCAAAATCTTTACCTTACAAACAGACACACACACATGCACACTTTTACATTTGCCAGGACTGAGATTAGAACCTCTACCTATCTAGTTATTGGTACTACAGTGATCTGCAGTTATTGCACGAGTCACAGAGTTTTCAGGACTAAGGCCAGTCCAAAGTTACTTTTAAGGTGAATGACATCTGCAGATCTTGTAAAGTAGGGCAATGGGAAGTGTAATGGGTGGGAAAGGCCTACGTACACACGCACACACACACACACACACACACACACACACACACACACACACACACACACACACACACACACACACACACACACACACACACACACACACACACACACACACACACACACACACACACACACACACACACACACACACACACACACACACAAGCATGTCAGTCCAAAGGTACTTCAACGGTGAGTGACATCAGCAGATCTTGTAAAGTAGGGCAATGGGAAGTGTACTGGGTGGGAAAGGCCTCTTAATACTGAAACCTACAGAGAGAGACACACACACAAAGGAAGGTGATGTGATATTACAATCCCCACCTCAGTACTATCACACAATGGATCTCACCTTCATGCTGGCACATGCGACTGGTTACAACTGGTATGCAACTGTCTGCAGCAGGACATCACTCTATGCCATGCAGGGTATCACTGTGTATGACTCACTCTCTGTATGTCTCTTCCTGTGTCTCTCTTTCTATCACTGCCTGTCTGTCCTTCCTCATGTCTATGTGTGTGTATGCTTAACATATTGTAAAATGTTGACCATATATGTGAGTGTGTATCACACGCAACATATGCAGATATACCACATATGGGCCACCTACAGTTGGCTGTGGGTAATCTTGTTTGCTGGGTGTGTGTGGAGACAGTTAAGGTATACATAGCTGTGTGTATGCAAAGACTTTGCAGAATACAGATACATAAGTCCGATGTGATTTCCGACATGGGCTTTACTTCTCTAAGTGTAGGAGCATGCCCATTATGACCTTCTACACTGAGTGTAGAACTCCATTCCAGACATAGTTGTACTCCAGTCCAGGGTTTTGTGTGATACAGCCATACCTCTCAACCTGTTACTGTAAGATATCTGGAGATAGCCTGCTAAAATGGGGAGACAATGGCCCAAACATAGGGAGATACTGTAACTATTGGTCTTATTAATGTATGATTAGCTAGGGTTACAGGGTTTGTTTTAGCAGACATTTTCTGATATATATGACATTTGACACTCTAGTGTATTGTGTTATTACCTACTAACAGAAACCCTCAGATCATCACAGTGATTTAACAGAGAAATACAAGATGGATAATGACTGACCAATATAATGAGCCAAAAGCTAGATGTTCTTGCACAATCTGGCCAGTTGAGAAGTGTGGCTACAGCTGATTGAGTGATGCAGCTGTGTGAAGAGTCCAGCACCTTGATGATATACTGTTTCGCGATCTTCTACTTGTGTGGCATTCTTCTTACCTGAAAGGTCATATTCTGGTATGGGCATACCTCTCGACTGTACAGGTTTTTCTAGATTGTCCAGATGTTTGTCTATGTGTCAGAAACATGTGGTTTTCTGGCATATACTTAAAGACAGAAAATAATGACAGAACATTTGTGTTTCAGACCTCATAACTTTCAGCCAATTCATGTTAATGCAAAACCTGTTATACTACCAACTTGCTAAGTCTGTAAAGGCAATATTTAAAACACAAGCCTATCATTGGGCCTTTGTCCCATTTTCATGTATGACCTTGTCTAGCCATCTTGCTGTAAGAGGTTGAGAGGTATGGGTGTGGGTACAGAGTGTATTCTAATGGCAGAGATATCCATTATATGTGTGGTATATTCAACATAGCACTGTGATTTCTAGGTATGTCAGTGGCAGAGCAGCACAGAGTACTATGGTGAGCCACTGACAGACATCTGTGTATAGGTTGATAGGCTGATATGAGGTTAGTAGGCTATTGGCCCTGAGGCCCTTATAACCCTCACAAATGTCAGTGCAGCCCATGTTAAGACATGTCGGCACACAGAGACCCTGTCCAGCAGGGACACAGGTGGGATCACAGAACTGTATGTTCTGTTTCCCATGCACTTATACAGGGGGCACTTCAATAGGGGTATTGAAGTACTTGGCTTGGTGTGGACAGGGAGTATATTCTACAGATGGGGGAGTGTGTAGGACATGTATCTGTCACACCAACAAGCCCTATTGATATCACAGACCAAGTTGGTGCTGTGCCTACAGGTAGATCGAGTGGGCCTTGACTTCCAGATGTGCAACACTCCCATCAAGGCAGGGTCTGGATTGCTTTGTATGCCAGTGGGGGGGTCACCTCTGTGGAGTCCATATGGAATTGAGTAGAGGGACAGTGCTGTTAGCCTATTTGTGTAGGGTAGGTGTTTGTGGTCCTGCATTCTCCCAGTGAGGAGCCTCTGTGGTCTCTCCAGCTGCTGCATGTGCTTTGTGAGGTACATGCTGAAGGTGGCATTGAACAAAATGATTGGCCTAATAATATTAGCATACATGGTTCTTATGACCTCTTTGTCCCAGGATGGATGACCTTTACGTTTGGGTTGTCCCATCTATGAAGCTTTCTGTACAATGGAAGCAACATGGTGCTCAGACTTCAGGTTGCTCTCAGCCTGGGTGTCCAATTGCCTCACTACTTATTGTGTATGTAGGACATTGTTATTAATGTGATACTATGTGGGTCCACCAGTCTCTGATGCATCTGCAGACATTCAGCTTGTGGCAATGTTTCTGGCATCAGTCATTTGCTTTGGTGGGGCCCTGTTGTAGGACGTCCACATCACTTTGGGTATTGATGTCTGTTCCCAGCTGCAGTCATCTGCCTACTTGGTCAACCATAGGCCTATGTTTCTGGCCTGCATTTCAGGGAAGTATATCCCATATACCAGAGGCTCCCAGACCAGTCCCTGGGGTATACCACACAGCACGAGTGTACTGTTTCAGTTGGCTACTCTTATTATGAATATGTGGGTTCTATCAATGATCCGGTTTGCTACCCATCTGGTAACGTATGGAGTGTTGCCTAGTTGACAGAGTTCACATACTATGACCATATAGGGTATAGTGTGTAAGGCTTTGGCCAGGTCAAGGTGGCCGGGGTGCACAATCTGTCCCTCATCCATGCCTTTGATGGCTGCCTCAGGGAAGTCCTCCAGAGTCACTGACATACCTCCCCTGAGAATAGCAGACTATGTAGGGTAATGTATTTGGATTTTGCATATAGCCCTCTTAATGAAATCCATGATAAATCCATTGCATGGCCTTGCAGATCAGGCTGATGTCTCTTTCATTTCCTGGATCAGTGAACAGTCCACCTTGGTGTGAAGGGATGACAATGGCTGTCTGTCACTCAGCTATGACAAAGACAATACTCAGGGTTTGGGTGTGTAGGGTGCATAATGATGCTGCCAGTTCATGCCTGGGTTCCTGTAGGTTGCAACTTGGGCTGTTTTCAGGTCCCATGAAGGCTGTCTTCTTGATTTTGAGATGGCATTGCTGCCCTGTTCCCTAGTGATAAGGATTGGGTGTTCAGGTACTAGGGATGTCCTGCTTCCACGATGGGGGGCAAAGGTAAGACATTTCCACTGCATCTGTCAGCCAGTGGATTGGCTATATCTATGGCATTTGTGTATGTGCTGTCCTTGACCACCAGTTCTGCACAGATCTGGGAGCTTACTTTGGGAATGCAGACAGATGTGAGGAAGGCCTTACAACTGTTTGTCTTAGATGTGGAGAATTTGGACTCAGAGTTGCCTTTAGTGGATTTGACTGGTGCTCTTCTTTGTTTGTTCAGGGTAAGGGGCAATCACCTCCAATTGCCCACCTGCTCCTTCTTGGTCCTGTTCAGCAATGTTATCCTTGTGTTACATAGTTCCTTTATTACAGATGTTTGTGGGCAGGTTTACTCTCCCTTGTGGATGGTGATGTTGTCCTGTCAGGTGTTCCTGATTTTGTGCATCTCTCTATATATGCTGGCATAGTTGTTTTTTGTAAATTTGTAAGTTGGTGCCTGTTCCTCTAGTGAAGTAGGGGGCTGTTCAGCTGTTTATACCATCCCACTGGTGGTTGTGATCAGCTTGTGGGACATCTTCCTTTTACCATGGCTCGTGGGTGGTCAGGGGTAATGCTGATATGACATGTGACCATTTTTCTGTCAGATCTTGCCAGGGAGGATGATGCCACAGGGGTGCTGCAGTGTTTGATCAAGTTAGTTACTGCCAAGTCCAACATGGGTATCACATCTTGCGGGGGTATCAAGTGGCTGTCCTAAGGATATAGCACAGCTGAGATGGGGTAATCTGTTCTAGCATGGTTGGATTTCAAATCCATGGTTGGGTAATATACGTTAGCCAGGATCTGGGTGATGGGTGGAATCCTGATAGATTTGTAGAGGGTCAGATATGTGGGGTGGGTGTCCTGAGTCAGATATGGTGACCTGTGGCTACCTATGATTTGACTATGGGTCTTGTTAGCAGTTGACTGCACATCCAGTGTCTCATTTGTGTCAGATTGTTTGACCAGCCTGGAGGTGTGTGTCTGCCTACATATATTTATACACCACCTCCTTTGGCTTTGCTGCCCACATTTTGAGTTCTGGCTGTGTGATAGGATGAGTGATCAGGTAAGGATGTGTTTCTCTCCATGGCTGTGGGCCAAATTTCTGTGAGTGCAGACATGTCACCATCTTCCAGGGTTATAACTGCCTGCAATGAGTGCATTCTCCTGTTTAGACTCCTAGCCATACCTCTCAACTGTACAGATTTTCACAGAATGTCCAGATTCATGCCGCATATATCTGGTCAGTTTCCCATAAAATTGTGGTTTTCAAGCGCATTTATTACAAATCACTCAGGGTTGAAGTTAAGAAATACTGACTGAGACATTTGAGTTTCAGACTTCATACCATTCAGACAATCCCTGCTAATACAAACTCTGTTATTCTATCAACTTTCTAACATTATAAGAGCACTACTTAAAAAGTGTCCCTATATTTCGGCCTTTATCCCCCTATTATTTATGGCTTTGCCAGATTTCTTGCTCTACGGGGGTTGAGAGGTATGCTCCTGGCATTTGGCAGCATGGCCTTTCATTTATGTTTTGTTGACTGTGTTATGTTGGTAGTATAGACCCCATGACATTCCCAACAAAGGCACTATAGGTCAGGCATGGTGAGAGAGATGTAGGCCATCTGTGGCAAGGCAGCATGTTCTGTCAATCATATGTTCCCAGGCTACCAGGCAGTAGATCCCCTGTGATAGCACCAGTAAGTGAACCAAGTGTTACTGACAATCACTTTCTATTGATATTGATCCATCACTCTGGGTGACAGCAGGATGCTACTTACGGCTAGGGACATACCTGCATGGGACACATATTTAGCATGCAGCATGATGTCTGTCTTTCTATAGGCCATGAGGTACTTCTGACATCATTCACACCACCATGGACCAGGCTAGTGTGATACCTGTACCTATTGTAGGGTAACATGAGTGCATATGTGATATGGCATATTATGGCACCTGACAAACAAATAACCATTGCTTTCTCCTTATCCTGCCTGGTGTGTAGCACATCTGTGTGTGTCACAGTAGAGTCTTCTATAAGTAATATATTATGAGTATGGTAAGGCCTTAGTGTTTGCAAGACCCTGGTGTGTGGAGTATGTGTGGTCTGTGGTGTGTATGTTTGTGCAATTCTCATGTGTTTTTGCCTCTGAGGTGTCTTTTGCTTTGGGTTTTGGTTTGTTGCATACCTCTGCTTATGTAGGTGTGTGTTGTGTATTTGCAGGTGATTTTACTGCCTCCACACACTGCTGGGCACCTATGTTACTGCAAAATGTGTTCTGATGTGCACATTCTCCATTTGTCTGGTCAGTGGTTCCTCTCCCCTTATGTGTGTCTTTTTTATCCTTCTGTATTCCTATCACAGGCTTTGCCCACAGTGGCTGCTGTTATGTATTTGTAATTCTGGTGTGAGCAGGGTAAATGCCATAACATCACACACAAGGTTATGGACTTCACACCTCTGAGCATACCTATTTGACAGGTTGTCAATCATTGCACCACTACATCTGCTGTGATCCTCAGAAGCTTTATGTTACTATGTTATTATGCAGCTACATGTTGGCCTAGCTGTCAAACCATCACTAAAACTGACATCTGGACAGGCCCATATATGACAGTCAGATGAAGGCCCACACATGGGGACAGGGTGTTCATACTGTTCTGCCAAACATAGAACAGTTGGGGGACCAGTGTGGTATTTGCTTGTTTTCTGTCATGGGTGTGATGTCTGCTTCTCCACTGTCTGCCACTGATGTTTTGACATGACATTTTCTTGTTTTGCAAATAGTTGGCAGGTGAAAGCAATGTTAGGACAAGCAGAACAGATATACAAGGAATACTTGTGCCCCTTCTGTGACAACCTGCCATTCCAGGGGTATGGCTGTTGGCCAGTGGCATGTTTTGTCAGTCCTGACACAGAAAGGTGGCAGCCTTTTATGACCTGGCAGTACACAGACTTTCAGGTACCTGCTGTGCTACTAGGAACTATACCTCTCAACGTCTGAGGGCCAGACATCTGGACAAAGCCATCAGTAATTGGGGGGCAAATGCCTAAATATAGGCACAATTTTAACTATTGGCCTTACAAACCTAGAAAGGTGATACAATAACAAATGTTGTATTAGCATGCATTTTCCTATAGGGTATGATGTCTGAGACACTACAAACTGTAATTTTTTTCTGACTTTAGTCTTTCGTGATTTGCCAGACAACCACTATTTCATGGTGAAGAGACCACAAATATGATGCAAACCTCTGGACATTCTGCAAAAGGTCTGCACAATTGAGAAGTATGGTAGGCACTGTATAGGTTACTCCAACCTGTGTACTGTCCATATGTGTGGCCCCCTGTCCATGACCTGTCCAGTTTTCCAGCAGTAACAGATATTGACATCTGGACAGTGAGTACAACTCATACCATAGGTGCAGCTGACATGCAAAAATAGTTGGCACTGCAGTTCTTGGAACATGGCCCCGACAACCACAGTACTGTACATAGGCCACTAAGACACAACAGCCAGGAGTAAGTGCTGCCCACATCCTGACAGTATTAACCACGCATATACATAACTCATTGATCCCTGCATATTGTGGACATGCAACAAGTTATCATGTTGATTGGGACAGCCCTGGCAATGTGTGCTCTGCTGCTATTTCCCTGCAAACATACATGTTACTGCATTTCTATGGGAACGTGGGTGAGGGGCACACCTGTCAAATGTACACATTTGCACAGACTGTGCTGATATTTGCTTTACATTTTGGTTCCATTTAGCATAGTATTGTGCCCTGTCTTGGAGACTAGAAGCATATCACTAAAAAACACAGGTCATATTTTAATGGCATACATTTCAGTTTCAGACTTCTTACCCTTCAGAGCCTTACTACAACCACAAGACCTGCTGCGCTATCACTGTGTAAGTCTGTAGTGGGGTATTTCATCATTGTTGCCATTTGTGGCCCTTTGCCAGACATTTCTTTATGGTTTTCTATGGCTGACTTGCTGGGTGAGGCTAAGGGGTGAGTATGGGACCCCCACACTGACATCCATGCCTGTGACCTATGACTCCCCCCCCCCACAGTTAGTTTGCCCCCTACATATACTGCAGTGGGATTTGTCACCTTGGGTACTACTGTATAGTGTGGGGAGGCCAGTATTGGGCAAATATTTCCTGGTGTCCCACATAGATGTCAGTTGTCTGCTGCTATCCCAGTAGGCCACCCCATTCCCTTGCATGCATGCAGCAATACCATAGATATGCTACCAAAACATACTAATCCATTCATTTATTGTTAGGAAGACTGAATTACCTTGTGCCTGTGGCAGTTGTGAGGATGGTGCTTGAGGGCTGCTTATGACATATGCATGCAATACACTACCTATACATGGTAAATTACAGGTAGTGTGATTTGTGTGGCATCCATTTTACTGTGTATGTGAGTCGGAGAGAGATATCAGTCCCTGGGTCCCTACAGTGTCAGTGTGTGTGCTATGCATTGCATCTTTGCCAAGGATAGGGGATAATGGGCATGCCTCCATCTGCCTACAGCAGCTGGCTCAGGGGGTTCCTCCTCTGAGTCCCTCTGTGCCTGTGGGGACCTTGGCAATGGTGGGGGGGGGGCTATGTGGCCCTTCCCTGTGTTGTACCTGCCACAGGAGAATATTGTGTAGTATGGCACATACTATGAACATGTGTGTACATGTGGCTGGAGAATACTGCAGGGCTCCACCAGATATATCAAGGCAGAGGAACCGTGACTTGAGCATCCCAAACACATACTCTATAATGATCCTGGTTTATGCATTGTTCTTGAGTGGGTGTGTGTGCATTTCTGATGGGAGTCATCATCCACAGCTACAGTGCATAGCCAGAATCCCCCAAAAGATGGCCATATGGGATGTCCCCCCTGACAAATCCCTGGTACAGCTGTGAGGAATGCCAGATATGGGAGTCGTGACAGCTTCCAGGGCTGCCAGCACACACATTAATGATCTGGGCATTGCACATGATCTGGCAGTTGATGGAGTGAAAGCCCTTGCAGTTTAAGTAGACCCTACCCTGTTTACCGGGTGGTGCTTTGATGTGGATGTGCATGCAGTCTATGGCATGCAGTACCTCTGGGTAGAGTGCAACTTGGTGGAAGGTGCATATTGCTGGTCCTCTCCTCACAGGTACTGGGGAAGTAAATGTGCTCACCAGCATGTGGTAGCATGGCATCCAGGAACTGGTGGAGTACCATGGATGCAGATGCCTGTGAGACCCCCATGATGTCCCCAGTAGGTCTTTGGAAAGTACCTGTAGCTAGTATTCTTAAGCCTACACATACCTTGGTATCCACTGGGATGGGTTCCCCTCTGTTGACTCTGGGTCTGAGGTGAGACCAGCACAGTTCAATGAGTTGCTGAAATATGTCCCTGTCCTCCCTGTAGTGCTCTACTATCTCCAGATCATGTAGCCCTGGGTCTGAAAACTCTTCTCCTCCTCCTCAGTCTGGGGCAGTTGCCAGCATTATCCTCTTCAACGCTTTCAGCCTCTAGCACATACTGATGCAGCAAAGTGACAGCAGCCCCTAACATTTTATCAGTTAAACTTCCCCTGAGTGTGTACACCACTGGTGCAGAGTTTGTGGGAAAAAAACAGACTGAAAGGTGTTTGCACAGTTTATACTGTTGT
Organism: Protopterus annectens; assembly: GCF_019279795.1. Lineage (NCBI taxonomy): Eukaryota > Metazoa > Chordata > Ceratodontiformes > Protopteridae > Protopterus > Protopterus annectens. The sequence goes on from NC_056744.1 coordinate 501,053,035, forward strand.
GCTGCAGATGCTGCCTGTATGATTGACTGGCTATGATACATTCCACCTGCCTGCTATATTATTTGTACTTGATTGCTTTTATTCTGCTATTTCCCTTGCTCCCCTTCCCATTTCTGCCCCTTTTAAGCCCTGAGGTGAGTTGTGAAAACCTGCTGCCCAAATGGAAACAATTCTGCTATTTCCATTTTTTTTTTTTTTAGACCCAGTGCATGCCATGAAAACCCATTTAGCTAAAGTAAACACTGACAAATGGCCCTCCCCTGGATGCGAGCACACTCTTAATTTCATGGAATAAGTCAATACAGCCTCTGACACACACCCTTACTTAGCTGTGCTTAGCTAAACTGAGCTCCAATGTGCTTACACCAAGCAGGACACATCCCCTTTTCATGTCAGCTGCTTCTCCTGCTTACACCACTGCCTTATAGCTCCTACATGGTTAGGTGCAGCCAGAGAATGGTCTACCATTTAGTGATTCAGTAAATTTTGCTCATTTGCATACCCCACTACCTTAGTCCCTTGTTATACCACTATACCAGAGCCTTCTCCTTAGCAACCAGTGTTACCTGTTATTGTTTTGATTCTGCATGCCATATAGTATAATAGCAAAATGTAGATTTTACTTAAAATTGTTTTTTCACATTTTTTTTATTTTCGGCACAATCCCATTTGCACGCCACTGCGCTATGCTTAAATGGCCGAAATCGGCTAAATAAAACCTTTGATTTTCATATTTTGCAACACTTTTACATGCCAATGGCCATATTTTTGGCCATTGGCATGCTTAATGGTTATATTACATGCTTTATTTTGAGCTGTCATGACTCCATTTTGATTTTTGCAGAAATTTACTCGGTTAGTAACTGAATACATTTCTGCACCTCACACTGTACTGGCATGGATGCCTGTCTGTTTACTGAATTGCTAATTCACCTCATTTGCATAGTTTTCACCAGCAAATGAGGTAATTAGCATTTTTCAGTGGTGTCCATGCCAGAATAGTGCTTGCAGGCTTGTGCATGCCCTCAACCTTGTTTACTGGATCGCTCGGTGGCCATATTCCGTACAGGAGCTGCTACACTATCCCCTGCGTGGAGAAAAAAGGTTTGTTGAATCCCAGGGTAAGAGAAATCAGAGTACATTATTATTCATATTGCAGAATACTTTCTGGCTAGCAAAACATCCTCTGTCTTGGCTGACTTACAATTTCTTTCTCATGATGTAATAAATATGACATACTAAACAACCAAAGTATTGAATCACAATAGCAGAAACACTGCAAGAACAGTCTTACGTTCATAGCTACATACTAGGCAGTCAGCCTGTAGACCTTTACCAGCCTAGCAAATAACCAACACTCAAAGCTACATCTTGCCTCAAATTATACAAAGCAAGATATATCAGGGGAAATTTGAGTTTACCCATCCAATTATCTTTATTTATCTTTTAGGTGGCAAGGGTGCTGCTCTGCCTGAGATGTGACAGAAGTTTATTCCAGAGGTGTTTAATATGTTGGGATATGGATCGCTCATGCCAATGTGACTTATTTACCTCTTGATGAAAGTTTAGTTCAGTTAACTCAGTATCTGAGGAACCATTTGTTCTGTGCAGAAACAAAATGTCAAAGAAGGTCAGATCTTTTACGACTCGAATGGTCAGACACGGATCCCCACAGAAGACTCTATAACAAAGTGAGTACAGAGAAGAGATGCAACTCGGTTTGGATAACTAAGATTTCCAATGATCTTTTTAGTTAGGAACCTCTGAGGTCTCTAATGACATACAAGTAAATGGGAATTAACACTATGTTGGATCTAAAAGACATGCCTTTAGAAATGAGATGAGTCATTTAGAAAGCTTTCTGAACTGCTGGGGAAACATGATGATGAGAAGACAAGAAATGATAATAAAAGTACTAAGATTCCTCACAACAGTGTGTGACTAGATAGATTTGTCACCTATATGGCATGGCATGGGACAATGTTTTATGGGTCTATATTAGAACATCAAAGTTTCAAAACTTTGAATGTTCTAATATTGAAACCTGTTCAGCAAAAGCTGAAAATATCGAAGCAACAAAAACCCAAATTTTGTCCTAGGGAAATAATTTGTTTGTCCGTTTCTGTTGCTTCTGTATTTTCAGCACTGTGGTGGAAAGTTACAGGATGGGTTCAGGTAAGTGTGTGATTGAGTGCGGGTTAGGTTAGTTAGGGTTAGGGTGCGGGTTAGGTATGTGTGTGATTGTGTGGACGTGAGGGTTAGGGTGGGTTAGGTGAATTAGGGTTAAGGTGCGGGTGAGGTATGTGTGCGATTGTGTGGACGTGAGGGTTAGGCTGGGTTAGGTGAGTTAGGGTTAGGGCGCGGGTCAGGTAAGTGAGCGATTGTGTGGATGTGAGCGTTAGGGTGGGGTAGGTGAGTAAGGGTTAGGGCGCGGATGAGGTGAGTGTGCGATAGTGACGGACCTTAGGGTTAGGGTTTGGGTTAATGTAAGTGGATAGTTAGTGGTGTGTGTGTATAGCTTAGTGTAGGGTTAGGTGTAAGATTTTAGGTGTATGTGTGTGGATTACTGTTTGTTTGGTGTGCTTGTGTTGTGTGTATGTGTTTTAGAACAGCAAATTTTTTCCCTAGGAAAAAAATTGCTGTTCTGTATGTTCGATGTTTTCAGCTTTCGCTGAATAGGGTTCGATATTAGAACATTCAAAGTTTTGAAACTTTGATGTTCTAATATAGACCCATGTTTTATTTTGCTTATCAGAACTAAGTACTCTACATTTTTTCACATTTAATGTGAGACCATTGTCCTTGCACCAATTGTTAACATGGTCAAACCTATGTTGAAACATGACTTCCCCATGTTTAATGCAACCAAAATAGTTAGCAGTTACCATTGATGTTATCATCATCAGAAGATTGTGGATTTTGTCCTGATACCTGGATCAATATTTCCATTCTGTCACTCAACAGAAGCAAAAGAGAAGTGCTGCACTCTGAAGTTGCTGTACTTTAGATCAACATTTGAGGTCACACTTGTTGATTTGGTGACATTTTTTGTGCATTGTAATAGTGCCATGGCCTGTATAAGAAGAACAGAACAGACTACCTTATATCTCTGTAAAGTGGCCATAGCCTCAATGAGATCTGCTTGGTCAACAAGTGAAAACAAGTAAATGAATATTCTTTAGATATATGCTCTCATGTTAATGTGTAGTGCTACTGGGAAATAGGAAAGGATCATAACATCATTAACAATGCAACTGGTCACAAGTCCATTTCTGCCTTACCTTTGCCCACCATTAGACCTTGCCTCTCTTTTCAAAGACAGCTAGGCCAGTCATAATAGGAGTGAGTTTATGAACACCCATGCAGTTGTCCAGCTCCTTTTTACAGGCAGACAGTGTGCCACACTGCTTAACTTGGATAAAAGTTTATGCAGGGAAAGGTTTGATACTGTCTGACAAATCTATCCCTCCTCTTTGTCTTATTTAGTTGTTGGTGTAGATTTAAATCTCTGGCCCTAGTGTTAGCTGGACTGTTTGACTTGCTGAGATGTAAGAGTTATTGGACTATTGGATCCCTTATTGTCCTATAAGCAAGGCAAACGGTCACCCCTAAAGAGTGTATATGAAAATAAGTATAGGGATAAATCCTCAAGCCTTTCTTTGTAGTTCAGATCTTTTTGGCCCTTGATCCTTTAAGTTACACACCTCTGGAGTCTGTACAATTGCTTAATATCCTTACTAAGGGACAAGCCAAAGGGTGCATTGTACTCAGTGATGGGTTTAATCAATGCAGAGTGTAAGAATGTGACGCTTTATTTTGATTTGAAATAAAAACTTTTTGCTATGAGCTGTGCAAGGTAAAAGGATTTTCTAACCACCATTGCAATGTGATGGTCAAACATAAGGTAGTTGTCCACCCAAGTACACAGGTCTTTCATGAACTTTTCATTTGTAGGTTGTATGTTCTCTATGCTATAAGGTACAGCTAGGAAAACAAAATGCTATAATGTTGCACTTATACTAAGTCCATTTTTACTACACCAGCTACTGAAAGGTATAAGTTCCTGCTAGAGTGCATGTATGTCAGAGAGAGAATTGAGCATGTATGTCAGAGAGAGACTTGAAAATGGCTGCCACCTTACAATTATCTGTGAACATTGTTAACCAAACACCTTAGTTTAATAACTTGAGATACGAGAAGTAGTTGTTAAAAAAAGTGTCCTCTACACAAATCCCCACAGAACTCCACTGGTCATCTTCATATTTTCAGAGGATGCACATCCAACTCTTACTGTGTGAGTCTTGTTTCTAAGCCAGTGGGCTATCCACCTTACCACATACTAGTCAGTTTGTGTTCCCTCAATTTATTTATTATATTTGGATGTGGTAGGGTATAAAATGCCTTGGTGAGGTCCAGATATGCTGCTTGTACAGCAGTCGTATGGTCTATACCCTGTCTAGCTCTCTCAAAGAAGTTCTACAAAATTCATTAGATAAGATCTACCATTACAAAGCCAAACTGCTGCTTATCGAGTCTGATGACATTGTTGATATCATAGCTAATGATTCAATTATGATATGTTACATACATTTGGATAAGAGACTTGATAGACTAATATGTCTGTAATTCCTGGGGTCTGCAGTGGGGCTACACTTGTGAAGTGACATCACAACAGATATGCGCCACTCCTGCTGGGCAAAGCCAGTTGCTAGGCTCAGGCTGAAGGGGCTGAGGAGTGGGTACCACGAATCCATGCTTAATTCTATTAATTAGGCAACTGAGTATGTTTACAGGGCCCATGGATGAGGCATTCTTCATTTTGGAGACAATTTTCATTACATGCTTTTTTTCTGATGGTTGATGGCTTGTTTCCATCAGGGAAAAGGGAGTTTGGAATGGATGTCTCTGGGGAAGTTGGCACTAAATGTTTTTGACAGTATGTTGGCAGTATCCACTGGATAAGAGTAGCAAGTCCCATTATGAATACGCTTGAAGGAATGTTGGATATTATTCATTATTTTTCTGCCATAATGAAATAATTGGTAGTTGTCTTTAGCTTCCATAGCTATGAATTTTAGTTTCTTATCTACCTGTTTTATGTTCTCCTTAATTTGGGGGTCATTTATTCTGCTGTATATATTTGAGTGTCTTCTTTTTATTACATGACTTATTAATGCTTGGGGACCACCATGCTAGTTTGCTTTTAGACCTCTGAGTTTCTATGGATCTAGTTGGGACTGTTAATTTATTGCCTTTGTCCAGCTGCAAGTAGAACTTTTCTGCATAGCTCTTTGCAGTATCAACATTATGCTTGATGCCACTATACTAGAATTTAAAGACCATCAGAGAATTGTAGATGTATGCATTTAAAGCCCTTGAAATCTGTAATATTTGTTTCTGACCATTTGGAGATTCCTATGGAAAAGATTAATACTTTATGTAAGGAGTGTTTTTTGTCACTCGACTACACAATCAAGATGACTGTCTAAATGTGCAGACGTCTTCCACTGGCCAGGAACTGGGGTTAGTTGCTTGGAAGGCAGTCACGCTCACCAATGTACTACTAATGCTATAAAAAATTAAGCTCTAACGGACTTGAATTCTCAGTCCTCTTCCCTGACATTCTACCAAGCACATTATTTAGCAAGCTGAGTTATATTAAGGGCTCTATAAATGCAGTAATATGAAAGAAAATAAATCTGAATTCAGCAGTGGCACTTTTTTTTTTTGCTGATGATTTATTATCAGGACAATTAACTACCTCATATTATGGGAACGGAACACAATTTTTGTGCTGCCCTGCTGATAGTACAGGGTACAACTACTCAGCTTTAAACATAGAACAATGTGCATGGATGTGGGTGTGCATGTGCCATAAGCCGAAAAACACTTACCTTTGCAACAGGTTAAAATAATTACTTAATAACTGCTTGATGTTCTCATTTATTCACATGTGGTAATGCTGGAGGGGGGGGGGGGTGGACCTGTAAGCACTTTTAAGAACGGACATGGGTGTTATTGAGACATTTCTGTACTGCACAATTTGGAGTATTACAGTACTCTGTAGTGCTGTGGAATTGTGAAGTGCACTGATTACAATGTATTATTATTGTTATTGGTATTATTAACAAGTTGTTTCATATGGTCCAGGACTTGATTCCATTTGCCTAGTATGTGACTCATTTGAAGCAGATAGTGCTCCCAAACTAAGTTTGAAAAGTTCCATGTGGGCCAGTGCACTGCCCAAGTTAAAAATACAAATAAAATAAATACCTTTTGTTAAAATGTTGTGGATGCCTGTCTAGTTGCCACATCTATATTTCAAGCAATTCATATTTTGTTAAGTTCATTTTTCTCTCTGACATGTTTGCATTTTCATGTTGTCAGGATGACTGCAAACAGTGAAAGAGCAGCCTGTATTCCTGACTTCTTGTCTCTGTTCACAACAGAAAGGTCGATGGCTTTATATTTCATGCAGCTGTGTCAATGTCTGCTGTTGTCCTGCATCAAATCACACTGCCTATTCTACAAGCACTTATAAGAAAGTTTTCTTTTGTCTCTGCAGTGGCATAGAGTGATAAAGTCTTGACTATGTCCAACAGACCCAACTTTCATTAGTGGCTTGGACACTTGATAAAGAAATAGAAAGGACTGGTATTCTTGTCAGGGGGATCATGCTGAGGGGTCTCTTTGTGATCTGCCATAGCTGGAGATTAACGGAGGGGTAGTAGCTGGTAAGAAAAATAAGTTTGACCACCTTATGAGCCTGAGGTCTTAGCATGCACTCAAGCCTTATTACCTGCCAGCCTAGTACACAGATGTCATCAGCATTTCAGGGGATGAAAGGAGATTTGCAAAAATCCCTGTAAGCCACAGTGTGGAAGCTCCACACTTGATCCCTTTTCTGCTCTCAGACCTTGGCACTTTGCACCCTCCCATTGACCAATACATAGTTCTGGGGGGCACGTGTTGGTTACTGCATTAAGGAGATGCTGTTGGCATGGGTAACATCTGGGGATCCAAGAGTCTGGTGAACCAAAAATGGAATAATAGGGTGAGTTACTGGTGAAGACTGAAGTCAGTGGAAGCAGGCAAAAAAAAAAAGAAAAGAAAAGAAAAGAAGAAAAGTTTCTTTCAGTGAGCTATCCTGTCATATGAAGTCGTACTCCAGTCCAATAATCTGCATTATGAAGGGTATGTGAATAACCACATAAAGAGATATGAATGAAGTAACATAAGCAAATGAGGATGCAAATGACAAGATGCAAAGTACAGCTGTGACTTTTAGTCACATTTACATCAATTCATGCAGATACATTTACAAAACTAGATAGATGTGCAGTGTATAGATTATCCTGGCACATTGTGTCAATCCATTGTAATGACTGCAGCTTAGACAGAGGCTGACATTTCATAACCTGACTGATCTGCATATCACTGAACACTTTCATGTAACTTTGGATTTATAAGGAGTCCAATAAGCATGTTTCATCCACATGCTAAATCTGGGGGAATTCATGGTGTGCCCATTTATGTAGACACCAAAATGTAAGCACTAACCATTCTATCTACCAGCATATGTCAGCAACAAACTGGGGACAAATTAGGTGCATTGTAGGCTTTTGCCTCCCGAATATATAACAACTTCCGTGACATCATTCTGTTCATTGTGAATGAGGGTTTATGGCTCCCAGGGCCAAAGAGGACAACTTTACTATTGTGTGTACCTCCTTGAAGTATTAGATGCCATACAATGCATCAGTGTGATAACAGGTACTCAATCTGGAGCCCAATCAAACATGTATGATGACATGAAGAGCTACGATGTGTGTGTGTGTGTGTGTGTGTGTGTGTGTGTGTGTGTGTGTGTGTGTGTGTGTGTGTGTGTGTGTGTGTGTGTGTGTGTGTGTGTGTGTATGTGCATGAGTGTCTGTGTGTGTGTGTCTGTGTGTGTGTGTCTGTGTGTGTACGTGTGTGTGTGTGTGTGTGTGCATGATTGTCTGTGTGTGTGTACGTGTGTGTGTGTGTGTGTGTGTGTGTGTGTGTGTGTGTGTGTGTGTGTGTGTGTGTGTGCACAGCAGCTCAGCAATGCACGTGATTCTTACATTTTGTACTCATCAGACATGTTCTGCTGCTTCTAGTGAATTGGGTTGCCATAAGGTGATCTTGTTGGTAAGAGAAAGCACACTGAGCACAGTAAATGTTTACTGATACAGGAATGTGACATGCAAATAATAACATCCTCCCACCACATTGTTGTTGTCTGTTGCAGGTGATGTGGGATACTCCTGAATCCCTGGGTATAGCTATTATCCACCAGCCTGAAACTACCATTGGAATGTCATATAACATCAAGACACATGGATTGTTATTCAGCATGTCAGGGTGGCACTGGTCAGCGTAGTGGTGCAGCAGTTAGAGTTGTCACCTCACAGCAAGAGGCTCTCTGGTTTGATTCTCTGCTATGGTGCCTTCTGTGTGGAGTCTGCATGTCCTCCCTGCAATTGCATGGGTTTCATGTTGGTGCTCCAGTTTCTTCCCAAATTCCAAAGACATGCATCTGGATAATTTCTCAATGGGTCTCCTTGAAAAATGTGCTCTGTCCCAGTCGGACATTCCCAATAAACAAATGTTAAATAAAAATTTAAAAAAATTGTTTCTGGCGTGCTCAAGATACACTTCTGGTGTTTGACATGACTAGTGGGGTAATGTAGTACTCCTCTGGCAAAATCAACAAGCTGGTTGTTATCTGTGTCATGTTATACAGTATGATGTTGTGGTGAAAAGGTGGTCTGCCGCTTGACATGTCTATAGCAGGGCCTGTTCCATACAGCACAACAGTAGGAGTGGCAGATTACTGCAGCTTAGCAGGATGATACCTGTGAAGCAAGAACCTCCCCTGGATGGCAATAGGTGCAGCACACAGCTGTGCTAGCCAAGTAGCAACTTCAGGTCAAGACCTGTATGCTATAACAATCATAAAGTGTCAAACAGATTAAATGTAAGACAAGTGGAAATTTCCTAGGCATACATGAATCAGCCTTATTCTGGATAGTCCAAGGTTTGGTCATATTGTGTATCAGATATCACCTCAGTAAAATACATGATAAAGCATGTTATCGGACATAGTCATCATTATTTGCCTAGGTGACTGGTGAGGGGGACAAATGCCACTGGAATGTCAACACAAATTGGAAGGAACAAAGAGCACACATGGGGCAACATGTTACAAGAGATGGCGACAGAGGTCACACTGGATTATGTGCAGGAATTATCAAGGCTGAAAGGGCCTGATACCTCATGTGACTGAGATGCAGAGGCACTGGGTGACCTTGACATGAATGTAGGTGTCCTCTGATGATAATTGCAGGTATGGATGGGATGGCACTAGTTCAGCTTAACCAAGAAGCAGATGATCTTTGACTGTGAGGTTGGCATGCCTATGACATCTTGAGATACTGGTGTACAGAATGCTCCCTCCAAAGGTGAGGTACACATGCACCAAGGGCGCATGCTCTATCTTTGCCATGAAAGATGTCAGTGGCCATCATACGCAGAGATGAGATAATAGCAGCAGTTTGTGCTGCAACAGGCTTCAGTAAATCCAACATCTAACATGGTAATGCTTCATGTCCTTGCTGTGCTGGTGACAGAATCGGCCTGTATCCAGGTAGTGCTCCATGTCCTCAGAGAGATGGCAATGGCATTGCTCTGTATCCGGGCTGTGCTCCTTGTCCTCACAGAGCTAGTGATGGCATTCCTCTGTATCCAGGTAGTGTTCCATGTCCTTGCACAGCTGATGATGGTATTGCTGTCTATTCAGGTAATGCTTTATGTCCTCACATAGCTGGTGATGACATTGCTCTGTATCCAGGTAGTGTTCAATGTCCTTGCAGAGCTAGTGATGGCATTCCACTGTATCCAGGTAGTGTTCCATGTCCTCGCACAGCTGGTGATGGTATTGCTGTCTATTCAGGTAATGCTCTATGTCCTCACAGAGCTGGTGATGGCATTGCTCTGTATCCAGGTAGTGCACCATGCCCTCACATAGCTGGTTATGGCATTGCTCTGTATCCAGGTAGTGCTCCATGCCCCTGTAGAGCTGGTGATGGCATTGCTCTGTAAACAGGTAGTACACCATGTCCTTGTAGAGCTGGTGAAGGCATTGCTCTGTATACAGGTAGTGCACCATGTCCTTACAGAGCTGGTGATGGTCTATATCCAGGTAGTGCTCCATGTCCTCAGAGAGCTGGTGAGTGTTGTCCAGAGATGGGAATTGCCCTAAGATGTAATTAATGAATGAAGAGAGGCGGGGAAGGGAAATTAGGTTGCACATAAAAAAATGGACAGAAGCAAGGGCAGCCAAGTCCCTATGATGCCCTTAGGATCCATGACCATCCCTGCAATTCTGTAAGTTCTGATAGGGTTGGAGACTAGCTGGTAGACCCATCATGGACATGGGACACTGGGAGCCGAGATGGTATCAATAATGTGCAGGAAGGAAGCAAAATAATTTAAAAAGTATGAAAATGCTTGTTTGTTCATGCAATACATGCATGAGTATGCCATTTTTGCTTTGTCCCTTGACCCACTGGCAACAAGGTTTCAACAACCTTCCATTCTGTGGCATTATGGCTTGGCCAGCTGTATCCACAAGGACAGCTACAATGTGGTGCATGAAGGAAACCAGAATCCTACTTAACTTTTCACTAGGAATTACAAGGACAGACAGGTATGTGTTTATGACCTCGACTAGGTGTTATCTTGACAAAAAAGTATCCAAAAGTCTGGAGTGTAATGATTTATTTCTGCACATTTCCTCATGGTGACTGCATACTTTCACCTGTGAAATGATGCTTACTTGCACCTTCACCTTACAACTTGAGAAGAAAGTCACACTTGAACAGAGCAATCTGCTAAAGGAGACAACCCCAGCTATCAGTATGTGATGGTCAGTATAACATGCACATCCTTTATACTCTACTGTATTTTATTTAAATCACTTGCTATATCACACTTATGCCAACCTTCACATTGTTTCTCTACTCTGCAAGTCATTCAGAAGAGATAAGTCAGGTCCACACAGCTTGGCCACAGTCAGCCAACACTAATGCAGGGGATGGGGCTGTTAATAGGGCTAGAAGTACCTACAGAGACAGGCATGTAGGCTCAGCACAGGTTGTCAGCACAGAACCATTGCATGCAGAGGTCTCTACATGTGCTGTAGGTCAGCTGCATGTGGTGAAACCTGTCATGGATTTACCTGAGTGTGACAGTGTCAGACGTTGATTGTGTCTGTAGTGAATGACCAACAGCCCAGTCAGATGGAGTGCCTCCAGAATGCGATTGCTGATTTACTTGACCTGTGGGATCCTACTTTTGGTCTACTAGACTGTAACCAGGCTACTGACACCTGCTGTCCTGAAACATCACACGGTGATGGTTCTGTATACACTGCACTCTAGGTCAGGTTGGCAACTTCCCCTTGCAGTCAGCACCCCACTTTATCGATGTATAGTGTCACCCCTTCTGACTGTATCATGGTCCATGCCTTATGTGTAGCACAGCCCTCCTTAACACTATTTTCCCACCCTCTGGGTGTATATGTCCTTCTCCAGTCACCCAAATTTCAAGTGAGAATAACCATCCCTTTTAGTCCGCAGTGTTTTCTCCTACAAATTCTCCTACTGCCTCTCTCCATACTTTGTTAACCATTTTGTTTAAATTCCCCATCCTTCTTAACTTCTCTCTTTTTAAAATAAAGAAAGGGAGATATATTCATCAAAAAACTCTCTTTCTGCACCAAAATTGCAATCTATTCTAACTCCATGGCATAGAAGGCTAAAGGCCTGGGTTTTCAATTAGCATCTCAGGCATCAGAGTTTCTGGCAGGGAGGGATGGACAGGCTTCTCCAGGTGAAGGAGAGCATTCAACAATGATGGTCTATGAGAGAAGAAGTAGTCCAATAAGGGGAGTAGCTCTCATAAGAGGTCAGCAAACATAGCAGAGGACTGAGGATCTCTGACAGGCCATTAAAAAAAAAAAAACAGACTGACATCAGACAGCATCACCTCCAGGAAGCCCTTAAGCACCATCCTGGACTTGAAATTCAACACTGCCTATACCAGCAGACCCAACGAAGGACATGGGACACTGGGAGGCTATCAGTACAGCAGAAAGGGGACAAAAAACATTGCAATCCATCCTGTGTGTTCTCCTTGTGTATTTCCCTGTGCTTGTTCACTGCTCCCTTTCCTACTGTTCTTGTAACACCCTTCATCACTTCTGGGTGGTTGAATGTATGCCCACCAGTGTTGAAAATCATGCTGCTTTACTACACACCTGCCCACCATGCTACCTAGTGCTACTGTAAGCAAACAGATCTTAGTGCTTTACTGTCATTGGCTATCATGAGAGCCACTATACAGAGTCATTACTGTTGCTCATGGATATACCACTCCCTGCTGCGAGGTGTACATCTTGTTCTGTTCCACTGTGTAAAGCCAGATCTTAGTGCAATAGCACAAATATAGCAAATGAATGTGTACTTTATACCTTATACAGGCTTTTATCTGATAGCATTATTTTAAGTCCCTGTGGAAATGAATCAGAAAACTTTGAAGTGCATTTAAAATAACCAATAAAGAACATATGAGATTGTTGCTTTTTGTTTTTTAAGAAAACTATACAGCTTTAGTGTCTTCCTTTATCTCTTGCTTTCTTAATCGTTGAGTACAAGCTTAAAATGCATTTAACACGTTGGAAAACTCATTTGCTCCTTTTGTACAAATCCATTATGACTTGTAATGTATTTTTATATAATTTGTCATGTTACTATATATGTTTGCTTAACCTGGTTTTGAATGTGCTATAATGTATAATCTAGTGACTCGTGTTTATGTGTCATTTGTCCAAATGTTAAATAAATAAATAAATAAATAAAATTTGTGATATACATCCACTATTTCTATACCTGAAACAGAAGTTGTTCATTGTGTATTTGTATTATAGTCACTTACAGTGTTATTGTTTCTTTGTTGTTTATTCTTACTATCTAAAATGCAAAGCTTTCAATTTATTATTCATGTTTATTCTTGGAAAATTAATATATATATATATATATATATATATATATATATATATATATATATATATAGTTATAAAAAAGAATTGTACTGAGTTTGATTTGATTTTATTATTTTCTGGCATTGTTATAGATAATCACTTCCAGGATAGGTCAAATGAGATAATTTCAAGTCTCTTTTCAGTAGTGGCCCAAGTGAAAAAAGGCTCTCTAGTGTTAGTAGACAGTCAAATCACAACATACATATATGACAGAGACATACTAATACAAGCAACTCAATTCTATACAAAAGTACAATACACATTGCTGCTCTGTTCTGCTGAGAAACAAAGCCTTTTCCTTTTTAATACAGAGTGGTAGTTGTAACTAGATGGTATTTTTAGCCAGGTGTTTGAATTTCTTCAA
>NC_056744.1:501076524-501111524 GCF_019279795.1 Protopterus annectens
CAAAAAGTGTATTGTCATCCCCTTTGGTAAAAACTCTGTACCCATGAACTACCACATAGCTGGTAGTCTACTTAATGCCGAAAATGTGATAAAAGACCTTGGGACACAGGTGAACAGTAATCTCTCCTTTGATAATCACATTGCCACAGTGGTCAGGAAATCCTTCTACGTGGCTCATCTCATCACAAAAGGATTCTCATCCAGAAAAAAAAATGGTCATTGTTCCCCTCTACTCATCACTCATTAGACCCATTATAGAGTACAATGTCCCTTTTGGTATGTACCTCACAAGACATCTACAACAACTGGAAAGACCACAGAAATACCTGACAAAGAGGATTACTGACCTGAAACAGATGCCCTACGCAGACCGTCTAAAAAAACTACAGCTTTACTCCATCACATATCGCCTACTCAGGGGCGATCTCTGCCTAACATACAAAGCTATGTCAAACCCAGAGCTGTTGGACATGCTCCACCTAAAGAAATCCCAATCCCTCTGAGCTACATGTTCTAGGGACCTAAACCTTGTCACCACAATAAACAGAACATGCTGGAGGGATAGATTCCTGTCCCAGAGACTTCCCATACTCTGGAACAGACTACCTATCTATGTCAAACAGAGCTCCTCATTAGCACTCTTCAAGAAAAATCTTGATGATTGGATGGGAAATGGGAAATTCACCCCGGGGATCATTTCTGTGGCTCTGCTCGACAGGAGCACAGGAAAATAATTGTCTTGGGTGGCGAAAGCCAGACTACATTTTTTGGCTAGGCTTATATAAGCCCTAGGGCCAATAGCCTAGTACCTACCTATGAACCTACCTATGAACTTATGAGCATTTGTTTCACCCATGTCATTATCTCCTCAATACCTAGGCAGTGCACCCACCATATGAAGATGGAGCTTGACAGCCTGTGACATGAGCAGCACCCCTCCATCAAAACTCCCACCCCTACTTGTCAGGCCATTGTTTCTGTAGCTCCTCTTAGCTATCAGACTGACACAAAATGTAAGACACAGATGTTACATTATACATTGTTATACAGATTAAAAAAGTCCATTCAATCCACCCTCAAGCAAGTGCCAACACAAAAGTAGGGCAGAAGCTGGTAGCACTATCTACATTCAAATTGGATGTTCTAGATAAAGTACCTCTGCTAAAATAGACAGTATCCATCTGCACAGTTGTAACATGTCACAGCTCTGTATTTGAAAGACACCAAGCCATCACAGCAATGTTTCTTGCAGCCACAGCCTGATCACAGATTTGTTCTTTTAATCATTATAAATGTGAATATTGTCACCTTAGACATGACAAACTACAATGCATTGCATCAAGCATCATACATGCCGTAACACATCTGCACTATTACATGCAAAGCAGCAATGTCACATCATTAACATGGTGAACTGGCACCATTTTCCGTCAAATGGTTCTTAACACTGGACACCGGTGATGTGGTAGAAATCACCTTGCTTTCAATGTCAGAAAATGCAACTTCCTGACATTAGTGAAAACCCTCCTATCAGCTTTACATAATATTGATGGGTAATACCTATAAGCTGATAAAATAGTTTGGAGTTCCTACACGACTTATCATTTGATAGCCATACAACTGTTACCATCTGCAAAGTATATGGACTTTCCCACCCAAAGGGAACTGCTTTCTTGGTTACAGCTCTTATCAAACCACCTGCAGAATACTGTGCAATAATCTGTAACCTATTCACACTCCATTTTGTGCATTTGGAGAAGGTGCAAAGATTCCCTACAAAGAGAATTGAAGGACATCTAGGCCTGTTTTAAACAGCAACTCTTTCCCTCTTTACCCTATATCATACATCCTTCTTAGAGATGATCTTTGCCTGACATACAGAGTATAAAATTACCTTTCTGTATATGAAACCATTTGCTTATAATCTATCAGTTGCATATCTTAAAGACTGTCATGCCTATTGTACAAACTCCATGTTTCAGTTAACATGAGATCATCAATCCATACTTTCAAGATGGAACTGTATGACTACATGGGCACCTGTAAATCCCGACATGGGATTCAGGACAACAAGCTCCTAAATGGCCAATAGGCCTTGAGCTTGTTCACATAATCTTATGACTCTATCAGCAAATACTTGGTTATCCAGTATGGAGCAGCACTATTGGATATTCTGCCACACTAGGTCCTGGCACCCAAGTATACACTTTTATGTATCTAATACAGTACAGCCTGTTACTAAATGAATGCTAATGGAGTCTACAGTACAGTGAACACTGGCATGCACACCTATGTACTTGGTACAACAGTAAGTGGACCATCTCCAGTAACCTGTTATCTAGTATCACATTGTAGTCTCAGTGGCTTTCATTGTCCCTCCTGTCCTGTAACTTCTAGACTGATCTGCTTTCTGCTGCGACAGAAAGGTGCACTTGTTATTTTGTGTGTACAGTTCACTTGCTGTGCCCAAACTAATGACAATACCTGGTAAAAATGCCACATGGGGTGGTGCTTCCAGTTCTTTATCCTCCATGAACTTTTCTAGTCAGTCCAAATGGTAACACTGCAAGTCCAGATAACTTCTTGCTGCAGTGCTCCACAGCCCTCAGTGGACTAGCCATCCACACATCATGTTCACTGCTGCATCAATCATATCCTTTTGGAAGCCATCTACCCCAGGAAACTACCACATAGACAATACAACCCTAAGAGGTGACCCAGTTGTTCGGGATTTGGGAACTTATGTGGATAGTGGTCTAACTTTTGACTAACATCTGTCTACTGTCATAAGAAAGTCATTCTATATTGCATAGCTTATAAACAAAAGGTTTGTGTCTAGATCTAGGGATGTCATTTCTCCCCTTTACTCAACCATCATTACGCCAGTCATTGAAAATAATGCCCTTTTTGGCATGCATCTGTCCAGACGCATACAACAACAGGAATGCATAGAGAGATGTCTTACTAAAAAACACAAGGCCTAAACAATATATCCTACACAGACTGACTCAAAACCCTGTCATAATATTCAATACCTTGCAGACTTAGAAGAGGCAACTTGTGTCTGGTATACAAGGCATCCTCTGACCCAATACTGATTGCACATTATCAAGTCACACATATTCAGTCTAGGGATCTAAAATTATATTGCAACATCAACTGCAACATCAACAAAATGGTTTGTGAGGGCAGCTATATCTAGTAGATGACATCACTGCACTGGAACAGACCCCCCCACCACCCATCCACACTAAACACAGCTCATCCCTGTTCATATTCAAGCACAACTTGGATCTAAGGATATGTAATAGAAAGTTTATCCCAGGACTGCCCTCTATACAACTGATGGACAGAGACAGCTCCTAAATGCTTTTTCCCATGTATGGGTTCACCTTAAATTATATATGGCATGATTGCAATTATTCTTACTAGGGGTAATATACAATTATCAACTATGCAATGGGGGACAGATTAATTTAAGCACCCAAAGGGAAACTGGCAAGGCTTAAAATGGCCTGCAAGCACAGCTAGCCTAGTACTTATCTATGAACCCTTAAGAATCTTAGCTGAGCATTTAGAAAAAAAAATAGTACCAAAATTAATGCAGCCAGTCCAACGGAGTTTTATTAAGGGAAAACAAGGTAGCCGTTGCTTATTCTGACTATATCAAGATCAAAGTACTCCTGATGGAACTCGTTTTATTAATTTTAACAAAGTACTTACGTCCTTATGATAATTTCTATGTGTGACAATAAGTCTGATATGGGATCCTGAGGATCTTGAAAATTGTGTGAGGCAATGGCTAAAGGGCTTTAATCTATTACACAAAGGATTAACTATTTTGGTAGGACTTTTTATAAATATGATTATTAGAAAGAGCACAAAGTAGTCTATCAGACTAATTGAGTTATTAAAGTTATATTTGCTGACACTTATTGATGCAAATTATGCATTTACTGAGTTGTGAGAAGGCAGCATACCTTAATGGCAATATTTCCACATAAGGAACTTAAGGTTACCCCATTGCCTGCTGCATTTTTGCTGGGTTCCTTAAAATGCATTCAGATCATACAGTGGTATCCTGCAAAATCCTACCAAAATTTATTTGTATTTATTTATTTTTATTTTACATTTGTTAACGGGGAAAGTCCAAATGGACACAGGTCCTTTTTCATCAGAGGTCCGGGGAGAAATACTCCACATACAAGATACAGGTACCAGATACAAATACAATTCAAATTACAATTAGAAAAAATATATAGAATGTCAAATTAAACAAAACAACATATAACATACAATGTACAGTATAGCAATGCAGAAAGTATGACAGTAAGTACAGTTGATGACGTACAGGCTGGAATATATAGAAAAAATGCAATCTGTAAGTTATATAATTTGTGGTCTGAGGTAATATCACAAAATAATCATTATTTTAAACGTGTGAGGATTTCAGATTCAAAATGAGAAGCAATATCACAGGAAACTGTAAATGAAAGAGATTGTCAGACTGTTCTATGTATGCGCAATATCCTTAAGCACATTCTGGCCTTATATTTTGCCTGCATAAATGACTACAGTTTTGGCATCTCTGTCCAAGATGACCATAGGAAAGAAAACATGTCCAAGGACAATGTTGGCCCTGTAGTCAACAAGATGCTGACTATTTAGCCAGCCTCGCCTGTAGCTCAGTTGACCAAGTTTGATTAGCAATTTGGGCACCTAACACAGCTGATGGAGAGGATAGGCAATATGTGTATCCTAGGGGAAGGGCTATGTTATGTGTCTTTGTAGTGGAGCTCTGGCAGAGGCCAGCACTCAGAAAAATAAAGCTGGGGTGAGGGGTAGGACAACAGAGCAGATGTGATTACCTCCTCTTTCCTGGGGTGTAGCACATGCTCTGCCTCCTCCTTGTGACTTGTCCAGACTGAAGGTGATGTTAGGGACTCATGGCAAGAGAAAATTCCTTCTCAGGCTGCAGTGTGATTTTTTTTCCTGGCTTAGCCCACTCTAGAATGACATCAGGTATACAACCACTAGAGCCTGCAAATACAGGGGCTCCATGTACAAGACCTCTCCCAGAAAAGACACCCTTCAAGTATGGGTCATAGAAGGGATCCTGCCAGGGTGTGTGAACTGCAACAATAGTCAGCAGTGGCTGTGATGAAAAAAAAGATGTCCGTTATCTGTGCATGCCTTGGTCTTTTTCCTGTTAGTCAAATCTTATTGAGCCAAACATGGACAACAGAAGCTTGTTAATGCAGAAAAATAAATCCATGAGCTGCTAACAAGCTGCTTCCTGTAGGCTGTTGTTTGAGTCTCTTGGCTTTCATTTGTCTGCTGTGTTATTCTGAGCAAGTCACTTAACCAAACAGTGCTCTGGGACAGTTGAAAAACAGGGTAGGCCTCTCAGAAATCTCCTTAACTGCATGCTACTGAGTAGTTACTACCTATGAATTTGTGAGGATAACAATACTATCTTTAAGGATGAAGACTTCTAGCATATAATCTCCAATCTAACCTGAACATACAGTCAGTAATGAAGGTCAGACGTGTCTTTAGACATCTTGGCTTTGAATTTTTTAGCCTGGAAACTTATTCCTGAGGATGTAACTAAAGAAACATATTCTTGCTGAAAGGAATACAATAATTAAGTTGCTCCAGTTATAAGGGCAGTGAATGCTGGTGTATATTTGTATTTTGTTGAAATAAATAGGACATGCTGGAGGGATAGATTCCTGTCCCAGAGACTCTCCATGTTTTGGAACAGGATTCCAATATATATCAGGCAGAGCCCCTCGCTAACACTCTTCAAGAGAAACCTTGACGGGTGGATGGGAAACAGAAAATTTACCTCGGGGATCACTGCAGTGGCTCTGCTGGACAGTAGTGCAGAGAACTAATGGCTCTGCTGGACAGGGGCAAAGGGAACTAATCTAAGGTGGTGGCGAAAGCAAACACATTCTGGCTAGGCTTATAAATGCCCTTGGGCAGTTAGCCTAGTACTTACCTATGAGCCTATGAACCTATGAATCATATAATGTAATGATATATATATATATATATATATATATATATATATATATATATATATATAAGGGAAAACAACTTCAAAAAGATCAACACATGGCAGGTTCGGGTTAAGGCACTTTAATCTTGCAGCAAGGAGACAAAAACATGCTAATACAGAGTTTGTCTAACTAAAATCAGGAAGTGAAGCCATTCTTATACATTTCTTACAAGACATTGCCTACTAAGCTGACGTAATAAATCACAAGTTCTTTCAATATTGTTTCATAGCAGCTGTTTGTCCATGATTTTCTGCAGGCACATCAAGTTTACAAAAAATCTTCCTAAGAAAAGCAACGTGGCCTTGATGACCACCGGTCAGATACAACTTCTCACTATGCAATGTTACCATTCAAGGTACTATGGCTAATTCGAGCACAAAGCAAGTACAGATTATAGTTCATTTCTTCAAGCAGTCTTTGTTTAACTATCTATCTTTTCTGCAGCTGTGCATGTTCTCATAACACGAACAGAGCTGATTGTTCAAGTTCAATAACATTATAGAAAACAGTATTGTTCTATTCATTATTTTCCAGACCTAGCAGATAATCACCTGCTTGTCAGTAAATTTCCAAAAGGCATAAACATGAATTTTGCTGTGCTAGCAAATACTAGGAAAGAGAGCATTTTGCAGTTTCAGAAAGCATATTGCAGTTTGAAAAGCATCTTGTAGTTTCATACAAAACTAAGCTGTACATAAAATATAATGAAATGTGTTAACCCTTTTAGCTTCTAATAAGCACTAAACATATACATTAATACACATTTTTCTAACATTTCCCCCCTGTTAATACTTTTTATTTTATTTTCAAAAGCATAAACAGTTTGCTTCTTCTCCTAACCTCTTTCGTTCAGAATTTGTAGTTAAGAGAGTCATTCAGTTTAAACTTATGAAAGTGTTTCATCTTTCTACAGTTCTTCAAATTCAGTACTTTGATACAAAGTCTTAGAAAGTGACATGTCTATAAAATCTTTAATTAATCTTTTCATGCAGGGAATACCACAACAAACACACACTCCTAATAGGTGTGATCCCACACAAATGGCAATCAAGATGTTCATTAGGATGCTACCCCACCCCCCAAACAAATTCTGGAAAAAATCCATCAGTGGGTTTGGGCCTGGTTTGGTCATGGCCGACACTTGCTGAATCACCTCAAGATGGTCGTTAATCTCATGCTCGTTGTCATGAATATATGAACAGCACTCCTCTTTTATTAAAGTGCACGTACCACCTTTCGCCGCAAGGGTGAAGTCGAGAGCCATGCGGTTTTGAAGCACCACAGTTCTCATAGCGTTCAGTTCATCAGTTACTAATTCAAGAGCAGAAAAAGTTGCATTGCTCATTACTTTGAGAAGTTTGGACAGTTTTCTCAGCTCCCAAATCAATTTTACTGCGCCATATGCAGGGGCTATACCTGCCCACGATATAATAGTGTCACTCAAGTCCACGTGTGTCAGTTTATCTTTGTTTTTTACAGAGTTATGGTTTCTCCAGCCTGCTTCAATTCATCCCACTGGATTCTCAGGTCTCTTGATCGAATTTCCAGGTTTCTTGGTGACCTTTCTGACATTTTGAATTCTTCCCTGAGGCAAAACTGCAGTGTGTCGTATGGCCGGAACCAGGTAACCCAAAAAACAACTGCCGGACCATTTCTCAGGTAACCATTTGTATGCCTTTTTCCCACACACAAAATAACAATTCTTTACTTCAGTATTAATATATACTTGCCCTGCATGAAACATTATCTTATCAATGATAGACAGTTGTTTAAAAAGAACAGGATTATGTTGTACTTCATCAACCGTTTTGTGCATTGATTTGAAATATGAGTCATAGTTTGTATCACAAATATAACCTGCATTATTAGCTTTGGTATAACACTTGTAAGGAACAGTCACATTACAATTGCTCCAACCCACCTGAACAGTATCATTTTTGTAAAAACATACAATTTCCTTTTGTGTAACAGGCAGGTACAATGCTATTTTGTCTTGTGATTTCACAGTCGTAGTATTAAAAATCAAATTTTCCCAGGTCTCATTGACCCCTAGGGGGACAGCAGTCATTAACAATCCCCCGTATGCTGTTGGTATAGCTGTACAAACCCAACAATTTGAAACATTAAAAGTCTCAACATACACATATTTAATTGCTTGGTAAGTGTTAAAGTTTGGATGCCAGTCTATGAGTAACGCATCTCGTTTATTCAGTTCAGCTTGTATGGCTGGAAAGAGGAAAGGCCACAGAAAAAAGATTAATGTTATCAGTATAGTTATCAGAATGACCATGCAATACTTCTGAGGTTGTTCTGTATTCCTATTTGCTCCATATCTGGTCATTTTGTTCTTGTGTGACAGTAACAAGTTTTTTGTCCAGTTCAAAGTTTTTAACCAATTTACAGTGTGTCAGATGAATCCAGGATGCTCGCTCTGTGATCTTGACTGCAGTGGGTGTTGACAGTAGCACTTGGTATGGCCTTTCCCACTTCGGTGATGTCCAATTTTTTCTCTTGATGACTTTCACCCAGACTCACGTGCCTGGGACTACTGCTGCTTCCGATGGTCTGGTTTTTTCTTTATCTGAAACAGAATTTAACTGCAAAAGTTATTACTTAAAAGTCGTCTCATATTTTCTGTGAGTGAACTGTTGGCCTCCTGGTCTGCAGGCATGAGAGGTTTCCACTGAGGTATATAGTATCCCCTCCCAAATAATTTTTCAAAAGGAGTCAACCCCTTTGCATTCGGAACAGTTTTCATGCTCAACAATGCCAGAGGCAGACAGTACACCCAATTCTTTTGTGTCTCACTAATTAACTTCCTAAGTTTATTTTTCAAAACCCCATTATGCCTCTCTACTAGTCCTGCGGATTGTGGATGGTATGCACAATGGTTCTTTAAGGAAATTCTGAAATATCAGCTCAACTGTTGTATAGTTTGATTTACAAAGTGTGTGCTGTTGTCACTGTAAATCTTTTCCGGTATGCCAAATCTAGGAATAATTTCTTTAACAAGGACTTTTGCAACAGTAGCTGCATCTGGATTTTTGGTCGGAAAAGCTTCCACCCATTTGGAAAACATATCTACAATGACAAGACAATACTTCTTATTTTTGCACTTGTTCAGTTCTATGAAATCCATACAGGTAGTGTGGAACGGGTACGATGGTGCAGGGAAACTCCCTTGCTTAGGCTTCAACACCCCTTGTGCATGATGTTTATTACAAACATGGCATGCTGCACAAAAATTTTTTGTGTAGTTTGTAAATCCATATGCTGTGAACACTCGATTCACTAACTGTACCATCCCCCCTGTTGAGACATGGCACTGCCCATGGCTCAACAAAGCTGCATATCTAAACAAGTTAGACGGCAAAATCGGTTTTCCTTTTTTGGAGATGTACAGCCCTTTCTCAAGAATTGCTCCTCGTCTTATCCATTTTTGTTTTTCTACTTTTATAGTAAGTGTCTGCATTGTTTTCAACATTTCTAAATCTAAAATTTCAGAAGGTTGTAATTCCTCACTCAAAAGAAATTCTGAAGCTGAAGCTGCCTGCTTTGCAGCTGTATCAGCTCTCGCATTACCTTTTGAAATCCTATCTTGTTGCTTGGTATGAGCTGCACATTTACAAATAGCTACTTTCTGAGGTAACTGAATAGATTCTAACAAATCTAAAATAAACTGTGCCTGAATAATTGGTTTACCAGTAGATGTTATCATTCCTCTATTCTTCTACTGTTGAGCAAAAACATGTACAGTAGAAAAAGCATACTGGCTGTCAGTAAAAATGTTCACACATTTACCCTTTGCCAAGGTACATGCCCTTGTCAAGGCAATCAATTCTGCTGCTTGTGCAGATAAGTTGTGTGGTAAAGACTTTGCTTCTAAAATCTCAGTATCAGAAACTACTGCATACCCCACTAGGTTCTGCCCTGTAGGACCCCTTCTGCATGAGCCGTCCACGTAATGTCACCTCGGCATCATCCAAGGGAACATCTGTTAGATCTTTTCTAGGCAGTGTCTTTTGCTCAATCTCCTGCAGGCAGCTGTGTGGTGTGCCATCCGCAGGGGTCAGGAGCAAGGTAGACGGATTCAAAGTTGTACATCGTTCAATTGTCATATGAGGTTGGCTCAACAGTATAGTCATACAGGAAAGATGTCTAGCAGGAGAAAGATATGCTACTTTTTCTTTCAGTAAAATAATCGTGACTGCATGAGGCACTCTCAATGTGAGAGGGTGGAATAACACTACTGAGGCTGAAGCCTGCACTGCCATTGCAGCTGCGACTACTGCTTGTACACAGTGGGGCAGGGATCGCACCACTGGGTCCAGCTGTGATGAATAGTAAGCTATGGGGCGTTGTTTGTCCCCATGTTGCTGTGTTAACACTGATGTGATATAACCTTGCTTACAATCTACAGTTTGGAAAAATCGTTTATGATAGTTTGGTAATCCTAAAACTAATGAGGATGCTATCAATTGTTTTAGTTTGCAGAAAGCTGATTCTGCTTCTGGTGTCCATTGCAATAAATCTTGTGCTGCCATAGACTTCTTGTATATCAAGTTGGTCAGTGGAGCAGACTCCAAGGCATAGTTTGGAATCCAACTCCGACAGAAATTAGTCACACCCAGGAAGGACATCATTTCCTTCTTGGTAGTCGGTTTGGGTGCTTGTAAAATTGCTATTTTCCTATCTTCATCTAATGTTCTGCCTTCTTTGGGTATTACATATCCATGTATTTAACCTGCTTTCTCCAAAGCTGCAACTTGTTTTTGTTTACTTTATGTCCTTGAGTGGCTAAAATATGTAATAATGCTATGGTATCTTCTCTGCATTCTTGCTGGGTGGGGGGCTGCCAGCAGGATGTCGTCTACATAAAGTAAAATCTGACTGCCTCTTGGTGGGCTAAATCCCACCAAGTTGCTTGCCATCTCTTGGGAGAATTTTGTTGGACTTTCACAATATCCCTGTGGTAGTCGCGTGTATGTATACCTTTTCCCCTGAAATGTAAATGCAAACCAATGTTGGCTGTCAGGGTGTATCGGTATCGAAAAGAATGCATTGCTAATATCTACCACAGAAAAATACTTCTGTTGAGGCTTCAAATCATTCAATAGGGTGTGTGGGTCTGGCACCATAGGTGCTCTAGGTATTACTGCATCATTTACAGCTTGTAAATCTTGGACCATATGCCATTCTTCATTTGCTTTCCTGACAGGAAATAAGGGTATGTTACATGGTGAATCGGGAGATTCTACCAGTACTCTTTCCTTAAGTAAAGCTGCTATTATAGGTTTGATTCCTACTTCTGCATCTTTCCTTAAGGGATACTGTCTCTTTTGTGGTCTAAATGCTGATTTTGGCGTGATAGTCACTGGTCCTGCTTTACGAATTAGTCCTACATCTGATTTCCTTGTTGACCAGAGAGTTTCTGGTATGCTCCATAAGGCATTTTCTTCCTCTTCTAGCAAGAGTGCTAATCAGCTGCCCTTGCTAGACTGCAAGTTTACAGCTGGGTGTGTCTGTGTTATCCAATTTAACTTCTGCTTCTGTACTCCCTTTTCTGACAATTCTAACTCCATCTGTTTTTCCCACTTTGTGACTTTTTCTCCTAGGTCTGCCCATTTCACATTCTTGTCCTTAGTCAAACTAACATGTGGTAATCGATTAGATTTATAGAGTGCAAAGAATTCCTGGGGCAATGAACAGCTAACTACACTGTTCCCTTCTGTGTCCCAGTACAGATTACGTAATACTAATCTGTTTGCATGGTTTCTAAACAGTTCTTGCTCATATTCCTTATCAGGTCCTGGTGTGCTACAATAATACAGAGTACAGTGCAACAAATGCTGTTTATCAGTGTCAAGGGAGGGGGACTTACTGATGGCTACGTTCATCAGTTCTTCAGTAACTGCCCCTGGACCAGTCATGACCAAGTCCTGGCTGTACCAATAAAATGTTTCGCCCTCCGGTCGCACCACAAAAGTATCCATTTGTCGCTGTGCTTCCATACCCTGCATGGTTGGAACTACTGATATGCCAAATATCTGCATAAGATCTCTGCCCAAAAGGTTTACCGGGCATTTCGCAGAAACAACAATTTTGCTTTCCTGGGTCATCCCTGAAACAGGGTCAGTTATTACTATGTTATGGGAGAGTGGCTCCCAATACAGCTGTCCATTAGCTGCTTTCACTAGTATGTAATCAAATGATTCTGAATTTTCTGGTAGTTTGGAAGGATGTATCAGGGTCCGTGATGCCCCTGAGTCACACAAAAATTTAACTTCCCTCCCCTCTACCAGAAGTGTAACTTCCAGTTTCGTGTCTGCTAAGTAGAGCTCTAGGCTCAATAATGCTAAGTGTAAAATTTCACTTTCTTCACTATCCGTGATTTCTTGCACTTCCTCTATTTCTTCTATCACATTCTCTACTCCCTCTATCACATTTGCATTTGTCTTTTCTTGGTTATTCCCTTCTAGTGATTCCTGACTATCATATAGTCAGTCCTCACCCTCCTTATCTTCCATGGCTACCTTCTTGTTTTGCTTGCAATCCCTTGCTAAATGTCCCTTTTTTCCAAACTTAAAACATTCACCCCCTTTCTTTCTCTCTTCAAACTCCTTTGATCGCTTATCAGATTGTTTGTTTCCTTGGGCATTTTTCTTGCCCTTTTTCCCGGACTGTACTACATAAACCTCTGCTATATCTTCTACAGAAAATACTTGGGCTTTCTTTTTCTTTTTACTGTTAAAATGCCTTTCAGCATGTCTAGCATATTCGAGTAGTGACTGTAATCTACTTGTACGATGATCTACCATGTGCTTTGTAATAAAGCTGCTTATAGGCAAAATACTGCCTTTTAAAAATGCATTCTTTAGTTGCTGCTCATACGGGGAATGATGTGTTTGATCTTCAGGTACCTGCATTCCACAATGGTTATTAAAACACCCTAATAATCTAGCATAATATCTGTCAACAGTTTCACCTTCTTGTTGGATGCATTGATTAATGCAAGTCCAGTCTGCTCTAGGCTTCCATTTCTCAAAGATTCGGTCTGTTAGACCTTTCACTCTGTTATACAGTTCTGCGTTGCTATGTGGGAGTGGCCTGTGTTCTGCGTCATGGGGATTCCAGTTGCCACTTATCATGTGCCAATCTGGACATACAATTTGTCTGACTACTTTCTCTACTTCTTCTCCATTTAAATGATAGCTTAACCTCATGCCCTGCAAGTCTTCTAAGAATTTTCTAAAATTAACTTTTGGATGGGGAATTCCCTCTGTGGCTTTCCGGATGTCTTCCGATTTCCACGGTCTATATACCAGGAGAGTTGGGTCCTGCAATTCCTGTCTTGCCTGAGGATTTGGTACTTCTATGAGCGGACATATCTCTTCTTCACTCATAGCTCGTGAATTTTTGTTCATTTGATATAACTCAATATCCCCTCTTAAGTTACGTGTTCGAGACCTAGTCTCGATGGGATCTCTGACAAACGGTCTTTGCTTCACGGAGACAGACATGTATAGCGGAGGGGGATCAGCTTGTCCACTCACTTCATATTCTGGTAAGGGAAGCGGAGGGGGGCGGAGGAGCTGATGCTATTACCAAATTATTGCCCTCTTTATCTAGAAACATAGCTTTTGAATTATTACTTTTTCGATCCCTACGGTTTGCTTCCTCAATCCACCTGTGTGCCCGAGAAATGCCTAATTGACGTTGCTTTTTTACCTGACCTTTTGCATCGGATTTAAGCTGATTGACGAGTTTAATAAGTGAGGATTTTTCTAATTTGCCATCAAATTCATATTTATTAACCCATTTTGTATAGTACCTAACATTGTCGGCACGCTGTAATTGCATATATTTTGCATCTTCAGTTAACGGTGGATCTTGGGAACTTTTTGTGCACTTATTTCCCATATTGTTCTGACTGTTAAAATGTTACGTAACCCTTCTTATTTTCACGTGGTACCATGATTTCTCTTTTTCACAGTTTATCGAGAATAACTGCCTTACCTATTCTGTTTCCCTGATCTATGACAAGACTGCAATCTTCCTGTCCCTGACTTGTACAAGACAAATCTCCTGACAGATGATACAAATCAAGTCCCTGATCTAAAACAGAAAAAAGGTAAATCTCACCTTACCTGAGCCTCCGTGATTGATCGTCTGGTTCGATGGAAAACCGTTAACTCGTCTTCCAGTCGCAGATCAGAAAAGTGGCTGGCCTCTTTTGAACAACAATTCAGTCAGAGGTCTTTCAGAGCAGAAGAACCGATGTGGTCTCTTCCCCGTATGGTTTCATGCCACCTGGCCCATCTGACCTGAGGCAAAGTGAGAGTTTCCGGTTCGAAGGACCAATCTGTCAAAGGGAAAACAACTTCAAAAAGATCAACACACGGCAGGTTCAGGTTAAGGCACTTTAATCTTGCAGCAAGGAGACAAAAACTTGCTAATACAGAGTTTGTCTAACTAAAATCAGGAAGTGAAGCCATATACATTTCTTACAAGACATTGCCTACTAAGCTGATGTAATAAATCACAAGTTCTTTCAATATTGTTTCATAGCAGCTGTTTGTCCATGATTTTCTGCTGGCACATCAAGTTTACAAAAAAACTTCCTAAGAAAAACAACGTGGCCTTGATGACCACCGGTCAGTTACAACTTCTCACTATGCAATGTTACCATTCAAGGTACTATGGTTAATTCGAGCACAAAGCAAGTACAGATTATATTTCATTTCTTCAAGCAGTCTTTGTTCAACTGTATCTATCTTTTCTGCAGCTGTGCATGTTCTCATAACACGAACAGAGCTGATTGTTCAAGTTCAATAACATTATAGAAAACAGTATTGTTCTATTCATTATTTTCCTGACCTAGCAGATAATCACCTGCTTGTCGGTAAATTTCCAAAAGGCATAAACATGAATTTTGCTCTGCTAGCAAATACTAGGTCAGAGAGCATCTTGCAGTTTCAGAAAGCATATTGCAGTTTGAAAAAAATCTTGTAGTTTCATACAAAACTAAGCTGTGCATAAAATAGAATGAAATGTGTTAACCCTTTTAGCTTCTAATAAGCACTAAACATATACATTAATACATATTTTTCTAACAATGTATATATATATATATATATATATATATATATATATATATATATATATATATAGATAGATAGATATATAAAATGTTGGGCGTTCTTTACTGGATGTTTGTTTTCTTCTTTTGTTCAATAAAGTTTATTTAAAAAAATGAATGCACATCAGTGTAGCCCATCTAAGACTAAAAAAATTATCTAAGACTTCTAACCTGCTTTGAAACAGATGTGCTCACAGGGTCACAGAGATATATTTTGCAGTGTATGTCACATGCTGTTGTGCATCACACCCAACACCTAGCCTTGTGTCCAAGGCTTACTGTTCAAACCTGTCAGAGCTCTCACTAAATGCAGAGGATAAATGTTTGAAGGATACATAAATCCTATCTGGAAATGTTATCTTCCTACACCCCCCCCCCCAAAAAAAAAAAAAAGTTGCCATATGTGCATCTCTCTGGTGTTATAATGGGATTAAAGGAAAGAAACAAATGGCTGCTGTCATTTATTTCAAGTGACTGCTGTCATACATACACTTAGCTTGCCTCCTTAACTCTACTCCCCAAGATGCATATACCTGGACCTGATATTTGATTGTGAGGAAAGTGAAAACAATAATGATCACAACAATGAATTCCAGCTTGTTCCTACTAGACAGTACACTGCCCCCTATACAAGCTATAGTGACCATCTTTGCAGACCTGCACACCTCTGAAGTCTGTGAGAGAAGTAAAAGAAATACTGATCACACTGTCCCCAGCACCGCTGGAAGCTATAGTAATTTCCTGTACACACTTTTGAGATTTGATTGTGAAGAAAGTTAAAAACAATGACCAGAACACCCGCAACCCCCACATAAGCTACAGCAACTTTCTGTGCACATTTCTAGGCAAGGCTGGCTTTAGAATGGGTGGTTTTGAGGGAAGAATCCACAACTATGTCCATGTCAAAATCCATTATAAAATGTAGGGTTTGACTTCCATCAAATCCTTGGAGCTCTAAAGGACTGGATGTTCTGTGATGTATTTTGTGTCTTATTTTTGAAACAATTACTTTTTAACTGCATTTTTACAGCTACTAGAAGAGTTATGTATGTGATTATTTCTTGTGTCTACTGATCAACATTGGTGATATTTTTTTGCAAACACACACACACACACACACACACACACACACACACACACACACACACACACACACACACACACGCATGCAAATCCTTCTGCCAAACAACCATGAACTGTCATGTCATAGTTCTATGTTTGTGATGATAAGCAATAGAAAATGAAAGAAATTACAGGTAAATTGTTACTCTTACACTGCACCCCCCAACACATAGCATAATCAAAGTAATACTAGTTTTATACCAATTTCAGCAAATAGCACTACATTATGTGACACTAGTACTGCCACACCAGATCAGTAACTGCTGTTTAGCAGTCATCAAACAGCAGGGATAAGTCATGTTTATTTACCTCACTAAGGAGGAGTGCATACCTGTTACTGTCCCTGACTTCACAGAATTTCCCTTTGACCTGTTCCTTATAAAATGTTTGATTTGCTGGTAAATACTTCATGATTACAGACAGTCCTTAATGCCAAACATTACAGTTTTAACCTTATTGCTCAGAAAATGCATGTTGCAAAACATGTTATGCTGTAACTTTTTTAAGTGAAATGGAGTAATATTTAAAAAGTGTTCCTGATTTAGAGCCTTTACTTCTGCATTATTTTTGGCTTTGCCCAGAACACTTGAGCAATAAAGTTGAGCATTATAGTAGCTGGTGACCAGAAATTATGTATAAAACTCTCTGAAAGAGAAAACCATCCCTGAAGATCAGGAGTGTCTGCTCTTCCTAAAATCTCAGGTAAGAACTGAGATCACTCACTCTGTGGTGCCTGTCTCTAGCCCTTAACCTTGGCTCATATTTGTTCACTGATTATTGTCTTTATCCTATCAGGGTCATATCACAACCTTGTTGGGGACACAGCATGTGATCAGCATTTGAATGATCTTTTTTTTTCTCCTCATCTTCTCCAACCAGTGACAGCTTTTGTGGGGCCTCAATATAGTCAAAGATGATCGGGAGACCCCCACCCCCCCCCACCCATGGTGATAGTTTTACCGGAGAGAATGCTCATCAGCAGGATTTAACCTAGTCAAATGCACTATTTTCAGTGATAAAACATTTAATGAAGTTATGAAGTGTGCTACTTGACAAAACACTGTCACTGCAGCCCTTATTGTTATGTGTTAAAGGAGAAGAATTGGTGCCAGTCCTTTTCATCTTCATCCTATGAGTTATTACAACCCACCTCATTTATTAAGTACACAAGATTGCTGTACCAGCTTTTGTTGTTCTAACAAGCATGCAAAAATTATCAAAATGAAACAGCTTAATGTGGGTGGGGGCCACCCAGCGACAGTTGGGTTCACTGGTGCTTAAAGTCAGCTATGACTGTGAACAGACTTGTACCATCTCCATAAATTGTGTTTATTAAGCCATAAACAATCACTGTGGAGGTCA
Organism: Protopterus annectens; assembly: GCF_019279795.1. Classification (NCBI taxonomy): domain Eukaryota; kingdom Metazoa; phylum Chordata; order Ceratodontiformes; family Protopteridae; genus Protopterus; species Protopterus annectens. The sequence goes on from NC_056744.1 coordinate 501,094,216, forward strand.
TAATTACTTGATAACCCATTTGTGCCTTATCTTACTGTAGTACCTTCCTGAATATTTAAGTTCATCTAAAATGTTGTCACTATCAAAAAGTGACAACAAGAGGTGTTGTGCAACTGTTTGAGTGATGCTTTGTTTAATTATTATCTCAGTTCATGATAGACTAATCTTGATTATATAATAGCTCAATCGCTCAACTTTCTCAAATGACTATGGCTGGTATTGTATATTTTACTTACATTATGATTACAAAAAAGCCTATTCACAAGAGAAAATTGCAATGTCTCTGTAGTTGCCGTTCCCTTCAAACAATGACTTTAGCACTCCTTTTTCTGGATTTTCAGGTTCTTAGCATAGGTAAACTTGTGGTAATACAAGTGCTGAATTTATCACCAAGGAAGGAATAGTACACTCACAGTAAAAAGCCCTAAGAGCCTAGACCCCGGCAAGAGCAGAAGCAACTCTGATGTTTGCCGGTATGATACCCTGCCCAGTGAGCTTTCAATGAACAACCAGCTGGAGGGGATTCAATGCTCAGCAAGCAGACAAGGAAATTATACAATAAAAATAAATAAATATAAAAATCCTCATTACTTCTCTATCCTCCATATGTCATATTCATTTTTTCCCCTTTTCTTTCCTCCTTCCTTCTCCCCTATATATTACAAAGTACTCCTCTTATGCCTTTTTCTCTGCTGGATTTACATGCATTCGTAGGTGTTCATAACTATATAGTATTTAACTATTTTGTTTTGCCTAGTATTTTGTCATTTTATTATTGTCTGTATTATGAACATGTTTAACTGTGCTGATTGTATAATGATATGTCAGCTTTATCTATTTTGTAAAATATTCTATGTAAATTTTCTACTAATTTCTTTTTTTTATAATTTTTTTGGTCTATTTTTGAAATTTTTATTGAAACTTTTGGAAACTTTATGTAGGTCTCATTGGTACATTGGAGCTTTTCTCCCTTGGCCTCCACTGAAAATGAGCTTATTTTTGCCCAGTGGACTTTCCCGATAAACAAATGGCAATAAATAATTAAATAAATATGTATTAAAGACAGTGGTAAATACTAGATAGCTGGATGTAGGCAGTTATATCAATTATACATAAAAAAGGAAAAATAAACTCTGCCAAGTCCATTTAGGTCAATTTCCATCTTAAATCATGATAACAAAGCAAATGCTATATTGATGACACAAAGACTATTTTAACTGATATGAACCAAACTAGGTTAAGAAGAACCACTTTTTCACTTAAACCATTCTTGAGGTTATGAAGGCTACGTTGATTAGTTAATTGCTTAATTGTTGGCTTTATGTGCTCTGATTGGTTGCTTTTCTGTTATGGTCTGAAGAAGCAATGAGACACAATGTGAAAGAGCTAACCTCTGGATTTATTAAAGCTTTGTTATAACATTTTTGACTGCCTGCTGTCTGTGAAGACTAGATGTTGCCTTGACATTCCTTTTTACTTTAATGTATACTTTGTTGGATACTTTATCAAGGAATTCCCACATCCTAAAAGCAGTTTTTATTATTTTGTGCTTTACTTTAGTTGGGTATTTACTCCTCAGGGTAGGCATGGCTGAGAGTCTTATGGATAATAGTGTTGAGCTAGCGTACAATCTGCTGAATGAAAGAAGAACTGTCTCTCCTGCTGCAAGGATCAATAATGATTTACTGTTGAATTGTTTATCAACTAAAGACAATCCATTGTTGGTCATGGATTTTACTAATAACACACAAAGCCATGAGATGGATGGCATTGATAGCATTCTATTTTGAACTAAGCTAAATGCATTTGAGGACAACAGCTTTAAATTGAAGAAGTTACAGACACAGAGACAACACTTCGAGGCTTGTTTAGCCTTATATATTGCACCTCATGGGTTGAGAGGCTTGTGTATGCCAACATTTGGGAGCCATTATCCAACTCTACTTATGAGATGGCAGAAATTGAACCTCAAGACAAGTTTTAGCTATCTAAAATTGTTAATCAAGTTTTTTTACTCTAGATGAGGAATTGCTCATTAGAAATGCCAGGGAACAACAACATGTATTATATCATCTGTTCCCATCTGCATTTGTTGATAAAGCATTGTTTGATCTAACGGACAATGCAATCATATATGAAAAGAAACTTTTACAGCTTAAAAAAAAAGAAAATACTTAGAGATTTGAAGGATTTCAAGGAAGGCCATGTTTTTATGTGGCCTAAATCATGCATAACACCTCATAATACCAATAGAACTGATGAGGAAGTGAATGCAACTGCAGGTTCCATGAGGAGCGATTCAAACCAAGTTGCTACAGCTTCACAAGTGAACCCACCTATTAAGAATGAGCATAGTATGATTGATAAGCCAGAAGTGTCTATTTCATCCAATAACAATGAGGCTGACACTAGAATGGGTGGGGTTATGCCAGAAATTTCTTTATATTCCCTTGGTGATAATGTCAGATATCAGACGCAAAGCCTCACATCCAGCCATGAAGTTGCTAAATCAGAGTGGAAGCAGTAAACAGGTTTTTCCCCCCTGTTTCCAGTGCCAATAAACCAGCAAATGATAAGAGGGCACAACCGTTCGCAGAGCAGTGGATGAACGAGAATGAAACGGAATATTCCAAGAAATGTAGACAGAACAGGTCATTGAAAAAAAATGTGGCCACAGGTAATGAATCATTGCTATGGAATATCTCCTCTAGAATTCTTAATGCTGACAAAATAAGAGTGCTAGAGAAGGGTCTAAGTTTTGTACCAATGCAAAAAGCTACTTTAGCAGACACTATTATTGATCTGAGGATGTTTCTAAGAAATATATCTTTGAAGCTGTTTTTTCATGACAGTGGGAATGTAAAAGAAGGCCTTAAATTCAAGAAGCATAGATTGTTTAATCCCCTATGCCTTCATCATTAGAAACTTTTGGACAATTATGTGAGAGAGATATTTATGCCATTTTTTTAAAGGAATAATTATAGTAAGACATTTAATAATATGTCAATGGGTGAAAGGCAAGCACTTAACACTGTCAACAATGATCAATCAGTAGTGACTAGACCTGCCGATAAAGGGTGTTTGACAGTGGTCATGGATCAGCTGTTCTATATCTCATCTATGAAAGAGATGTTAAATGACCCTGATGTTTATATTAGAATAAGCTGTGATGATATTTTAGTAATGGAGAAGCACATTTTGGCCACCTTGAAAGATTGTTTACTGCATCAATATATTAATGTCAATTTGTTTAACTTTTACACGTATCAAACCCCCTTATTCCTATCATTCAAAGCCTTCCCAAAGCCACATGGCACCATTTAATCCTCCATTTAGACCCATAGTGGCTGGGAGGAATTGGATTATGGAAACGTTCTCTATTTATATTGAGAAGCACTTGAGGCCATTGGTAGGCAAGAACATTTATATATTGAAAGACTCTTAAGTAGTTCTACAAGATCTTTATGTATTTTTGATACCCAGTCTTTACATCAAGCATATATGTTTGTTACTTTAGATGCACAGTCATTATTTACTAAAATTCCTAACCATTATGGACTGGAAGCACTGAAGAACTATTTGCTACATTTTAGTAAATATAACAAGATGTTTATTGATTTATTATGTTTATTTGTTGAGATTGTTTTAGAGAATAATGTCTTTTTGTTTGATTTATTTATTTATTTATTATTTTACATTTGTTAACCGGAAGAGTCTGACTGGATACATGACCATTTTCAGTGGAGGCCTGGTGAGAAAAGATCCAGGTTAGTAATGAGCAGTTAAACACATTATAAGAAATTTAGACAGTTACAATACAAAGGTTCAGTAAATATAGGTATGTTACAATGTAATGTACATACATTTAAGTAGGGAAGCAATAGTTAAGACAGCAGAAATAGGTCCGTTTCTTATGCAAGTAGATAAAACACATTATCAGATAGTCAGACAGTGACAATATAAAGGTTTAGTAAAAAAATAGGTTTGTTACTATGCAATATACATACATTAAAAACAGGGAAGCAATGGTTAAGACAGCAGAAATAGGTCTGTTTCTTATGCATTCTGCATAGGTTTAACATTCACACATTAGATAGATATAAACATTTCAGAGAGTGGAGAAAGGACTAATCTGGTTTGGAACAGGAACATTGCCAATGTGATTTGAGATATAGTTTAAGATATTTTTTTAATTGTGAGAGAGACGGTTCTAGAGTGAGAACAGAAGGTAGAGAGTTCCAGATGTTTCCAGCATAGTTAGAGAATAGTGATTCTCCAGCAGCAGTATTGGATTTGGATGTTTGGACTAATAGTTTACTGGAGGATCGAAGTGATAGCAAGTTACTGTAGGGGTTGATGATGCTTTTGAGAGCAGGCATTTTATCAGGGTGGTGAAGAATTTTATGGGCTATTATGAGCTGGTTATAGTGAAGTAGGCTAGTCCATTCTAGCCACCCCAGGAGCTTCAAGTTAAGGCAGTGATGGGTCCTGTAGGCCATTCCTGTGGCAAATCTAGCTATGTGATTATAGCAAATGGCAAGTTTGCTTAGAGTGGATTTGTTTAAGTTAGTGAGTAGGGGGAGGCATAGAAAAGGGTTGACAGTAAGTGTGTGTGAGCAATAGTAGATCTAGCATGTGGGATAAGGAAACATCTGACCTTATAGAGGGACCCAAGTTTTTGTTGACAGTTTTAATAGTTTGATTGATATGGGTCTCAAATTTAAGGGAGTTATCAATAGTGACCCCTAAAAGCTTAGTATGGGCATCTGGTGATATCATTGTGCCATTGGAAGATTTAACAGAAAAGAGAGGGGAGGGGGTCTTACAGGTGTGTGAGAATATGAGCAACTTGGTTTTGTTAGGCTTTAAAATTAGTTGATGACCTGAGAACCAGTTTTCTACTATATTAAAGATATTTTGTGTGGTTGCCATGAGCTCTGTCGGGGAGGTGGCTGAACAAACTTTGGTTGAGTCATCTGCGTATTGTATGTATGTACCCTGGGGAGTGACGGTGGGCAAGTCATTTATAAAGATTAAGAAAAGAAGGGGACCAAGGATAGAGCCCTGGGGAACACCGAGAGTGACAGGTAAACATGATGACAGTTTATCTTGCTATAGTACAGCTTGCTGTCTGTTGCACAGATATGACTGAAACCATTTTAGTGTGTTGTCATTAAGTGATAGTGTTTTAGAGTATCTATGAGAAGATGGTGGTTCACCATATCATAGGCCTTGGAAAGGTCTAAGAAGAGGGCTGATGCAAGTTTGTTATTGTTTCGGTTGTGATTAATGGCATTAGAAAATAATAGGAGGGCTGAGGTGGTACTATGATTTGGCCTGAGGCCATGCTGTGACTTAGCTAGTATATTGTTTTGACTGAGATGGGACATGAGTTGTCTATGGACATATTTTTCCATGGCTTTGGCTAGTGGTGACAGTATTGCTATGGGTCTAAAGTTAGATAGCTCTAGTGAGCTTCCTCCTTTGTGAAGAGGAATAATGTGGGATATTTTCCAAATAATGGGGATGGTGGCTTCAGACAAGGTACGGTTTATGATAATGGAGATGGGGTAAGCAATGGCATCTGCTGCTTTTTGCAGATACTCTGCAGGAAGAAGATGAGCTGCTAGGGTGGTGGGTTTTTGTTTTTTTAAGTACAGATCTGATAGATTATGTGGAAACAGGTTGGAAGGTAAAGGAGGAAGCCAAGGTAGCTGTGGTGCTAATTCGGCTAGGGCTAGGGGAGGTGGGTGTCAATTGGTTGAACTGGTTAGCCAGGGATTGAATAGTTTCTGTGAAGAAACTATTAAACATATTTGCAATGTCCTCAGGGCATTGTTGGTTGCAGGTTGTTGGGGTGGGAGTTGTTGTCTGTCTTCGATGCAGGAGATTTTTGATTCCAGCCCAGAACTTTTGGGGTTTGTTTTGATGTTTTTGTTGGAGATGGAGGAAGAAGTTTTTTTATCTACTAAGATAGATTTTTTTGTTTCATTTCTTAGTTGCCGGAATCTCTGGAGGGTTTGTGGGTCTTTAGAGGTACATCATTTGTCCCACTCTTTATTTCTAGATTTGATTTTGGATTTGGTCTCTTTAGAGAGACAGGGTGCAATTTTAGTCTTGGTTCTGATGGACCGTACAGGAGCATGGGAATCTGGAATGTTGAGGAATACGGAAATTAAGTGGGATACCACATCATCAAGTGGAAGCTGCTTTAGAATAGGCCAATTTTGGGCTTTAAGTTCATTCTGAAAGCTACTGATATTAAAGTTTTTATTATTTCTAATATTTCTAAAGTAGTAGGATGGGGATTGTCTAACTTATGCTTGATGATATACATAAGTAAATGATCACTCATATTCTCTGGGAGTGTACCTGCATTGTACTGGTCCGGGTGATTGCTGATAAGAATTCAATCAAGGATACTATCTTTGTTATAGGCTTTGCCTATCCTGAAAGGAGTGGATATAAGCTGGGTGAATCCGTGTAAGTCTATAAGGGTTGATGGGGATTCAGAGGTGCAGGAATTTCAATCAATATTAAAGTCACCTAACACCATAGTTTCATGGGGGTGAGTGCAGGATAACCAGTGGAGACAGTCCTCAAGGGTATTACTGTTGTTGTTGCCTGGGGGATGTAAGTACATGCAATGTTAATACTTTTATTTTTGTTGAGTTGTAATTTAGTGATTAGAATTTCAGCATTGTTCAGTAAAGAGGGTTGTGGGGAGGCTAATATTACCTCTAGTGTATTTTTATAGAGGTCGGCTACACCACCATCTTTTTTAGTTTTATGGTCTGCTCTATGAATATCGTGACCTGGTGGAATTACCTCAGCATCTTTGGTACCTGGTTTTAGCCAGGTATCTGTTAGACATAAAAGATCCGGGGAATAAGTTGCTAATAGGACATGGAGGTTGTGGGTCTTATTGTTTATACTCCTAATATTTAGATGGCGGGCTAGGAGAGAGTTAAGTGGCCTTGTAGATAGTGAGAGGTGAGGAAGGGTGATGTACTTTGGAGCTAGTGTCAGGTGGAGAGGATGTGCCAGAATTTGGGTGGATGTCACCATCCATAGCTAGTCTGTAGCTTAAGTTGGAAATACATTTGAGGGCCTTATATATATGTTTGATATGTTTGTTTTTAGACCTGATAGTTCTAGGACTGATGGGTTGGTAGTGTATGGTATCAGATAGGTGGGGATTGTGGAGGCATATAACTTGGTCTGTCTTATTAGATGTGAGAGAGGGATAGGTTTGGTATAACGGGTGATGAAAACCTAGGTAGGGCCAGTCTTCATAATAGGTAGAAAGATATGGCTAATAGTGATGGTAATAACAGCATACTGGATGATAACATAGTGACTGGCTATCGCTTGAAGAAGGAGACAAACTTAGTGCGGGGTTAATATGTAATTAACCATAAGTAAGTGGCGGAGATATAGTCTACGAGGATGTTATTGATTGGATGTAGAAGGAGGGCTGTGGTACTTAGAGGTTGAAATTTAGCACTATTGGGGTGTGTGTGGTATTAGGGGGCAGGGTGGAATGTGGAGTGAGCCCAAGCACAGCGAGGGTGAGCGGAACGGGGCTAAAACCAGGCCACAAGGTAACCATTTTGTGAAAGTTAGAGAGGTACTGCTTAGCTTAAACGTTTTAGTTTTTTACTGGCTATAATTCTTAATACAAGTCTTAGCCTTTTAGATATGATTTTTCCTCAATTTTATACTGCAGCTATAATTTTTACAAGGTTATTAATAGGTAGTTACTGTGTTGGTTAATTATAGAATTTTAGTAATTGGGAGTTCTAGGGCTATCTCACTAGTGCTGAGGACCCATTTGGCTTAAAATACTTGAAACAAGTACAAAATACACGTAATATTAACCTTTTATTTTTTTCAATATGAATGCAGGTAGAGTAGTTTCCCATTTATTTTCTGGGTGCAGTTCTTTAAATTGCAGCGCACCATAGAGTGGATAGACCTGGTAGGGAAATAGAGAGAGCTAATTTAGAGCTAGATAAAACAGCTACACAATGCTAATATCAGCAGTACATTTAGGATCGTTTGCTTCTAGAGGAATCAAGCCTTTTCATTAATAGAAATAACAGTATGCAGTATCATAGAGACAAACAGAAACTCACCACTCAGATAATATTACTAAATCGTAGACAATTTTAGCATTACTTCAGTAGCTCTGAGAACATTAAAGATATGAGCATAAAATCCATCTGTAATACTTAAAAGTAGGACAAGTTAGAAGGAGAATGGCATTAAATATACTGATCCCAAGGATATTGGCAATATCCTGGCAGATCGATTCATTGCCAACTTCACCCCCCTCTCACCCCTAAATGGCCCATCTCAATACCGGAAGATTGCCAAATTCCGGTAATAATGGCCACACAGGTAAAAAACGCACTCTCCAAAGCTAAGAATACAGCATCCATGGGACCAGATGACATCCCGGGCTGTGTACTACATGAACTACAATATGAACTGGCACCTCACCTAAGTGTCATGTTTAATCATAGCCTCACCTCAGGTTTCATGCCCACTGAGTGGCGCAGAGCTACAGTTATCCCACTCCACAAGGGGGGATCCACCTACTGTCCCATCAGTCTGAGAAGCCTTATCTGCAAAGCCATGGAGCGTATTATCATGGAACTTATAAACAAAGACACTGGCAACCTTCAAACACTGGACCCCACCCAGTTTGGGTTTGTGAAGGGCAGATCTTGTCTCCTGAACCTGATTGACTTCTTCAAATCAGTCTCCAGAGCCATGGACAAGGGTAAGGTGATCCACACAGCCTATCTAGACCTTGCCGAGGCCTTTGGCACCATCCCCCACTCTGGAATCATAGATAAACTTACTAAGCTGGGCACTAATGCCTATGTCACCCAATGGGTTGCTAACTGGCTTACTGATAGAACCCACACTGTAAAAGTAGCTGACTCCAAATCCAGCTTCAGACAAGTGACAAGTGGAGTACCTCAGGGTTCAGTCCTGGGGCCGCTCTTGTTTGGCATCTACTTCTCTGAAGTACAGGCCAACACTAAGGGACTCTGGCTAATAAAGTTCGCAGATGACTGCAAACTGGGAGCCATTATTGAATCCCCAAATGATGTGGATACTCTAAAAAAGGGCCTTACAGAAACAGATGCTTGGTGCCAGAGCCATGGGCTCAAGCTCAATGCCAAGAAATGTATAGTTATCCCCTTTGGGAAAAAACATGTATCTGTGAATTACCATATAGGTGGCAGTACACTAAACACTGAAAGTGTGATAAGAAACTTAGGGACACAGGTGGACAGTGGTCTCACCTTTGATAAACACATTGCCACAACAGTCAGGAAATCCTTCTGTGTGGCACACCTCATAACTAACGGCTTTTCATCCAGAAAAAAGGAGGTCATTGTCCCACTGTACTCATCCCTCATTAGACCCATTATAGAATACAATGCCCCGTTTGGTATGTACCTCTCAAGACATCTGCAACAACTGGAAAGGTTGCAGAAATACCTCACTAAAAGAATCACAGGCCTAAAGCAGATGCCCTATGTTGACCGCCTTAAAAAACTCCAGCTATACTCTGTCGCATATCGTCTACTCAGAGGCGATCTCTGCTTAACATACAAGGCCATGTCAAACCCAGAGCTGTTGGACATGCTTCACTTAAAGAAATCCCAATTCCTCAGAGCCACACGCTCCAGGGATCTAAACCTTGTCATCACAATAAACAAAACATGCTGGAGGTATAGGTTCCTGAGCCAGAGACTTCCCAGACTCTGGAATAGACTTCCCATACATATCAAGCAGAGCGCCTCTTTGGCCCTCTTCAAAAGGAACCTTGACAATTGGATGGGAGAAAGGAAATTCACCCCAGGGATCATATCAGTCGCCCTGCTAGACAGGGGGCTAGGGAAGCAAATAGTGTGTTAAGAAATAGCCAGGGAATCGTTATAGCTAGGCTTGTATAGGCCCTAGAGCCAATAGTCTAGTACCAACCTATGAACCTACGATATGAGTAGCACAGTTCGTTTCTGAGATATGCGTTAGCATTTTTTTTAAATGCAAGCTATTAGTTGCAAAATGATGGTGTGCTATGTACACATCCAGTGCCAATAGGTATGCCAGCATTGTAATGGCTTGGTGGGAGGATGAGTCCATTATTAAGTAAGATAGGTTTAAGTCAAATTTATTATTTTATCAATGCTTTGTTGATGATTTATTTTTACTATGGAATGGGAGTGAAGATGAGCTACATGAGTTCTTTTTATATGTGAATAATTGTCTTCCTTTTTTGAAGTTTACTATTTGTAAATCTTATAACATGATAAACTTTCTTGACATAAACATCACTAAAGACAGGAATGTGCACATCAATACAAGTGTTTATAGGAAATCATGTTCTAGGAATACATACTTGGATAGAAAAAGTATGCATCGGGGCCATGTTTTAAGGAATGTGGTAACAGACATGAGGGTATCCCAACTCCATGCAGATGACAAAGACTTTGACCGAGAACTGTTGAAATTACATAATATGTTTAGAGATAAGGGTTACAAAGATAATGATGTGTCATCAGAGTTAAATAAGGTCAGGAACATGAGAGGGGGTGCACCAAAACCATATTTTTCTAGAAGAGGTAATACACTGTGAAAGGTAGAGCATGCCTGCTCAACCTGGTTGACTTCTCTGAGTCAGTCACCAGAGTTGTGGATGAGGGCAAGGCAGTTCATGCAGCTTACCTTGATCTGGCCAAGGCCTTTGATACCATTCCCCACTAAGGAATTATTGATAAACTCACCAAACTAGGCATTGACCCCTACATCACTAGGTCGGTTGCAAATTGGCTCACAGATTAAACCCACAGTGTGAAAGTAGTGGACTCTAATTCAGACTCCCAACCAGTCATGATTGGAGTCCCACAGGTATCAGTCCTGGGTTCTTTCCTGTCTGGCATCTACTTCTCAGAAGTCCAGGCCAACACAGAGGGATTCTGGCTGACCACATTCACAGACGACTGCAAGCTGGGAGCAATTATTAACTCCCTAAGTGATGTAGACATCCTACAGAAAGGCCTCCCTGAGAGTAATGACTGACATTGAAACCATGGCCTTAAGCTTAATGTTGAAAAATGCGTTGTCATCCCCTTTGGGAAAAACTCAGTTCCCACTAATTACCTCTTCGATGGGTGCCCAACGAACACTGAAGGTGTTATAAGAGATCTGGGGACACAGGTTGACAGCAACCTCTCCGTTGACCACCACATTGCCACTATGGTCAGAAAGTCCTTCTAAGTGGCGCATCTCATTACCAAGGGTTTTGCATCCAGGAAGAAAGAGGTCATCATCTCTCTCTACTCTTCCCTCATTAGACCAATCATCGAGTATAATGCCCCATTTGGCATGTCCCTCACTAGACACATGCAGCAGCTGGAAAGGCCACAAAAGTACCTCACGAAGAGGATCCTAGGCCTTAAACACATGTCCTACATGGACAGACTCAAAAAGCTCCCGCTATTCTCTGTTTCATATCACCTACTTAGAGGCAATCTCTGCTTGACTTGCAAAGCCATGTCTGACACAGCTCTTTTAGAAATGCTACATCTAAAGAAATCCCATTCCTTCTGCCCCACATGCTTCAGAGACCTCAACCTCATTACTGCAATAAACAGAGCATGCTGGAGGGACAGGTTCATAACCCAGAGACTGCCCATGCTCTGGAATAGAATTCCCATACATGTCAAGCAGAGCACCTCAATGACCCTCTTCAAGAGAAATCTTGATGAGTGGATGGGAAATAGAAAGTTCACTCCAGGGATCACTCCAGTGGCACTACTTGATAGAGGCACTGGGAACTAACGTCAGGTGGCATGATGCCAGGGCACTTCTATGGGCTAGGCTTGTAAAGGCTCCAAGGCCATTAGCCTAGTACACATCTATGAACCTATGAACCTATTAGTGCCTACTGAATGAAGCAAAAACAATGCCCTGAGGATGTCACTTCATTTTAGCAGTAACTGCAAGGGAATAATAGAAATTGTTAGGAAGCATTGGGACATGTTAGTGGTTGAACTCACGGTTAGGAGTTTGGAAGGTGACACGCCAAAGTTGATATTCACAAATAAAAAGAATATAAGGAGAATGTTATGCTATCCTAGGAAGATATGTAATGATACAAATAAAGTAAATTATTGTCCAGTCATGAAACCATGTAATCATTGTAATTAATGTTCCTTCATTAGTCTATCTACTGAATTCTTACATCTTTATATAGGATAGTTATATAAGTTCCAAGCTTCAGCTGATTGTAGCACCAAACATGTGGTCCACCTGGCAGTATGCCTGGAATGCTGAGCATTTTATCTGGAAAAAATAGAAAAGGAACTCAGAGCACGAATTGGAGAGCATTTATACCATATACACATCTCTTCTACAAACAATGCACTGGCAAAACATGTTAATGAGAGAGATAGTAGCCATATATTTAAATTTATGGAAGTAAAAGTACTATCAGAGCGCGAACGGTCGGTGATATTAAAACACACATAGAATCTCTTGAAGGCAGATGGATTATAAGGATGCGTGCTCATAGAGTGAGTGGGTTAAATGACAGGGTTTCACTTAAACCATTCTTGAAGTTGAGGGCTACGTTGATTAATTAATTGATTAATTGTTGATTTTATGTGTTTTAATTAGTTGCTTGATGTTTAAAAATGCTGTTTCATTTCTGTTATGGTCTGAAGATGCAGTGAGACACATTGTGAAAGTAACCTCTGGATTTATTAAAGCTTTGTTTTAACTGTTTTGACTGCCTGCTGTCTGTGAAGACTAGACCGTGTCTTGGTATTCCTTTTTACTTTTATGTGTACTTTGTTGGATACTTTATTAAGGAATTCCTACACCCTAAGAGCAGTTTTTATTATTTAAAGGAAACACTATATTGGTAACAAAAAGAGTAACATATGAGTGACTATTTTAACTGATATGAACCAAACTAGGTTTGCAATAAGAACCACTTTTGATAATTTGGTTAAAACAATTCAGTTGACAAAGGTTGCAGAAATGAACAGGTAGGGAACTACTAATGCTAAGTTTCAGTGCAGAGATAGAACTCGATTTTGTGACATATTTAATGGAAGTGTTGTCCAAAATAATCAGGATTTAATGGAAGTACTGTGCAAAGTGGTAACTACTTAATGTAAGTATTCAAAATGAGTTTTGCAACATAACTCATCAATCCGCAGCACATTATTTATAGTGGGATATCTGCACAGGTATAAATGGGACTTGTAGTTGTGGAACAGACCACGCATGACTAGTGCTCACAATGCCATCTGCTGAATGTGTAGAACCACTGCTAGAAACAATAAGGAAATCCCAAATTCAGTGATACCAATGGGAAATCACTTATCAGCTGTCACTGAAGCTGAATATTTGTTTTTGTACCTTACCCTCCCAAATGAGATTGCAACATCACTGACATCTTGAAACGTTCTCCAGATACAATATAAATAGACAAAAGCAAAGCAGTTGGGGTGTATTTACTCTACTTGGATGACTTAGGCATGAAATATCCCTTCCATTCGAAGATTACTGAAGCACTTTAGACTGAAAACATACAATTTCGTAGAGATTTCTGTATTGATTGTTTTTTGTTTTGTTTTGTTTGTTTGTTTTTTTTTTTTTGACAAAATGCTGCTGCAAATACAGAAGGTTTTCTTTAAGAAATGGAGGTAGACTCTATTAAGGAATACAGACAATGCAATGATTTATGTTTCCTTTGCTGAAAAAACACAGTGCAGGGTCACCCAGGGTTTGACATGTACATTTTCTTAAATAAATTACAGAAATTAAGCAATGTCTAAATAAAATAAACGCCAACCAGGACAAATATTCCATGTTTAAAAAGAGAGACAACAATAAACAAGTAGTGACAACGGACTAAAGCGGGGTCCAAGAGATCATAAAATAAGGACTTTAATGAACGATAAAAATACAAATACAATGCATAAGTGGTAAATGCTTTCAGAACTGCTTCTTCAGACCATTGCTTGTACGTTTTCTTTTGCATTAAAGTCCTTATTTTATAATCTCTTGGACCCTGCTTTATTCTGTTGCCACTACGAAATTACAGAACTTGTTTTAGACTTTCTTTGACAAGGGAGTAAGTCATGGTTAGTACAGAAAGTAATAGCACTTCCAACTAATTTAGGAGAACTGGGTATCCCAAATTTCAAAAAATATCCAAAACTTGTTCAATTAATTATAGTTCACAATGTAATGTCATATGTGTTTTCAGCTGGGTGGGAAATGATGTTGGAAGAATTTAAAAGTATAGGATTTTATAAGAACCTTGAAAAAACGCAGCAGAAAGAGGATGTTGATAACGGAAAATGGGCTGAAAAAAAAGTTTAAACGTGTTGAAGAAAACAAAGTAAGAAAACTGGTTAAAGGAGATTTAATTACTAAGGCTGTATGGCAAGAGGAGGAAACATACATTTAAGATAAAGAACTTAAGAAAGGATGGTTTACAAAGTACTGGGAATGTCTAATCATCAGGGAAATGTTGCTGTTAAAAACAAAATAATGGAATTATAAGAAGGAGTTGGAAGGCAGGCTATAATATATCTGGAGCAGGAGTCCAATAAGGTAAAGTGGTCACAGGTAAAGAGACAGAAGACACTCCTTTGGTCAGGTTGGATAATGGAGGCTAGGGGTATAAATTCTATCAGGAAGGTATAGTCAATTAGACATATAAGATGCTGAAAAGGAAAGGAAAGCAGTGCCAAATATCAACGAGATTAGGAAAGAGATTGTGACATGATAGCTTCAGAAGTGCAGTGGTAAAAGGCTATATTTGTCCTAAGGTATGCTACCAAGTCAAGATGGTGTCAATTCTTTTGGATGGTAATGTCTTTTTATACACACTCATGTTTGACTACAATGTACACAGGAATAGATACAAACTGTTGGAAGGGGAAGACCTGAGAGACAGATTTTGTATTTTTTGGAACTGCCCTAAACTGGGTCCTTTTAAAGATGAGCCAAAGTGATATGTCAAAAGATTTTGGAAAATTAAGTAAAGTTAAAGTCAAGTTTATTCCTTCTTTATTTCCCCACCTTTATTTGCCAACCACAAACCCATTTGCTCCTCTAAAGGTGATCGCCATTCCAGGCCTGTTCATTAACTGAGAGATGATAACTAATCACAGAGCCATCATTCTGACAGCCATCAGTGCAATTCTTTTTACAGGCCATCTCCACTGCTTGGTGGCTAAAGAGAGATATCACATCACAGCAGAAGGCCTGGTTATGCTCTCCTCCAATGTGTGCATGCTTCCAAACACACACTACAGAGGGTATGATCACTGGTTTGGCTGAACTAAGCTCATGTATCAAGTCAATGACCCTAATCACTGCTTGCAGGACACCACCTTCAGGGTGATGATCAGCTGATTAGAACCACCAACAATCCCTCCCCCCAGATGGGTGAGGTGGCACAAGCTGTACACTCCCACACTCCTGCACCAGGATCTTCTAGTGCCAGAGCCACTTAATGAACATAGGTCATTGGAAGGCCATGTTTGTTGCTGATTTCAACAGTAGAAGTATGGGAAGGAGAAATAACACATAGATCTTTGCTAGCTCTAGTGAGGTCCTATAAAATAAACCTCTAATTTGAAGTCAAGTGTAGTTGAGGGGATCTGGTAGGAGGGGAGGATAGTGAACAAATGCTTACCTTGGGGGGTTTGAGTTGGAAAAGGAAGCTGATAACATAGTGGTGTGAGAGAGTGTGTGTGTGTGTGTGTGTGTGTGTGTGTGTGTGTGTGTGTGTGTGTGTGTGTTTGTGTACGTGTGCGTGTGTGTGTGCGTGTGTGTGTGTGTGTATATATATATATATATATATATATATGTGTGTGTGTGTGTGTACATCAACATAATTATAGAGAGGGGAATAACAGGTGGATTGTGAACTTTGATTGTTCTATTTTTTGAGAAGCTTCCCAAGCTCAACAACAATTAAGAAGATGCGGTATGCTTTTGCAGATAGGCTTGGAAAAACTGTGAGCAAATATACCAGATTACATAGCAGGTAAATAGGAAGGAAAATAATTAGTGAAAATTGCCTGTGTACATCCACCAAATTATCATATATCAGTGGTATGATGAACATCAGGGAAAAGTCACAGTATTCTGTTCTTGGATACAGAACATGCGGTAGTCTGAGAGGAGAATTGTATCTATAAAAGAAAAGGAAATGAGATATGAATAGTATTATTTTAAAAGATGCATATCCAGTTAAACAAACTATAAAACATATTTTATGTACTTTTGTGCATAGTCTTAAAATGCAGTATCTCACAGTTATTGCATCGTTGAAATGGAATATATCCTGCATGGTCTTAAAAGCTAATGATGTGTGAGGCAGCAGAATCTCATGTTTAAATGAAATATATAAATCAGTCTTCGGTGTGCATTTGAATGTGAGTTAAGAGGAAACCTAAACTGGGAAAATGGTACATTTCTTTCAAGGTCATACCATTTGCAGAAGATAAGTATGAGAAAGAGTTAACTGATAAAAGAACTGTCATAGCAATTAATTTATACAATAATTCTTCTGGGCAACTGATTATAATTAAAGTACATCTTTTTTATTACCCAGGGTATCCGTTACCATATAGGAAAAGCTTCAGATCAGATCTACAAAGGCTCCTTTTCATTAATCAGATAATGCATGTTCTGTGAAATAACAGAAAAAAGATCTCAGTTATATTTCATTTGCTGAGAGAATCACAAGTTTAATTTCAAGAAATGTATTACTATAAGAGATCTCAAGCACTAAGATGATGTTTAAATCAATTCTTTAAAGTCTCTGAGGCGTTCAGTTGTCAATCATATGTTCGTAGAGTTATTATTGCCAAAGGTAATGCAAATGAACATGTTAATAAATGTGGCTTCACCTATTTTAATTTGTTCACTTAATCTCTCACCTTCATATTTCTTAGCTGGGATGCCTGCAGACTGTAGTGGCAAGTGAAAACATTAAATATGTGTCAGAGGACATTGAAATGAGAAGAAGTCATGCAAGTTTGGTTTTGTATATAAATGTTAATTAGGGACTACCATTTTATATGAAGATGAATAAAACATAACCGAGCATTCTTTTAAAACTAAAAATGGTTAAAAGCAGTTGCAATGTTCAGTATGCATACTGATGCACATATGTGTTTGCACATGTCTGTGTAATGTTTATGTGAGATATATATATATATATATATATATATATATATATATATATATAT
>NC_056744.1:501116524-501279024 GCF_019279795.1 Protopterus annectens
GTCAGAATGAACTTGATACTTAAGCAGTTCACAAAGAACAAAATAAGGAAATCAGTGGAACAAATCACAAACTATAACATACACTACAACAAACTAAACCAGTTGACCTGAAGCTACAAGCAAATATAAGTTGATTTTTTTAAATATTTTTATTTATTATTTATTTATTATTTTTGAAGCTGCTCCACAAGAATTGTAAGATCTGAATTATATTCTTACTCTAAAGACTGATATGATGTATGGTCATGTATCTCCGCGTTTCATATGAATGGTTACATAAGCATATCAAAATGGATGCATATTTCATTATTTTTGTCTCCCCGTCATGTGAAAATTGGCTGACTATATAATGGTTGCCTTAGATTTATACACCCCCACACTTACTGTAGCAAAGAAGAAGAGCTGAGTAGAAAGAGACATCCCAAGTATAATGGATGCAAGCAAAGACAGGGATATATCTCTTTCCAGGAGTAATTTGTGAGCTGTCTTGGAATATGCTGGAATGTTATCACTGCTGGGCTGTGAACTATACGCTTCGTAACACAGATCTAAAACTCTGAGCTACTACAATGCTTTCTTCCATTCCTTAATCCAATGAGAATCACTGTCTTCCCGTCATGAAACCTAACTATCTGCTGCTGCTGCAAGGGCAATACTCTGTTTCTTCTTTACTGTTTGAAGTTTCAACACTGTTTCTATTGTTATCCCATTCAGGTTAAAATCTGATGCTTCAAACAACAGAGTTCTGTCTTCCAAACAGGGATATATCATATTGGTCATGCTTTGCTTTCATGTGAAGCACTTTCTAGAATAGCAACAGTTGTTCAGAAAAATTTGTCTTCCATCTTTACGGTGGTACCTAACTAAATCATTTCAAGTATGGCTGCAAATCACTTGTTGATAGTAACTAATTGGAGTTTTTATTTATTTTTAGCATCACATATCACTGACTGTGTATTTTTCTCTGCTCTATTAATAAATTTTGTTTCTCTTTGTTTCAAGTGCTGCTGTATATAATTTTTGCCTGATTTGTTTACCTGAAGCAGTTTTGCATTCTGTATAAAATGCTCTGGCTTGTTTAATTTAGACATCAATCAGTTATTACTTGTTGATAAAAAAATATTTAAACTTTATATTTTTTAGACTGTTATATGCGTGTATAGATTTTATTGTGTATAGCCTGGATCATGGCTGAAAATGGTTCACTAGATTAGTCCACTTACTTGGCTACTAAATAATAAAGAGATGATGAAACTAGCGCAGTTGCATAAAAAATATTTATGCAAGTGAAAACATATACCACATTTCTTAAGCACTCATGCCATGTGACCTTTGTAACCATTTTATTTTCAACCTAAAGCTCCCAAATTGAACTATCAATATTTTTACTGAGTATGCCATTACAATGCTTAGTTTATAAAAATATTTGAAATATGTATCAGAAGAAAGGGAAAAAATAGGTGGGTAAAATATTTCACCTGAAAAATGAATTGTTAATATACCAGAATACCTCTCTTTGAATGATTTGTTTTCTTCATCATGTTTGAAGTCTTTTCACTCCCTGACAAATTCAATAATGACAGCCAGTGGGGGAAAATCTATTTTTTGGAGGGAATATATCTTTGATGAAACAATAGGAAAATCTGCACAGATGTATCTTTAGTAAAGCATGATTTCTTACTAAGGCTAATCTTTGCCCTAGGCAATATGAGCATTACCTATAAAGTATCTCTAATCATTACAAAGGGGAATCAAAGCTTTTTCTTAACTTGTCAAATCACATAGTTTAAAGTGTTTAACAAGAATACCCTGGGAAATCCCAGCAAAAGTAGCAATGAAGATAAAATCTTACTATTAGGAGCAACAGAACTTGTAACCTGTACTGAAAGGATATCATTAACTCGCTGTCAGTTTTCTCACCTCATTCTTTTTCCTGAATACAATTTTTTTTCTCATTTGTATGCTTCTAACAAAAACAGTGACTATGCAGGCATCCTAACAACCGCTGAACAGTTTAATAGACATTTCTAGCCTTCCTTTGTACAAAAGTCTGTAAACACGTTCAAGCACAAATGTGTGAATTGTAAATATTTTACAGTTTTACATTTCATAAAAAAAGTTAAAAGGGATTAATGCAATCCATATTCTTGTACAAGGTTACAGAAAGCAGGATTATGCCAAGTCTGTATTTCTAAATTTGGTCAGTTGATACACAATACAGCACAACTGAAAGTTTTGATCATATGTATGTTAGTAATGAGAAAAAAAATCTAGAAATGTCTTCGCCCCTCAAATTAAACAAGTAAGCTGGTGCAAAGTTATAAGTAGCCCAGTCTATAGAGGAAGAGTTCCCTTTTAATCCATTTATTTATTCTTTTAACCCACTAGGTACAGATGTGTCTCTGAAGTGTTTTCTAGCACACTGGCTTGGAAAAATGACTCAGAATACATAGAGTGGAAGTATAATGTAAACATATTACATCACTAGTTGGTCCTCCCCTTATTCAAAACTTTCCCATACAGTCTAGGATGCATTATCTCTTTAGTTAAGGAACATCATATAGTTTATGGCATTAAAGATTCAATTTAGCACAAACACTTCCATTGTCTTGGTATGCACATTTTATAGAGATAATGGCTACACATCTGGTACTGTAAGACTGTTGTGTGAACTGCTTTTCCTTTCTTGGTAAATTAATTCCACTAAACTTACTACACTCAGAAGGGAGGCAAATATCTCCACTGTGCATGTTTAGTATTTTCCTTTTTCACTGTTTCATTAAACATGACATGTCTAAAAGGCACTTGCTTTATTAAAACCTGGCCTACTTATTACAGGTTTGAGAAGCACTAATGCAAATCTTCCATGAATAATTCAAAGTACACCTATCTATATAAGCACATATTATTTTGCTGTCTGCTTTTTGTCCATTTCCTTATCATTTTACTTCATGCTTTAATCGTGTACACTATATTAATACTCTGCTTTGAAAAGCTATTTTTTTACCTTTTCCTGTGATGTTACTGCTAAGATTTGAAACAATGTGAATGTAAACGCACTTGTTTTGCTTCTTTACTTTAATTTTGCTTTGCATCATAACATGCATGCACTGATTTTACCAGTGACTTGACAGCAGGTGAAACTCATTTTTCATCCTGCTAATTAACCCATGGACAAAACAAACCGATAATAAAATTAAAGTCATAACTGGTTATTTCCCCAGGCTGAGACTGAAACTAGTGAGAAAGTCACTGTTCTATCTTGGCAAAGAAATTCAAATAATTAAATAAATCTCAGATCATATGAACATACTTTATCATGACCTGGGTAATGGATTGCACTGAAACAGATGTATTCATGTATAAATATAATTATGGGGTCTCTGAAGGCAAAAGTTTTACACAATTCAGTGTGCAATTGTATTAATAGCCAATCTTATGTGATCCTATCACTATTTTGTTAAACCACCTGTTCAGGAAAATGTATTGTTTATGAAACAGATATTTATAGCAATGACCCATTATTCAGCAATTCATATGTAGGTAAATGAAATGTTTAATTTTTTTGTAAAGATAACAAGTTGCGCAATGGACTTTCTGGAGGTTTTCTGTAAACTACCATCCATGATCGTTTGTTTGTGTCTTTCGGCTTTTCCCGGTTAGGGGTCACCACAGCGGAACTCCGGTCCGCTAATGATTGGCAGTAGAGTTTCACATGCTGGCTTGCTGGGCCTAATGCACAACCTTCAATGAAGGAACGCCCGTTCATGCATGTCACCACACAGAAGATGCTCTAACTGAGAATCGAATGGGCAACGTCTAACTGTGAGGCGACAACGCTACCGCAGCACCACCACCGTAGTACCATCCATGATATGAAAAGGAAATAAGACATAGTGGTAGTAATATGAATGCTCTATTTACCCAGACCTGTGATCTAAATCAAATTGTAAAAATATTCCTAGACACACTGAAAGAATATCTAACATTGACCTGGAAGTGCACATTTAAAAGCCCTGACTATGCTATTAAGGCAATCTTATCTGTCAAAAAAGATTAAAAAGATTAAAAGCCTGCTATATAACTTCTCCTAACATCCTTCCTTACCTTCTTATACCTCCAAACCTGCTTATCACCTTCTAATATCTCACTTCATTGTTCTTCTTAAACTACTATACCTACTTCTAATTAGCACAACCAAATTACTATTCCATCACTGCATCTCTGGTAACAGTCAGACTTGTGTATCTTCTCTAATAAGTTACTCTATTGTATTTCTTAAATTACTCCTACCTTTCTTATACATCACTTTTCTATCTGTAAAGTCTCAGTACAAGGCTTGTAAAAGTAATGTTTGTGAATATCGATACAAATTTTGTTATACTGACTATTATAGCAATAACCCTCACCTGGGTGTAGGTAATGCTGGATTTACCCACAGTTGGTGTGGTTTGGTCATGAGGGTGAAGCCCGAGTGGCCAAACAAAGACAACCGTGGGTAAATCCAGCATTACCCACACCCAGAAGTGGATTATTGCTATTATACAATGACATTATTTAAGAAAAAAAATACTTACTTTTCTTAAATAATGGCATTGTATAATGCCTCCTTGCTGCCCTTCCGCAGCTGTCTGGTATTCTGCTGCAGTTCTGATGTACTGCGCATGCGTATGCTTACGCAGTACATCAGAGCTGTGGGTGGAAGCAACGGAGAAAGCAATATCTCCATTTCTTTTTACAAAATGTCTCACTATGTTAAAGGAGTTTAACATACCGAGACAGCTTTAAAAAAAGCAACGGAGAAAGGAAGATCTCCGTTACTTTTTTTAAAGCTGTCTCACTATGTTAAACTCCTTTAACATAGCGAGACAGTGCCTAAACAGCAACGGAGATCTTGCATTCTCCATTGCTGTAAAAAAAGACTTCTACTAATGGAAAACGTCCGGGCGACCGGACCTTTTTCCATTAGTATAAGTCTGATTTACAACGTGCATGTTGACCAATCAGCGTGCACGTTTTGGAACATTAATGGGGGGTCGTTGTATAATATGCTATTTATTCACTGAAACTGCATTATAATATTTGTTATTGTAAATATTGATTGCATTAAATTTGTTACCTTGGAGCTTTTCTCCACAGGTCTGTGCTGAAAAAGGGCATCTGTGCCCAGTTGGACTTTGCCAGTAAACAAATGTCAATAAATGCCAACAAATAACTACATACTTTACTAAATAGTTAAAGCATTTAAGAACTTCACCTCAATGCTATACTTTCTCCACATCTAAGAAAAATAGGATTATGTGAATACATAGATGCCAGCAGGTGATTCTTAGGTCATTAAGTTCCCTGAATGGTGGAATTAGCTTATTACAACTATGTCCCTGGGCCTCTGCTGAAAATAAGTTATACGCCCAGTCAAGCTTTCCTAGTAAACGAATGTCAAATAAAATAAATAAAGGTCTGCCATATCTGGCCTCAGATCCTTTTTCACCTGCTTGAAGAATTTACAAGCATTTCCATAGCTCTGCCTTCTAGCATCCATTCTGTCAATTAATCTCCTCTCCAAATAAGAATTGGTTTCTGTTGACATACTTACATTTTCTTCTCTTTACCTCCCAATGTTATATTTCAGTCTTTTAGCTACAGCACTTCCCACTAACAGGTGTATCTTTCTGTCACTTTACTTTTCTCCTCCAAGTTGCAGAACTGAATAAAGTATTCTACATGAGGCCTCATCATCACCTTATTGGTCTACATGAGGTTTCATCACCACATTATATATCTACATGAGATCTCATCACACGTCATATATCTAAATGACATCTCATTACCACCTTATCTGTCTACATGAGATCTCATCACTGCATTATATGTCTACATGAGGTCTCATCATCACCTTATCGGGCTACATGAGGTCTCATCACCACATTATATGTCTACATAAGGCTTAATTCCACCTTATCTGGCTACATGAGGTCTCATCACACATTATATATCTAAATGAGTTCTCATAACCACCTTATCTGTCTACACAAAATGTCATCATCATCGTATATGTCTGCACGAGGTCTCATCACCACCTCCTCTGCTGGATGAGGTCTCATGGTCACCTTATATGTCTACATGAGCTCTCATCACCACATTATATGTCGACATGAGGTCTCATCACACTTTATAGATCTAAATGAGGTCTCATCGCCACTTTATCTGTCTACACAAGGTTTCATTATCATCTTATATGTCTGCATGAGGTCTCATCACCACCTTATCTGCTGGATGAGGTCTCATCACCACCTTATATGTCTACATGAGGTCTTATCACCACCTTAAATGTCTACATGATGTCTCATTACCAGCTTATCTGTCTATATGAGATCTCATCACACATTATATATCTAAACGAGGCCTCATCACCACCTTATATTTCTACATGAGGTATTTTCATCACATTATCTGTCTACATGAGGTGTCATTGCCACCTTATATGTCTACACAAGGTCTCATCACCACCTTATCTGTCTACACAAGGTTTTATCATCATCTTATATGTCTGCATGAGGTATCATCACCACCTTATCTGCTGGATGAGGTCTCATGACCTTCTTATATGTCTACACAAGGTCTCATCACCACCTTATATGTCTACATGATGTCTCATTACCAACTTATCTGTCAACATGAGATCTCATCACAAGTTATATATCTAAATGAGGCCTCATCACCACCTTATATCTCTACATGAGGTTAATTCATCACATTATCTGTCTACATGAGGTGTTGTTGCCACCTTATATATCTACACAAGGTCTCATCACCACCTTATCTGTCTACACAAGGTTTTATCATCATCTTATATGTCTGCATGAGGTGTCATCACCACCTTTTCTGCTGCATGAGGTCTCATGACCAACTTATATGTCTACATGAGGTCTCATTATCAGCTTATCTGTCTGCATGAGGTCTCATCACCACCTTATAAAACCTTAACTTTGACCTACACATAAACAATAACATCAATAAAAACACACCAAAAGCTTGGTATGATCTACAGGCACCAACACTTTCTTAGCCTCTCTACCAGACAAACCTTTGCAACTACCTTTTTATTACCCTCTCTCCTTTACGGTGCCCCTCTTCTCACTAATATCCAAAATTCTACAAAATCCAAACTTGTTATGTGTTACAACAGAATAGCAAAATTTGCTACCAAGGCCAAATTCTCATCCCACCACTGTAAGTTACTGAAACAATTAGGGTGGCTGGAACTCCCCCACTATCTCTCATTTACCCAGCTAACTACTGTGCACAAAATAATCTACAGACCCACGGACTATCCTGCTCTCTCAACTCTACTTGCCAAATACCATCCCAGCAGGCATCTAAGATCTGAAAATAATCTACTTCTAAAAGTAGATAAGCCCACCTTACCTGCTGGTCAACTCCTCTACTCCTTCACAGTCACCAAACTATGGAACTCACTTCCACCTTCTATAAGAAACACAGACAGCACCACCACCTTCAGAAAAATATTGGAAAATCATCTCAACTCTTCCTGGCTATGTTCCTGCTCTATAACTTAACCTCTTCACTCTCCTTATATGATTACTAAACCCCTATGTCTTTTGCTACTAGTGACTGATGATACTTTCTCCATATTTATTTTTATCTTCACTTGTTGATACTGGTACAATAATACCGATTAATATAGCTCTGTTTATACCACTCTGAATTCATTGAATTCTGCTTTAATGTATATTTTCTGTATATATTACTGTAATCAAACAAACCAGATTCCTGCTTTTATGTATATATTCTGTATATGTTACTATATTTACTATCTGTAACACTGTTTCTACTTCTGTACTAATTAATGTTTATATTTTTCTGTATCTCGTTGGAGCATTTCTCCCCGGGCCTTCACTGAAGATGGGCTCTTTTAGGCCCAGTGGACTTTCCCGGTAAACAAATGCAATAAAATAAATAAATAAATAAAATAAAATACATGATGTCTCATTAATAGCTTATCTGTCTGCATGACATCTCATCACAACCTTATATGTCTACATGATGTCTCATTACTAGCTTATCTGTCTGCATGAGGTCTCATGACCAATTATCTGTCTACATAAGATCTCATCACCCACCTTATATGTCTACAAGAGGTCTCATGACCACCTTACATGTCTTCATGAGGTTCCATCACCACCGTAAATAACAAGCTGATAACATCTATATCTGACTTATCACTGTAATAATGTAGTTCAGAATTCTGTAGTTCTAGTCCACATACTCTGGCCATACAATATGTGGGTACAGGATTCATTGTACGCTTGTATGTATATAAATATGTATGCATGTGTGTGTGTGTGTGTGTGTGTGTGTGTGTGTGTGTGTGTGTGTGTGTGTGTGTGTGTGTTTATAATAAGATGATTAAACACCAATACATTTTTCTTCTTTCTCAATTCATCCAGGGTTTCTGTCATTTAGCATGAAAGTTACCCATTTATTTTCAAATGACACATTACTGTTCTGTGCAATCTGGCACAGTTACCAGTATTCTGTCTATCCTGACAGTTGTATTATGTCACAGTGGATACTGCTTCACAATTACTTCTCAGTGCAACATTCCTGGTGTTGTCAATGAAAAGGTTATTTTTTTTCTACCACTTCTTTGATGCTTGATATAAATGTGCTGAACAAGACCAGTACCATCACAGAAGAATGTGACATTTTACCATTTAGTGACTTGACATGCATTTTCAGGCTGGCAACTTTATATCAGCAAACTAATTACCTCTTCTTTTACCACAGCTCGACTTACATTCATATGAATTTATTTTACTGCCACTTCTCTGAGGAAGAGATTCATACTCATCCATGCTGCCATCCATCCATCCATCCATCCATCCATCCATCCATCCATCCATCCATCCATCCATCCATTCATCCTTCCAATCATCCATAAATCCATCCAGTCATACATCCATCCATCCTTCCATCCATCCATCCATCCATCCATCCATCCATCCATCCATCCATCCATCCATCCATTCATCTAGCCTGCAGGCCAGCCAGCCATCTATCCATCCATCCTTCCATCCATCCACAACCACTTTTCCCCATTTTTGTGCATGATCTCTTTCTGAAATCTCATAAGTACATCAAATCAGCTCTGTTTGTCTTGTTAACACTGCTGATGGGCAGACAGTGTGTCTTTTGTGCAAAGTCAGACTGTTTCTAGAAAACTGAATTGTAACAGTTCTGTTGGCTTGAGTCTACATCTCCTTGTAACCTTTCCTTGACTGTAGATGAGCCTGAAAGGTCAGCAGCTGTTCAGCTCTTTACTTGAATATGGTGTGTGCGGGGGGGTCTATTATTTCCCTGTGACACCCACCCTGGAGGTCATTATTGTGCTTAAAAATGTGCTGTCAAAATTGTTTTGTGTTTATTTTTATTATTCATAGATTAATAGACTATTACTACACTAACAATCCCAGGTAGCTTTCTAAGTCTAACCAAGTTTTCCAGAAAGAATAGTTACAGCCTGTATCCAAATAGAGCATTTAGGGCCAGGCATTTATAAGCTACTTCTGTCTATAAGGGACATGGGTGCCAGGCCTGGTCTAAATTCCTGCTTCCCATCCACTGGTCTAGGTTGTGCTTAAAATGGGTAAGAGACAAACTCAGTATCACATGGGTGGGAAACCTGTTCCATAAGGGGAGCAGTCTCTGGGGTGCATATCATTTTGTCTATCCTGTTCTGTTTATGTCACAGACAAAATTCAGGTTCCTTAGACTTGTATTTCTGGTACTGTCTGACTTACGAATATGCAGGAAATTCATAAGTGTGGGGTTTGTGAGTGTCTTGTAAGCCAGACATAGATCACCCCTCAGCATTCTTTAAGAGACTGAGTAGAGGGAAAGGGCTTTAAGGTGATCTGCTTAAGGCAGGTCTGTTACACCTTGTATTCTTTTTGTAAGGAACCTCTGAGTTCACTCGAGTTGCTGCATATGCCTAATCAGGTACATACCAAAAGGAGCATTGTGCTCTGTAATTGGTCTGATAAGGGCAGAGTACTGTGGGTTAATGACCTCTTTGCACCTAGATGCCATGCTCTTACTTATAAGTTGTACAACATAAAATAATTTCCTCACCATAGTGGCCACATAGCTGAAGGTAAAGCTACTGTCTATGTGCATACCCAGATCCTGGACCACCAATCAACTCTTAGGGGCATATAATCAACATGGTAATTAGCCAGGATGGTTAACTTCCCAAAGGGTACAATTATGCATTTACTAGCATTGAGTTTTAAGACCATGGCTTTGGTACGATTTGTTAGTCAGAGGTAGGCCTTCCTGAAGAAGGTTAGTGTCTGCTGTGGAGTTAATGATAACCCCCAGCTTGCAATCATCTGCAAACGTAGTCAGCCATAAACCTTTAGCATTTGCTTCCACTTCTGAAAAACAGATGCCAAAAAAGACTGTCCTCTTGGTGGAGGTGTCCTCATCTATTTTGACCTCCTGTGCATACCTCTCAAAGGGCCCAAACATAGGACATATTTTAAATATTGCTCTTATAAACTTAGAAGGTTGCTAAAGGATCAGAGTTTATGTTAACATACATTTTCTGAAGGATGTGAAGTCTGAAATTCAAATGTATGTAATTATTTAATGACTTCAATCCTCAGATCATCCAAGTGATTTGCCAGAAAAACACAAATTTTATGAGGAATAGACTAAAAATATGAGGTCAAAATCTGGACAGTTGAGATGTATGCTCCTGGATCTTATCAGTGAGCCAGCTGGCTATCCAGTGGGTGCTGGAAAGGTTTATATATTATTTAGTGAGCTTGTCTATAATGACTGAGTGGGGTATTGTATCAAAATCATGGCCATGTCAAGGTAAGCCGTGTGCACAGTCTTGACTTCATCCAGTGCTTTGGTGACCCTCTCAAAAAAAATCCACCAGATTTAATAGCATGATCTTTACTTAAAGCCAAACTATGATATATCCAGCAGTTGCAGGTTACCTACATCCTTGTTTATCATGTCCATGATGATTCTTTCCATGGCATTACAAATGAGGCTGGTTAGACTTGTGGGCCTTTAGTTAGTTACCCCAATTGATGATTGGGCATCCTCTGGGCAGATAAATGACTTTAGCTGTCTTCCATTCCTTGGGCACAAAACCTGACTGTAGGCTCCAATTAAAAAGTGATTGAAGTGGACCAGAGGGATCATGTTTCATGATATTTAATATGCATCCTAAGATGTTATTAAGGCTCATAGATGGAGTGGTTTTGGACTTGGAAAGTACATTGACGACCTGTTCCGTGGTAATGACTGGGGGTATTGTGCTATGTGGCATTTCCTTTGGACTATCAGGGGAGGAGTGGGGAGGGAGAAGTTTGAGCTGAAGCTGTCAGCCAAAAGGTTGGTGATGGCCTCCAGTTCAGTGTGGCTGATGCCATTTACAATAAGTTCTGCACATTGTTGAGTATTTCCCTTCAGGTTTCGGTAATAGCTGTAGAAACCTTGGTGGTTGTCCTTTGCCTGAGAAGCTATTTTTCTTCAAATGTAGCCTTTGAAGTATTAATTAACCCTCTTAGCTACCTGTTCAGATTGGTCAGGGAGCTTTTAGTATGTTGGGCTTTGTTCCTCCTATGCCTGGCCAAGATGTTTTTCTTTTGTTGTATAAATGATCTATATCGTTATTCCACCAGGGTGGCTTGACTTTTGAGTTTGTCTTATTCTTAATATGAGTGGGCACAGCTCATTCTATGCAGCTATCAATATGGCTGCACAGGAAGTTTATAAATAACTCAGCATAAATAACTCAGCCAAGATATTGTTTAGTAGAGAGTGGCTAGCCTGGGAATAGTTCCTAAAGGTTTGTGGTTTCACTCGGTCCCTGGATTTAATTTTTATTATAAGTAATCCTGCTCTATGATCAGATCTGACAAGAAAGATATTACATTGGGTGAGGAATGCCACTTCACCATGTGCATGAGTAAAGAGCCAAGGATGTTTGTATCCCTGGTAGAAGAGTGGACCAACTGTTCCAGGATGTTGGTATTAACAAAGTTTAGGAATCACTAGGCCTGTGCATCAGAAGTGGTGTAGGATTCCAAATCTGTAGAGAGGTAGTTGAGATCCCCATGAAGATCATATTGGGTTGAACAGTGAGGGTCTCTCATACATTGATATAGGTAGTAAGGGTTTCCTGGAACATGGAAGAGGACCTATAGGTTGCAAGGATAAGGTGGGAGACCCTGTTTATTATGAGTTGCACATGTATGAGTTCCAGTGGGTCATACACGTTAGCTAGTTTGGATGTGAGGTTGTTTTTAATATAGTTCCCTCCAGTGCAGTAGTTGGTCTAATTGTGTGAAAGGCATTATAACCTTGCACTGCTGGGGTACTCTCCATGACTTTAAAACATGTCTCCATTACTACACAAATTTCTACACTCTCGAGGGACAGGAAGGGTTGCAAGGAGCAGTTTCTTGCTAAGATTTCCAGCACTGAGCAGTACCACTTCAGATATTCCTTCATAGGTTCAGTTAAGTCAGTAGGTTTATCAGTTTGGCATTGCCTAAAAAAGGCACTATGGTGGTAGAAAGGGTGTTTGCCAATATCCAAAAGCCTAGAGGGATAAATGCAGATCATCCCTGGTAAAGCACTGTGGTCGGTCACCAATGTCCTCCCAGGCCATCAAATATTGTACCCCTTTGGACTGACATCAGAAGCTAAGACAATTGTTAAAATCAATGATTCTGTCAGTAACACTGTACCATCCTTGGAGAAGGTAGCATGCTTCTCAGTGCTAGGCTCATACCTGCCTGAGACACACAATCAGTCAACTCGATCGTGTCTCACTTCATATAGTCAAGGCAGGTACGCCTCAGGTCATTAACACCCATGAAGACTATGACAGAGTCATACTGGTACCTGTAGTTAAATGACCTGAGCGCCTATGTGACTTGACAGATCCTAACCCCAGAAATGCAGCTAACTGTGATTCTCTTCTTAATCAGTCTGGTGAGGGCGACTTCAGTGTACCTCACAACAGAATCACTAATGACCAGGAAATTTGGCTGTACACTGGTTTGTCTTAGGAGATTAGCAGTAGAGACACTGGATACAGTGTTACTCTCTTTTTAATTTCTCCAAATCTTTTGGGTTCTAATACCATGATGGGAATGGACCTCATTCTTAAGTCAAAGTACGATTAAAATTCATAAAATTAGGATTGTTTCAATCTTTGATGTCAGCCAGAAGTCATCTTCACAGCACCCACAATATGCCCAGTAATGACTCCTTTTGCAATTTGTATGAAGTTACATGTACTGGTTTGTTGTTTGTCTTTCGGCTTTTCCTGGTTAGGGGTCGCCACAGTGGAAATCTGGTCCGCTAATGATTGGCAGTAGGTTTTTATGGTGCCAAGTTGCCAGCTCGATGCCCAACCTTCAACGAAGGCACACCCATTCACGCATGCCTTTCAGAACGCCACTCGACCACAGGGAGGACATGCAGACTCCACACAGAAGGCACTCCCTGCACACCAGCCGAGAATCAAACGGGAGAACCTCTTGCTGTGAGGCAACAACGCTACTGCTGCACCACCGCGGATGAAGTTACATGTACTGGTAACATATCTAAATAAGATTGTGGATTCTTTTTTATAAGTAACCTCCGTGGTATCCCTGAAGTCTCAAAACAACCCACTAAAGTGTAGTGGGTCCAAAAACAAAACAGTGTAAGAAACTTCTCTGTGTGGAAGATTTTCAGTCCATATATTTCTAGTTAATCACTGTATATTAATCAGATCAGACAATAGTAGTAGAAGTAGCGAACGTAAACTCGTCTACGTTTGCTACTTCTACTACTGTTGTCTGATCTGATTAATATACAGTGATTAACTAGAAATATATGGACTGAAAATCTTCCACACAGAAAAGTTTCTTACACTGTTTTGTTTATATTCTGTTTTATAAGACCCATTGCTCCTACTGCTATTGGAACTGTTGAAAAGATAGATGTGAGAAAAGCAAATATAATGGTCCATGAAAAGAATACAAAAGTGGCACTGATTATTGAAATTGTTACACCCAGTGACGTCAGTGTCCTGCATACAGAGAGACGTAAAGTCATACAATATCAGGATTTTCAGGCAGAAAGGAGAGCAATGTGGAAGAAAGATACCCAGACCCCCTACACAGCACTGTGGATGGTGTTTTAGCAGAGTGTTTACATGATGGCTAAAGACTGTTTTTTGATAGTGCTGTGTAGGGGTTCTTAGCGTTTTTGGAATATTACCTGTACATGCCTCAGCATCAGTAGTTTTATGCATAGGGTCTTTACCTTGTGCAGTAAGCATGGTGCAAGTGTCAATGACAACTTCTATAGGATCAGTTTTGGCTGTATGAGAGGGTTTTGTCTCTAGAGTTAAAGTGTCTTTAGATCTCTTGCATACTGTACCTGTTTTATTACAAATATGTGGGTTGTCAGTGTACATGATGCAATTGCTACAATGCCTCAAAATATCCATTTCAACCAGAGTGGCCACAGAGAGAGTCAGGAAGTGCATATCCATGGTTACTGATCTACCAGGAAGAGCGAGGGAAATGTAAACATTAAATATGTCAATAGCACAAGGAACTTGATGAGAAATGCTCAGTTATCCCCAAACTAGATGCTCTAGTAGTTTAAAAAATCTGTCTAGGCAGTAAGGGTATATTTAGGGAAACTTACACTGTGAGAGACTGGTGTCTACACATATCACAAGAGGGAATTACACTGCGAGATATCAGTGCAGCTGTGCGGAAAGCAACAGTTCTAACTAAAGACTGTGAAAATGGTCAAAATTGCAGGTATTCAACATAGAAACACTCAATTAATGTAGATGTGACAAAATCAATGTGAAAACAAGTGCTGAAACACTATATATGGTAATGTAAGTCTAAGCTTTCTCATCGGTTGTGAGTCAAACATAGTGCAACTGCAATGCTTAAATAGCAGAGGAGATTTGATAAAAAATTACAAATAAGCCCCTGTGGCCAATTAAAAACAGCACCTTCTTCTTTCCTTTAAACAATCCCAGGCCCGAAAATGACTCAGGTCCCTCTACTCTCACTAATGTGGAAGCAAGCAATTCTAACTAAAGATCATAAAAATGGTCAAAACGTGCAGATATTCAACAAAGAAACACTCACTTAATACACTTGTGACAAAAACAATGTGAAAATGATGTGCCAAAATAGTGGATATGGTAATATAAGTCTAAGCTTTTGTAGAGTTTTGCAAAACCAGCAACATTCTTCCACTCAAGTAACATGATCTAAACATTGCCAAATGCCTCGGAGCTCATAGCTGCAATGCTTAAATAGCAGCCAAGATTTGATTAAAAAACACAAACAATGCCCTGTGACCAATCCAAAACAGCATACTCTTCTTTCCTTTACACAATCCCAGGCCAGAAAATGACTCTGGTCTCCTTTACTCCCACTAAAATGGAACTAAGGCAATTCTAACTTAAGATTATAAAAAGGTCAAAATGTGTAGATATTCAAGACAGAAACACTCAATTAATGCAGCAAAAAACACGTGTCAAATCAGTGGATACGGTAATGTAACTCAAGAGCTTTTGCAGAGTTTAGTAGAAACCAGCAACCCTCTTCTTCTCAAGTAGCATGGTTGCCAAACATTGCCAAATGCCTCAGGCACTGAGATTCAAATTTTAAACAAGTTAGCCCTCTATTCAGTCAAATAAAGGCACAATAAGACTAACACCAGCAATTCCCAGAAGGGCTTATAAGGGTGTATGCTGTCCACTTCTGCCACAAGTGTAAATCACAAACCTACCTAATGTAAAATTATTGGTCTGGAAACCAAGTGCTTAAACCAGAGCAAAGACACAATAAGCCTTCATCAGCAATTCCCAGCTCAGAAGGGTGAAGGCTACCCCCTCCTCCCATAATATTCTCAGGGTAAAATAACTGTCTTGGAGCCCACGTGTTGAAAAAAGAGCAAAACCACTTTTAGAATAACAGACACAATAAGCCTTTAGCCAACAATTCTCAACTCAGAAGGGTATAAGCTGCCTCTCCTGTCACAAGAGTGTAGATCACAAACTTTCCTTAAGTAAAATAGTTAGCTTGGAGCCCAGGTGTTTAAATCAGCACTAAAAGACTTAGAATAACATTTACAATATCACCAGGCTACTAACAAGCAGTAATAAATACAGCAGATTAAATGCAACTGGACACTTTTCGAATGTGCAGCAAAAACGAAATAAAGTAGGAATAAGCACAACTATAGTAAACACAGCTGAATAAAATGCATTTTAGTGGAAAGGTAGAAAACAGAAGATAATTCAAGTCTAAGAGACTAAGGGGAGGCTTTCCAGGTTATCTGTCAGTGCTCAGGAGAATGGGCTGATGAGATGAGACTGCGAGGAGTGTCCAAAGTCATATTTATAGTAGGGAGTAGTCAACTCAAAAGCCACTAAGTTTAAAAGAGCAACAGGAGTAGGGCAGGTGGATGGGAAAAATCGAATGTAAACAGAGCACAGCAATAGTTAGGCAGAGAACAGTAAGTCACACAGCACTACAGCTAAATAAAGATGCCACTAAATACTTGTACTTAAATGAGGAATGCTATTTCTCAAAGTCCTTCCACAAATTAGCTGGATTTTATTCAATGCCTGCAAAATAACTATTTTCTAACTGACCCTAGCCAGGATCTTTTAAACCTCCAAAAAGAACAAAACAACTAAAACAAAACAAAATACAAAATGCAATATTAGTGTATATTTGTTTTTTGTTTTTTTTTTGCATAGATGTTTACTGCAAAACAGTGCCTTCACCTAATGTTTCATAGTTGCAATGGGATATGTAATTGCTGCTGAATGGCATATATTCCAAGCAAAATATACCTTATGTATGTGTAAGTATTGAATAATGAGCACACGGACAGAAACATACATGCGCATACAGTTACATATGTACATACGCAAACAGATTCAGAGTCAGAGAGACAGTCTTTTGCATACATACAGAAGCACAGATACGCACAAACACACACACATGATACATAAGCACAGACAGTCAGACAGGCTCACACACATACACATAAATACACACACAATCATACACACACACACACACACACACACACACACACACACACACACACACACACACACACACACACACAAAAGCATGCACACGAGTGCACACAGATGTGGCCAGCAATTGCAGTCGCACATTTTGAATGCCTGCACCACAGATGTCAATGAAAAGAAATATATGCAGTGCAAAGCACTGCAACTTTTCCACCACCACCACATACCTCTCAGTTCTCATTGATTTTCCAGAATGTTCCAGATTTTTGCCTCATATTTTTGTGCTGACCTGAGAAAAATGTTTGATTTTCTTTAAATCTCTCAGGACTACTCTTGTTTAATACATATAGCTAGCATATACTTTCATACATCTTATTCTTCAGGAAAAACATGTTGATGCAAAACCACTTGCTCTATGAACTTTTTAAGTGAACTAGAGTAGTGCAGATATTAGGGGTGGCCGCGGTGGTGCAGCAGTTAGCATTGCAAGATGTTCTCTGGTTCAATCCTTGGCTGGGGTGCCTTCTGTGCAGAGTCTGCATGTCCCCCCTGTGTTTGTGTTGGTTTTCTCTGGGTGCTCTGGTTTCCTCCCACATCCCAAAGACATGTTGTAAGTGGATTGGGCACTCTAAATTGGTCCTAGGTGTGAGTGTGTCCATGTGTGTGCCTTCTGTGGAAGGTTGGGTGCTGGGCTGGCAACTCAACACTGTAAAACTCTACTGCCAATCATGAGTGGACAGGTGATCCCCTGTGGTGACCCCTAACTGGGAAAAGCCAGAAGAAGAGTAGTGCAGATACTGGGTCTTTGTTCCCTCCATTACTATGGGCTTTATCTGGAATTCTTGAGCAAAGAAGTTGAGAAGTACATCTGGCTCACACACTCTTCTTTCTGTCTCTCACATACGCACACAAACACTTGCTCACACACTCATGCATGTGCGCAGACTTGCACACAAACGTAACTGTATTACTTTTGTTTTATTTTTTCCCATGCTAGCTAACCCAAGCATGAAAATTAAACAGCAAGTCCTTGTAACTGCACTGCAGGTACTTTTGTTACTTGTATTATATTTTACTTTTTTTTTTTCACAGCTGCTAAACTGCTGGGTTTAGTGAGTATAAACAAAATACCAGACTTTTTTTTTTTTTTTTTGGTCTGTGGCTCACATGCTGTCATGACACCATGGACTTCTTACTGGTCTCTCTTCATACATTAAAATCTTGGTGTAGGATGTCTTTTTTAGAATATTGCATTTAAGCGCTACCCATTTTGTAACACAATTTTGACAGTGACCATTAGTGATGTCAGCGTCCACATTCTTCCTCTACTGATGAAGAGTGGATCTGAAACTGCAAGGATCACATTAATATCCTGAATGACAATCTATCAGACATGTATGAACACAAGCACAACTACTATGTAGCTAATGAGTCAAAGATGCAAAAACTGGCAATAGTTTATTTGATCACATTGACTGATGTCACCAAAATGGGCACAGGTATTTGACAAATGATATGCAGGTTGAGGACCAAGCCTACTCTGACCTCTTCCAAGGACCCTTGCTAACACTGGGAAAGGTTTGTGTGCCACTGTTGATTAGTGTGTAGTCAACATAAAGGCTAGAAGCTCTGAGTCGGTAAGCTACTAGCCAGCTGAAAGTAAGTTGCACAGCTTTGTTTACCTGGGACAGCTCTGTTGAATGAAAGCAGGACGTAAAACCAATCCACCTGCTAAGCATGAACTTAAGATTGCTACACTCAGTATAAGTTCTCTGACATAACGCAGCTTGAAAGTGGGTGACATGATGATAAGATGGAGATTGGATATCCTATGTATCCAACATGCACAGTGGAAGGGCAGCATAGGAAAGTCATTTGTCTTGGGATCCAGATTCTACAACTCATTGGGAGAACAGACTAGAAATAGTGTGGGAAATATGATGAGGGAGAGTCTTCAGTAGACAGTTAGGGATGTTATCATATTTAGTGATAGATTCATGGTAATTTGACTCCAGTGTAAGCATAGGGCAGTATTCATAATCTTAGCTTGTGCCCCAGAGCAGGGTTGTGACAGCAAGTAAAAGACTGTATTCAAGCAGCAGCAGCTGCAAGACATACTAGATAACACAGGACGTGTGATGATGTTGATAATGGGGGAGCTGCACATTCATATTGAGATAGACAGAACAGGATCTAATGACTGCCTGAGACCACATGGGTAGGGTAAGAGGAATAAAGAAGGAGAGGTCATTCTAGACTTCTCTCTGACAAATGGCTGGATGGTGGCCAACATGCAATTCAGGCAGACTTCCTTCTAGTCAGAGGGTTGCAGTTATGAGTGCCTAATCAACTTCTTCTCAAACTGGGTGACACTGGGCAAGTCACTTAAGGAGACAGTGCCCCGAGATTGTCCTAAAAAGAGACAATTTTATGGTCTGTGCCTAGAAAGTTAACATATAAGTAAACTGAATAAAATATGTTCCCCATGAAGTTTACAAAGACAGTGAAAATGCAAGAAATATTGCTTATGCTGTGCTACTTCTGAAACAATGAGTGAGCCGTAATAATTCTGGTAATGCTTAACAAAACATTGATTGACAGAACAGATAATTGGTAAAGAAGTTCAGGTCACACTTGTTTGAGTTTGGATGACTGAGTAAGCATGCTAATTGAACAGAATTATTTTAATCATAAGAAGAAAACAAGTGAAAATACACAATGATATAGTTAGATACAGAACACTGAGTGTTGTCAAATGCTTAGTAATATAAGAACTGCTAAGTAATAGAAAAGCAATGAAAACCATAAATAATTCAGTCGGACTATACTGTGTCTTCAAGATAATAAAGCATACTACACAAAGTGTGCACGTGGCAGTTTGCAATTAGCTTGGCAACCTGTAGTAGATGTAAAATAGCTTACCTCAGACATGTACAAGTAGAGGTCTGAGAAAAGTACAGACAGTAAATGAATGTTTTTGCCACTATGAATGATACAATGGAAATCACGTAAAAGCAATGTTTCCAATCACCAGTCATCAAGACACACTTCCTTAAAGCAAACCCAGCAGTGTTTTTGCAGGAGGCCCTATGCCTTCATGCAATGGACTTTACCACTAAATGCCCTTTATATTTTTTGTACCCACATGGCTCCTCCAACCAGTGAGTCCCTCACCTGCACCAATTAGTGCATTCTTTCCCCATTTTTAAACAAGAACCAGACTCACCTCCATACTGGCAGAGTGCCCTATGGGTTATTCATTCCCAGTAGAGATAGAGCTTGATAGATTCATTCATTCCCCCAGAGGCCAGGGGTTAGAGAGCTATCTGCTCTGCATATCATATGGATCCCACTCCTTACTCTGCTCCAGCACCATATGCCTGTGGTGGCCAGTGGCTAGGCTACTACTACTGTTCTAGGAAAACCCAAGGAAGGCCTCCACTTACTCAAAACATCATTTTCCTTGTTTTGTATTGGGAGCCTTCGAGCATCGATAGCTGGACTGGATCCTGATATCCCCCCACTTAACCAGTAGGGTCCAGCAGTGCAGTGGGGCTAACCACCTTCCCTTACCAAGGTTGGATGAGCTGTCTTTGGCCCACTTACTTCCACCATCCTTGCCCAAATCTTCCAGTGCACAAGCTGCAACCAGACCTCACGTCACTTGGAACACAATCAGTGTTTATACATACTATTTACTTTAATATACTAACTACGTGGTCACACAGCAATACAAAAAAGCATTAAAAAAACTTTAAAATGGCAAGAAAAGGATGGCAATCCAGTGTGATCTCACAGTTCAAGTTTAATAATAAATACAGTCAGTGACAACCAAGCATCATGGATTTATGCCACAAAATGATAATAGTTTAATTTCTTTTATAAATTTGGCATAGATACATGAAAAAGTCTTTTATGGGGATGAGACTCCTCTGGTAAATTATAGTAGATGTGTTTCATCTGAGAGGGAAGGACTCATGTTCAAGAAGAAGATGATGAATAAGGGGCTAAACATAATAAAACAGGGCAGAGATGGACAGATTTTGTCAGAGAAACCAATGTTTATTACTGACTAGGAGGCAGGTGATGCTACACACTTTCACAGCAACAGTTTGCATCGTGATAGTTCTGCAGAAAGTAAGATCTAAGATAAATCAGAACAGTGGCAGAAAAACTACTTAGGCAACAGAAAATCTTGGTTCAAGAGGAATTAACTCAGAAATGGAGTAAACAATTTCCACAGGCTATGTAAAGTATCTTGCTTGATTTTTGTGAGGAAGAAAAAAATGCTGTCTTACCATATTCTAAGATTCATGAATTGCTCTAGAGTTTTTATTTGAGTTTGCTCGGGGCATGGTATTCCCCCTTTAGGAGGGAATTCAACCAAATGACAAGCGTACAAAATAGCACTGGATTTGCATCATTTATTTAATTCGTTTATTTTATCATTTTTTTTACTTACGAACCAGTACTTTGCAATTTCTTCATCCTTGGAAAGATGATTAGCTAATGATACAGATGAAATGCAACACAGAGGACTAATTCTTTGTCACATAGTCTTATCTACAGATAATGATAGCATACTGTTAACGAGTTAATCCTCAATAAGAAACTAACCACCGTGTCAGAACTTTGGGGAGATAAATGAACAAGTGCTTTGGGGGCTGAGATGAAGCGTGATGTTCTTACTTTACATTTCCGTGTCTAGTTATCAAACCATTTTACAAAATGATATCTCAGATTTGAAATATTCAATTCAGCAGATTCAAGTGTCTAAATCAAGAAATAAGACTCTGCATGCTTTTCTTTTCATCAAGTTCACTTTGAATGGTACTAATAATTTATAACAGAGCAGCAAATTCAGCTTTTTTATTTCTGATCACATAATAAACTATAATAACTAAAGTAACTGAGAATGTAAATCAAGATAGATTTGAAATACATTTTAAAACAAACATGGGTATGCATTTTCCACATAATTTATATTTATCACTTTTTGAAAGTGGGCTAATTATAACTTTCAGAAGGTCATATGCATATTGGAACATGAATAGTATGTTCATGCAGAGATACAAGCTCAAAGGTGCAAGTATTAAAAATATTTTACATATAGCTCATCTTATAGTTTTCCATCTGAAGGTAGACTCTGTGGGAGTTTGTGAATGACATTTAGTGATACAGTCTGTATTTGAATTCTTAGGTAAGTGTAGAATAGACTGCAGTTCTTAGAAGCTGCAGAAATGAAATAAAATAAATAAATGTTTCAGCAATGATTTTGAAGTCAGCGATAACCTTTATGTACTAGGAGAAGAACGTAAGAAGTAGCAAAGATAAGAAAAACGTTAGTAGGGTGAAAATGCCATATTTGCAACATTATGCACTGGTTATAAAACTTGTACAGTAAATAAGGGCACTGGGTGATGTTAATTTAAGATGGGTTATTTGGAAGGAATATTATGACTTAGAAGACTGTTAATTTTAGACAGGTGGGGAAAACTACATACAGAAGGGAAATTTCAGTGTAAATCCTACTACTAGATCATAAAATGTATTAAGGTGTAAAGTATGGGAATAAGAAAATATTAGGGGCATCGATGACCAAATGGGACCTGCAGGAAGAAAGTTTATTTTTCCATTTTCAGCCAATATAAGCTAGCTTTGATGTGAATGCAAGGGCTGGCTAATATATAAAGAGAGTAAATAAGATGCGGGAGGGCTAATATGTAAGGGGGTAAATAAGACGAGGGTAAGTAAAAAAAACATTGATATGGATAAAAATCACTTAGATGTGTGAAGTATAAATAAAGGATGGTTTGCAATTCAGAAAGGTGGAACTGGCATAATTTATGCAGGTCAAAGCAGAGGGATGCTATGGAAGAAATGTCTAAAATAAAAAATTAGATCAAAGAAAGCAAGTTAGGGAAAAGGGGTGAAATGTTGGAAGAAGTGAGGCAGCAATCATAGAAACTTAAAAGAATAGAACAAGTATGTAGCATGCAATTAAGAATTGTATACTGATAACCATTAGCACCCCTTCCCTCC
The DNA here is from genome assembly GCF_019279795.1 of Protopterus annectens. Lineage (NCBI taxonomy): Eukaryota > Metazoa > Chordata > Ceratodontiformes > Protopteridae > Protopterus > Protopterus annectens. The sequence continues at coordinate 501,139,695 of NC_056744.1, forward strand.
TCTTACATCCCGCCCTTTTTTGTAATCTACACTTCAATGCAAAACACTGCTAAACTTGTACATAGTTTCTCAGGTTCACTTTGTATTTTTCTAGTGTCTATCTATCACACACACACACACATCTCTCTCTCTGTCATAACATGTAGTGGAGTCATACCTCAGAACCATACCAACAACCCCTTACTGCAAAAAATCTGGCCCAAATGGGACAAAACTAGGGGCATATTTCAAATATTGCTCCTATAAATGTAGAATGTTGCCAGGGTGACAGGGTTTGTTTCAGCATACATGTTCTGAAGGATGTGAGTTCTAAAACTGAAATATATGTCATCATTTACTGTTGAAATCCTCAGATCATCACAGTGATTTATCAGGGATATGAAAATAATGCATCTGCGAAACAGACCAGAAATATGAGCAATAAATCTGAACATACTGCAACAATCCAGATAGTCCCAAGGTAGACTCAGAACCCCTTAGTACAATGAACCTGGGCCAGGCCTAACAAAGTGGTGGGAGAAAGCCATGGAAATAGGGATGTTTCTGAAATACTGGAGTAGATAAGCTGACACAGTTGCTGCAGTAACACCCTCATGTCTGCCCACACATATATTGACTGAAATACCACAAGTCCAACACTCAATTACTTCCCACTAGTTAGTGACTGAAATCTTCACATCAGCCCACTGATGTGTCAGAAATACAAGACACTTATAGGGGCCAAGCAACACTATGTCCTATACATATCTGGTCATAACATCACATTAGGGAAACTACACTCAGCTGCTAAGCATGTCACCAAGCACTGTCCAAACTACAGTCAAACACCAACCCAAATCTGCTAAGGGGAATTACACATGTATTTGCAAATATATCAGGCATTACAGGGATGTCACAGCACTGAAAAACAGACAACAGTGTGAAAGTGCATACCCACAACCAATTTAACCACAGTCAAAGTGACATACCAGTAAGCTAAAGGAACAGTACAGTATAAGGACTGTGTAAACAAAAACATCTTAACATGTTTGAGACTCACACACTACCTCCACATGTACTGGCCCAATTCACAGTGTACTGTGATGCCTGACTGTAGTATGGGACATGTCTCAGTCTGTCCCTATAAACATATAAAGCTTACAGACCACCAGAAACAGGAGCAGCATGCACAGGAAGATAGAAAAGGAGCCATAATGCATACATCCACTCCCCTCTCTACACAGGTCAAATAACATTGACACAATACACTGGTACACAATCCTGACAGTCTGTCAATAATTGCCAGAAATACACAGACCTCTCAACTGTACAGAGTCCCACAGAATGTCCAGGCTTTCCCCTCATATATAAGACCTCTTCCACATAACATGTCTGGCAGTCTGATACATCACTGGGATAATGTCAGGAATGTAGGCACTAAATAATCATATACCATACATATCAACCTCTTACTGCATGACATCTAGACAAAGCCTGTCAAAATTGTGGGGCAGAGGCCCAAAAACAGGGGCATATTTGAACTATTGCTGTTATTAACTGAGAATGTTGCTGTTGTAACAGGGTTAGTTGTAACATTTCTTTTCTGAGGGATATCTTGTCAGAAACACAAATGGATGTTAGCAGTTACTGACTGAAATCCCCAGAGTATGCTACTGATTTTCCAAAGACAAAAAATGTCTGACGAACACACCTTCTGTCCCTATGTCTGCAACTTTTCTACCCCATTCTGTTGGCCTGTCTCCACAGTATTGGTTGTAAGAGGTATTTTCCAAATACCCTCTGTGATGCTGTTGTTCACACACCTCTATGAAGTTCTCCTCACTGGCAAGGAAAAGGGCCAATGCTCACATGACGTATTCAATGATAGGAGTGTGTTACCATGCCATTGGCTATATGAATAACAACATAGCTGTCCTGCATGCAATTATCAAGTGGGAGACACCAATTGGTGCACAGGTCATCAGCTGCTCATGAGCATTACCTACAAAACTAGGTATAAATCGCTATCTCACAAGATGGGTTGCCAACTGGCTCACTGACAGAACTCACACTGTGAAAGTAGCAGACTCCAAATCTGACTTCAGACCAGTGGAGTACCACAGGGTTCAGTCCTGGGTCCTCTCCTGTTTGGTATCTACACCTCTGAAGTACAGGATAACATGAAAGGTCTTTGGCTAATGAAGTTCGCAGATGACTGCAAACTAGGAGCCATAATCAAAACTCCTAACGATGTGGACATCACATCCTACAAAAGGGCCTCACTGAGACAGATGCCTGATGTCAAAGCCATGGCCTCAAGCTTAATGCCAAAAAGTGCATTGTCATCCCCTTTGGTAAAAACTCTGTACCCATGAACTACAACATAGGCAGTAGTATATTTAATGCTGAAAGTGTGATAAGAGACCTTGGGACACAGGTGGACAGTAGTCTCCCCTTTGATAATCACATCACCACAGTAGTCAGGAAATCCTTCTATGTGGCACACCTCATCACAAAAGGTTTCTCATCCAGAAAAAAAGAGGTTACTGTTCCCCTCTACTCATCACTCATTAGACCCACTATAGAGTACAACGCCCCTTTTGGTATGTACCTCACAAGACATCTACAACAACTGGAAAGGCTGCAGAAATACCTCACAAAGAGGATTACCAGCCTCAAACAGATGCCCTATGCAGACTGCCTCAAAAAACTCCAGCTTTACTCCATCACATATCGTCTACTCAGAGGTGATCTCTGACCAACATAAAAAGCTATGTCAAACCCAGAGCTGTTGGACATGCTCCACTTAAAGAAATCCCAAACCCTCCAAGCACACGCTCTAGGGACCTAAGCCATGTCACCACAATAAACAGAACATGCCAGAGGGATAGATTCCTGCCCCAGAGACTACCCATACTCTGGAATAAACTACCTGTCTATATCAAACAAAGCTCCTCATTAGCACTCTTCAAGAAAAATCTTGATGACTGGATGGGAAATAGGAATTTCACCCCAGGAATCACTTCTGTGGCTCTGCTCGACAGTGGCACAGGAAAATAATTTTTCTTGGGTGGCAAAAGCCAGGGTACCTTTTTGGCTGGGCTTGTATAGGCCCTAGGGCCGATAGCCTAGTACCTACCTATGAACCTATGAACCTATAGAAGGCAAGCTGCTGCCAATGCAAAACAGATGTACACCCTACATCATTTGAAAAAGAGTGAGAGAGAGAGAGACAGTGAAAAGAAAAAGAAAAAACAAGCAGGACATAACCACCTACACTTGAATAAAACAAACAGGTATGTCAAACAAGTAAGCATGTAATGAACTGCAGTAGGGGGTATGTAAGAGTGGGAAATAGGAACTGTAACATATATGTCCCAAAAAGACATGCTGTTCTGATATATTGCTGATCAGAACCTATGGCCATAGCATCTGGGTCTGTCTGCAGTAACATAGATTATAGGTCAGGCCCCTGAGTCACCCCAGGAAAGGATGGCTCACATATGACTACTACTGCAGTGTGTGTTGAACAATACTGACTGTGACAATGCTAGGCCAGCTACTGGGATGTCGTGCATATCCATATCTTACTTGTGAATATAAATATGATATACTTGGTTGTCTCAGAAATGTGAGAGACCTGTACATGGTATTTACATAGTAAAGTACTGTTTCAAATGTGTGTGTTGGACTGCATGTAATATACTAAGCTCATACCATTAAACTGTCCAGTGTTATGCGCACTGACCATATGTGTGCCTCTTATTTGTATTCATTTACTCATACAGTTGTGTTATGTCTGGCAAATCATTGGCAAATCTGTGAAGACTGACATTACAACATCTTCTTTTTCCTTCTGGCTGTTCCCACTAGGGGTTGCCACAGTGGCTTATCTGTTACCATTTCTGCCTGTCCTCTGCATCCAACCACCTGCATGTCATCTCTCACCGCATCCAGGAACCTTATCAGTGGCCTTGCTCTTTTCCTCTTACCTGGCAGCTTCATCCTTACCATCCTTTTCCTAATATACTCAGCATCCCTCTACAGCACATGTCCAAACTGATGTAATCTTGCCTCTCTGGCTTTGTCTCAAAACTGTCCAACATGGGCTGACCCTGTCATATACACATTGTTAATCCTGACTACCCTCATCATGACAGGGTCAGCCAATGCTGGACAGTTTTGAGACAAAGCCAGAGAGGCTTTGTCTCAAAACTGTCCATCATGGGCTAATCCTGTCAGATATACATTGCTAATCCTGACCACCCTCATCATGACCAGTGCAAATCCTAACATCTGTAATTCTGCCACTTCCAACTCTGACTCCTGTCTTTTTGTCAATGGCACTGTCTCCAACCCATATAACATAGCTGGTCTCAATACCCTGCTGCAGACCTTCCCTTTCACTTTTACTGGTACTCTATCACAAATCAGTACTGACACTCTTCTCCACCCTCTCCATCTTGCCTGTACTCTCTTCTTCACCTGTCTTCCACAGTCATCATTACTCTGAAATGTTGATCCAAGTCAATTATACTCATCCACCTTTGCCAACTCTACTCCCTGCATCCTCAACATTCCACTGCCCTCCCTCTCATTCGCACACAGGTATTCTGTCTTAGTCCTGCTAACCTTCATTCCTCTCCTCTCTAGAGCATATCTACACCTCTACAGGGTCTCCTAAATCTGTACCCTATTCTCAGTACAGATCACAATGTCGTGTGCAAACATCATAGCCAATGGGGACTCCTGTATGATCTTGTCTGTCCATCACCAATGCAAATAAGAAAGGGCTCACAACTGATCCCTGATGTCATCCCACCTCCACCTTAAACACATCTGTCACTCCTGTCGCAGACCTCACAGCTGTCAAACCACCCTTGTACATATCCTGTACCAGTCTTACATATATCTCTGCCACTCATGACTTCCTCATACAATACCACAACTCCCCTCTAGGAACCCTGGCATATGCTTTCTCTATGTCCAGAAAGACACAAATCAACTCCTGACTCTCTCTGTACTATTCCATTAACACTCTCAGAGAAACCATCACATCTGAAGTACTCTTACCTGGCATGACAACATACTGCTGACCACTACTCATCACCGCCCTGCTTAACCTAGCTTCCACTACTCTTTCCCATGACTTCATGCTGTGACTGATTAATGTTATCCCTCTGTAGTTACTATAGCTCTGCACATCAACCTTATTCTTAAAACGGCACACAGACACTTTCTCTCCACTCCACATGCAACCTCTCACTTTCCAAGATATCATTAAACAATCTGGTGAAAAATACCACTGCCATTTCCCATAAACACCTCCATGCTACCACAGGTATGTCATGTGGACCAACAGGCTTTCCAGTATTCATCCTCTTCATAGCTATCCTTACTTCCTCCTTGGTAAGCCATTGCACTTCCTGATTCACCATACCCACACAATCCAATCATCTCTCCCTCTCATTCTCTTCATTCATCAACCTCTCAAAGTACTCTGTCCATCTGATCAACACACTCTCCTCACTTGTGAGTACGTTTCTCTCATTATCCTTTATCACCCTTATCTGCTGCACATCTTTCCTAGCTCAGTCCCTCTGTCTAGCCAACCAGTACAAGTCCTTTCATTCCTCCTTAGTGTCCAACCTGTCATACAAGTCATCATATGCCTCATCGTTAGCCTTTGCCACCTCTCTCTTTGCCATGCACCTCTTCTCCTTATACTCCTGTCTATCTTTCTCATCGTTCCGACATTCCCACTCCTTCATCCCCAACCTCTTTCTCTGTATACTGTCCTGTACTTCCTTAGTCCACCACCAGGTGTCTTTCTACTCCTTCCTGCATCCACATGTCACACCAAGCACCTTTCTAGCCATCTCCTTTACTAGCACTGCTGTACTTAACCAGATATTTTGGAAATTGTCACTGCCACCCAGTGCCTGTCTTAACTCTTCCCTGAACTCCACCTCACAATCACCCTTTTCCAGTTCCCACCATTTGATCCTTGGTACTGTCCTCACACTCCTCCTCTGCTTGATAATCAACATCATCTTACAGACCAACAGTCTCTGCTGCCTAATTAAATTGTCCCTTGTCACCACTTTACAGTCTCCAATCTCCTTCATACTGGCCCTCCTCCATTGTATATATTCCACCTGTGTGCATATCCCTCCACTCTTGTATGTCACCCTATGCTCCTCCCTTTGTTATAGTATGCATTCACCACAGCCATGTCCATCCTTTTTTCATAATCCACTACCATCTCACCATCTGCATTCCTTTGCTTAACACCATACATACCCATCCCTTTCTCATCCTCTCTGTTCTGTTCAACAACATGACCATTGAAATCTCCTGCAGTCACCAGTCTCTCACAGTCATCACCATGTCATCCAACTGACGTCACATTCCTCTTTCTCATCCATCACACAAGCAACTTGCATAACATATGCACTAACAACATTCATCATTACACCATCAATTTCCATATTCATAAACATCACTTTATCAGACACTCATGTCATACTCCAAAAACACCTTTGGCATACTGTTCCTTCAGGATAACCCCTATCCCCTTTCCCCTCCCATCCACACCCTGATAACACAATTGTGACTTGCCTCTGATACTCCTAGCTGTACTCCCCTTCCATCTGGTCTCTTGCACATACAATATATCCACCTTCCTCTAGCCATCATATCAGATAGCTCTGTCCCTATACCAGTCATACTGCCAACATTAAAATTCTTACCCTCACTACCACACTCCTAGCCTTTCTCCTCTCTTCCTGCCATATGAGTGTTAGACATCCTCCAGGGTATGTCTCTTAATGCAAAGGCTACCGTGCTATTGAATGACTCAAGTGTGTTACAGCAATATTAAGACTGTGTCACTAATTTTGTCCCATTGCCCCACATGTCTGTGTGGCATCCTAAAGATGTCCTGCTGTAACAGGTTGAGAGGGATGCCTGGGCAGCAAGAGTGTGAATACAGTGTGCCATACTGACAATGAACAGAAATGTATATCAGGTATTATCTGTGCACATGTCTTTATGAGTAGGTGTATCTGCCTGCTTCATAACAACAGGCATGGAATGCAAAATGTCAGTTAACTAAGCTGTACATGTTGTACACATGTGTAATCTTAGTTACTGTGCATTCCAACAGAGTGACATTTCTACATCTACTGGTTGTTGCATTGCCCTGACACAGCCATGGGTACTACAATAAGCATGATTATCAGTTTGAAATTGGAGAGGTGCCCAACTGTGTGTCCATGCCTACTACAAATAGCTATATGAACACTGACATAGCTGTATGGACTCAGCAATACCTTACTTGTAAAACCTGCCTCCACCAAAGTAGAGTAATCCCTTTTGCTGGACAGCAGCAATACACAAACCACAGACTTGGTCTTATATTGGCTAAACAGGGCAAATTAGGATCAGGCACCAACTTGGCATCAAGTTAGCCTTTGTCTGATCAAGCATATAATGTTACAGGTGGAGTACTGTAAGGCTAACTATGAGTACAAATTGGACACATCCATCAAGGTGAATCACAAGGCCATCTTCACATATGTCTGCAGTCTCAGAGACAACAAACCAACCCACCCTGTAATGGTAGTCAATCTGACCACATACACACACAACATAGCTATAGCCAACCTGCTGCAGATAGGTTTAGGGCAAACATCACCCCCTGGCTCAGCATCACTATAGGTGGATATACACAGCACCCACACCCCTCCCCTCATCACCAGTTAGCAGGTACATATTGCCTACTGAAAGGCAACAAACTTAAGTATTCCTGGAACCTGATAACATTCCTGTCCGCATCCTACATGAACTCAGGCATGTGCTCCAAGCTTCATTAAACACTGTATTCACACCAAGCCTTGACAACATCCACACCCCATTCGCATTGAAGATGGCCAATGTCATCCCTCTACACAGACATGAATGAGAAGTAGAGGATTATGAAATTAACTAGCCCTCATTGGGGGAATATGACACACCAGGACCAGCAGATAGATCACAGGGGTATGTTGTGGTTGTCAGTGATGGCTACTGGTATTCAGTGCAGCTGTGCAGGTTCTGGACATAGTGTTGCCAAATGCATGAGGTCCTGTGATGTGTTTCCCTTTTTATGTCTTCCAGGTGCAATGTCACATCAGCAAAGATCAACTTTCTCAGTGGCTGAGACAAATATAATCATAGAAGCCATACTACAGAACCATGCCATAATGTTTGGCCAGAGCCAGCAACATCTGAGGGAGAGGACCAGCCTGTGGGATGACCTTGTCCACAGGGTAAACAATGTTGGCCTGCATGCATTTATATAAGAGTAGGTCCAGCATCGTGCACATGACCTCATATGCCATGCCCGGCAAAGGGCTGCTGCAGTGGCCAGGGACCACACAGACACAGGTGGGGACCCAGCCATGCAGCCCCCACTGACACTCACTGAGGAGCTCCTCAGCAACCTTGGGGCACCCATCCCAGTACAACATCAGGGTACAGACCCCCCCATATGCTGGAGGTGAGTGGCAGCCAGACAATGGATGAGGCATGTGCAGGTAAGGCCCCAGTGGAGATTACTAGACTAGTGTAGCAGACATGCTTGTATTTGTAGAGTATCTACATGCATGTGTCAGGTCAGATTGCAGTTGTGAATTGGGTTGTCTAATTCACAGAAGTGCACATCTATGATGAAGGACAGCAAATTGTGTAGTATTGGGGATTGCACTGTAAATGTGTAGATATGCTGCATCCATCTTGTACCAATGCCACATGTGAGTCTGCTGACAATACTTCTCTCCCACAACTACCTTGGTCCCTCCGGTCAGCATGTGGGATGGAAGCCTGAAGCTGGTGAGTATGCAGTTGTTCTGTTGTGGTTTGCCGATATCCCAGGCATGTGAAGGCCATGCGACGTACCATACACACAACTGTCACTCATAGCCATAGTGCTTTATGTGCATGTTCACTTGTGGTGGGTTTAACTGCATTGCATCACAGTGGTCACCACATGGGGCCTATCTAAAGAGAATGTAACATCCCTGTAGCATACCTCACAACCTGTCAGGGCAAGAATTCTGGACAGAAACCAACAAAATGGGGGGACAAATGGCCTAAGGTAGGGACATGTGTGAAACATTACTCTTATACAGTGGATATAAACAGTGTACACACCCCTGTTAAGATGCCAGGTGTTTGTGCTATATATACAAATTGAGACCACAGTATGTCAGTCTGCACCTTTTCCAACCTGTAATGAGAGCTATGGCATGAACAATTCACTTATAAAACCAATCAATCTATTGGGGACCAAATATGGAGTATACAAACCTTACAATAAGCTGGATGCATATGTGTGCACACCCTTCAAATAATATTTTATTGCAGCAGTTTGTGATTTACTGACAGCATTCAGTCTGCTTGAGTACACACCTGACATTTATCAAAGGCACTCTGAATAACACCAAATAAAAGTCTGCTGTCCAGGTAGGATATTCATGACATTTGCTCAGTCCAGGTAGGATATTCATGACATTTGCTCAGTTGCCTGCAACAGCAGCAGCCATGGCTTGCAGGCAGCTTACAAAGCAGCAAAAAGATCTCATATTTGAAAGGTATCAGTCAAGTGTAGGGTGCAACAACATTACCACAGCATTGCATATACAGTGGAGACAGTTGTCAAAAGGTGGATTGAATATGGGATAACAGTACTGTTGAAAATAATCTGACGTCCCTCCAAAAATGATGACAAAACATGTCAAAACCTGGTCAGGGAGGCTGCCAGGAGACATACAGCAACACTGAGGGAGTTGCAGGAATCTCTTACAAGTACTGGTGTTGTGTACTACATGTGAGAACAGTCTCTTGCACTCTGCATACGTCTGGCCTATGGGTAGGGTCAGAAGATGGAAGCATTTCCCCACACCAAAAAACATCCAGTGGTGGATACAATTTGCAATACAGCACATCAAGTCTCCCAAAGGCATGTGTGAAAATGTGTTATGGTGTAATTGAGACTATAGATCGACCTCACAGCCACAATACCAAAAGGTATGTGTGGTGCACAAGCAACACCTCTCTTAACCTGAAGACTAACATCCCCATGGTGAATCACACTAGTGGCAGTGGTCTGCTGTGGTGATGTTGTTCCAAAGACAGAACTGGGCCTGTAGTCAAGGTGGTGGGAATTCTGAACAGTTCCAAATATCACTCCCATCTGGCCCAAATTCATCAGGCATCTGCGAGAACACTGAGGATGGAAAGGAGTGTCAGCCTTCAACGTGACAAAGACCCAAAGCATACATCCAAAGCTACCTAAGAATGGCTCCACCTGAACACACTCATGGTTATGGATTGACCCAGCCAGCCAGAGCCTAGAACCACACCAGGTAGAAAAACCCCAGTGTGACCTGACGAGGGCTATGCACATGAGCTACCCTTGTAATATGACAGAGTTGGGTGACCTTTGCATGGAAGAGTGGCCAAATAATGCCAAGTCAAGATGTGCCATGCTGTAAGACACCTTCACAAGAAGAGTGAATGTTGTAAGTCACTTACAAGTTGCTTCAAAAAAGTATCATTTTAAGGGAGTGCACACTTATGCAACCACCATATTGTACATATTGCAGTAGTTATATTTTACATGTAACACATTTGTTTGTTTATCGATTGGATTGCACAAGTCATATGTCACATGAAAGGTGGGTAACATATTTGAATCCATTATTGTGGTCTCATCTTATATATTACAAGACCATGGCATGTTAACAGGGTTGTGCACACTTATCATATCTACTGTAAGCTTAGAAGGTTGGTGGTGTAATAGGAATTGTATGACCATGCATTTACTGCTGGTTTGGAGGTCTGTCACTCAAATGTATGTCATTAATCAGTGATGTTACTTCTCAGATTATCCCAGTTATGTATCATAAAAACACAGGGGTTATGAGAAACAGAGCAAATATATGAGCCAGACATCTACACATCCTGTGAGGATCTGTACAGTTGTGAGGTATTCTGTAATACTTGCGACTGTGCTATACAGGTGAACAGCAATGATGTGTACATGGGTGCAGTGTGTGCTGGGGAAGGGCCATCAGCTACTAACAGTAATCATGTATTCCACCAGAGCTCTATATTGTTAGTTACATGTAGTAAAACTGGCTGCAGTGCATGATGTTGAGGGCCATGTGTCATGCATGTCACCATTTGGGTAATGTTTGATCTGTGTAACAGATTTGTGCCACCTCACCTGTAAGTGTGTGTGTGTATATATGTGTGTGTGTGTGTACCAGACAACCTCAAAGTGCAGCAGGCATTACTGTATATATATTGTCTTCCCCTTACAGGTGGCGATGGGGTTCGGGGACCTCTCGCTTGGAAACTGATGTCATTATCTCTTCAGACTCTGACAATGATGATAGGAATATTGAGGTACAGGTGAGGTTGTCAGGGGCTGAATGTGTGCCATTGTTTGGCATCCCACTCTTGTCCACACAATTCCCACACACAGTGACAATGCCCACACATACCCCATCACCAGTGGCCACAGATGATGGACAGTTGGCAGGTGGTGGCATTGAATAGGTTAGTGTGGTGACTATGGCAGGTGTGAATATAGACACTGGCCATAGCCAGAGTGCAGGCGAGGTGTCACACAGGCAGATGGACAGGGGTGCTCACAGGAGGACCACTGCTCATCAAGCTGCTGTCACAAGTGCCACAGCAGGAGTCACCAGATGCATGTTTTGGGCTGTCATGGATGCACAGGCATGTAGTGAATGCCACACCAGACAAATACTCAGGGTGGTGGATGCAACTCTTCCTGATTTACGTGGTGACTTGCATGACCTTGTTGAGGCCACAGATCAAAATACTGAGATCATGAATAGGCGGTGGGGTGAGACCTTGGCAATCCTCGACCATGGCATGTCTGTGCTAGAGCATGTGGTGGGAGATGGGCATCAGCCACATAGATGTAGATCAGCACCAACAATAGCTGAGAGTCTATGGGGCCATGTATCTTCATACTCCCATAGGGGCAGTGACATCAGTACTACTGAAGGGGGGGTTGCTGTCCACATCACACTGGAGCAGGCCATGGGCACATGGTCCTTGCCAGTCCAATCAGGGGCACAGATTCAGCAGACAGCAGTCACCATCAGGAAGTAGTACTGCATCTGGCCTTGGGCCTGGTGGTGCCAGTGATACCCCTGGCAGGATCAGTTTCCATGTCCATAGCTGGAGACAGTAAACTGGAGACCCTGCCATGTACAGTCCACAGCTGTCCAACATACCCCTGTGTAGGGCAGCCACATAGCATGACTGTGTGCATACATACACACACATATCTGTATCACAGGCAGGTCACCTCCCAACACGCACAACAACTCTGCACAGCCCATCTATTGGATACCCCTCCAAACACACACACATAATGTCACCCATATGGCCCAGCATAGGCCTCTGTCAAAACCACACCATACCCTGTGCATATGATGATACCTGCACCACATCCCTGTCATCCATACCATCGATACAGGGACATGTTAATATGGGTTTGATGCACAGTGTGAATATAGTACAGTGTAGCTATTTAATACTATGTATGGCTCTGTCTGCTTGCACTTGTTATGGGTAAACATACAGGTGTATGTACCTTATTAGTCAGGATGCATTATTGCTGTTAGTACCACTGACTGAATGTAGTCTGGCATGCTGTATTCTGTTTGTGTTCAAGGTGTCTGTGTGTCTGCAGGCTGTGGCCCTGCAGACATTCCCAAAAGGGAGTATGGTAGAGTGGGAATACACCGACCGCGTCATAGGCAATGTACAGCTTTATATGTACATGTACTAGTTGAGCATGCATGCGACAGTGTATGAGGGACACTGTTGTCAGACAGTGTGACCTTGCATACATACCCCTTGTCACAGACAGGTAGCCTTCAGATATGTCAGCTCAGTGTTGTGTAATACCACAGGCTCATACATACAGAACAGATTGCTGCAGTACTGTCAGCAGGTCCCTCACAAGCATAGTCATTACATTAACTGCAACAGATTCACCTGTCAACACCTATTGCTCCTGCCATTTCTTTCCCATACACTCAGCCCTGATGCAGTTGATGAGGACATGCATGATACTTTGTATGACAGGTTTGTGGTATGTATTCCAGAGTTCACCGGGTGGAACAGGGAGACAAAAATGGTATATCCTTTGCATATACACAGTAAGGACTGACACAGGGAATGTGCACACAGTAACATTAACACAGTTGGCAATAGTCAGATTAGTAAACCTATATTTCCACCTTGATGCACTGTACTACTGCATACACATGACATGCCCCACAAAGATTATATGCATGGGACATAACACACTACCTCTTACAACACATAATGTTCTGAATGGCTTCATGGATGGAGAGATAACCCACCAGGAATAGGATGTGGAGTCATGTATTGCTCCTACAAGCCTGGACAAGTGATAGTGTAGCAGACATTGTATCAGCATGATGTTTCAGTCAGTCGTGATACCTGATGCTGACATGTGTGTCACTACACTCGCTGTGGCTGATTTGGCAACAATATCACATACATGGGCATTGTTAAGGGACACAGACCACAGATAGTTTCCAAACATCTGGATATTCCATAGACATCTGTACAGAGGACTGGTATGGCCTGCACAATGGTTTAACATGCTGCATGGGAGACAGATGCCATTACCATTCTATATAAAGTAATGCCATCAGGAGGTGGGAAACATGCATGGATGGTACACAACTCAAAATGGTATAACCCACACAATACATGATTCTGACACACACACACACACACACACACACACACACACACACACACACACACACACACACACTCACACACCAACAGTTGCCATTACTGAGATTATAACCCCTACCTATTTAGTTATTATTACTATAGTGTTATGCAGCTATCAGATGCGACATAGAGTTTACATGATTTCACTTTGTCCCAAGGTACTTCTAAGGTACATGACATCAGCAGGCCTAGTAAAGTAGGGTGATGGGAAGTTTACAGGGTGGTACACACACACACACACACACACACACACACACACACACACACACACACACGCACACACACACACAGTTGCAATATTGAGATTAGAAACCCTACATATCTAGTTATTACTACTATAGTGTTACACAGTTATCAGATGCGTCATGGAGATTACATGATTTCATCTAGTCCCAAGGTACTTCTAAGGTGAATGACATCAGCAGGCCTAGTAAAGTAGGGTGATGAGAAGTTTACAAGGTAGTACGCAACTCAAAATGGTATAACCCACACAGTATATGATGCACACACACTGGGCAATATTGAGATTAGAACCCCTGCCTATCTAGTTATTTGTACTATAGTTTTACACAGTTATTGCACACGCTACACACACACACACACACACACACACACACACACACACACACACACACACACACACACTTGCCAGTATTGAGATTAGAACCCCTGCCTATCTAGTTTTTTGTACTATAGTGTTATGCATTTATCACATGGGCCACAGAGCTTACTGGGCTGACAACTAGCCAAAGGTGCTGAGAACTGCACAGCTGAGGTAAACTGTTACAGGTGCCAGAAAGTCTGCCATCAGTTTTTCCCTTAGGTCTTGTTAGTTCTTTCTCTCCTGCACTTCAAATAGCCTAATAGCTTTGCACTTCAACAGTTTTTTTATCAATTATTCTAGCACACATGTGAGCCAACAGCAGTAATCACTCCTCATGGAATTAGCTCCAGTACTTAGTAGTTATGATCACCCCTCCTAGAATGATTAAAGTGCAGTTATCTCTGCTTTTGCCCATTAACCTGGTCCACTTAGGCATTCTGAGGCACTGTTACAACTGCCTCATGTACACAGACAGCCCTCTCCTCTAAACTTCCAACACTCAGACCTGTGAGAGATACTCCTATATCACTGAATTGGATTACATGTACTCTCCAGCGAAGCCTGGACAAGTTGGTAAAGAGGAGAAGGGTCAACACCTGCAACACATCACATGGAACACATACCCCTCCAGAACACCCACTATCACAGCTCTGACATACAAACAGTAACCACACACTCACCTTCACAGAGGCACTCAATAGTCATTTACCCAAACAGCAGAGGCTACAAAGACAGACACCCACTTGACCACCACAACACAGCACAGACCACAGGACACATTTCTCACCTACACAGTGTGCCCCTCAACCTAAGCTACAAAGGCTAACCACCTTGCCTGATAAAGTAATCACAGGTTACTCAATAGTGAGGCATACAGATGTCTCTTTCACTAGGTTGAACATAGAGGAGGTAACAGTCAGCTGTCTATCAGATGACAGAATCCAACACATAATACACCCAGTCAGGTCACTCCACAACAACTACAAGTATCACTTTGTCATCATCCATATGTGTGTGTGAATGACCAGGGACACACCTCCATGTACTATATGAAAAGATACATGGTGAAGCTCTCAGATTATATGGGCCAGGCAGGTATGACAGTAGCCCTGAGCAGTATACTACTGTCACCCAGAATGATACCGCAGTACAAACAACAAATGATTGACTTCAATAATTGGCTTAATTGTCTGGTGTCACTCTCATGGGATCCAGTATCTGTCTGCTTGGGATGACATGACTGACAGACTGCAATGGCTTGCCAGAGATGGCCAGCGTCTGTCACCCCTGAGTTTCCAGGTACTGGTGAAATGTCTTGCCACCCCTCTAGTGCCTTTTTAGGCAGAGCTCCAAATGAAATTACCACCATAACAGCTATACATATATGCAATCTGAGGGTCATGCTGCTCAACACTAGACATCTACATCCTGAGATGCAGCCACTTGAATCACTCCTCACAATGGAGAACATTGTCATTTGTGCGGTAATGGAGACCTAGTTTACAGCAGCAGACAGCACCCCTGCACTACCAGCCTATAACTCATTCCATACTTGTCATCCCCAAAACATGGACCACAGCTCCAAAGGTGGTGGTGTCTCCATATTAATAACAGATATGCACACATTCAGAGTAGTATCTTAGCATAATGCATCTGAGATACTTCAGGTACAACTGACATTGGGTAATAGTGCAATCCAGGTCATAGCCTGCTATAGGTCCCCATCCATGTCCCTAGACTCTCAATCCACATTCCTCAACACCTTGGAATCTATCAAGGTCCAACCCACCACTCTCATAGGAGGAGAGTTCAACTACCCCTCCGTCAACTAGGAAAGATACTCAAGCACCAATACACTCGCCCAACGCATTCTGGAATTCATCAGTTCCAATGCCCTGGACCAGCTCATTCTGACACCCAGTAGAGGAAGCAACATCCTTGACCTGTGTTAATTACTAAGATATGGAACTGTTGCTTGACAACAGTAGTCAATCACTATCCGGTCAGATCCAACACAGAGTAATCACCCTGGAAATCTACATCTCACCCACACCCCCCACAAAGGTAACCACCTTGAAAAGCTTCTCCAAAGCTGACTTTGGACTCATAAGAATAGAGGTGGCTAACTTCACAGCACCCATGCCAATGGAAAATACCTGTATGACTGCCAAATCATACACAAATGCACTGTACAAACATGTGCATTAATGCATGGAGCTAGACATACCCAACAGAACCATGGCACACTCCTCCAAACACTGGAGGCCAATCTGGTGGTCCCCTGCAATTAATAACCTGTACAACTGAAGGAATAAACTATTGCAGAAAAAGGTGGACTCCCAAGAGTGGTAAAACTTCCTTATTAACCTCAACAACAACTTGAGATCATTCATGAAATCATCTAAAGCCACCTATGATGGCAGAATTGCAGCAGACACTGACAACAATTACAAATCCTTTGATAGTTATATCAAGAACCTCCACCCCAACACCCAGAAGTGCTCTGAGTTACTGCACAATGCTGCCTCCTATACTGAGCCTACAGATATTGCCAACATTCTTGCCAAAACATTCAGTGCTAGCTTTACCCCCTCTCCCTCCCTAGGGGAACAATCAGAATGCCAGGAGAATGCCAGGTACCCAGGATTAATGCTGTCCAGGTTGCACCTGCATTGTCCACGGGCAAGAATACAGCTTCCATGGGACCCCACATTATCCCTGTCTGTGCTCTACATGAATTACAAAGATACCTGGCACCACATCTGTGTGTGTTGCTCAGTCACAGCCTCACCTCAGGCTTTGTCCCTCCCAAATGGAGCACTGCTACAGTCATCCATCCAACAGTCAAGGAAAATCCCAGGATGCAAAAAACTCCCTTTCTAGCCTCAGTAAGAAACTGAGATGCCTCATAAAATCCTCCAAAGCTAGTTACGAAAATAAAATTGCCAAAGATTCCAAAGACAAGCACAAAGCATTCTATAACTATGTCAAGAATCTAAATGGCAATGCTCAGATCTGCTCTGAGCTAAAACAGAATGGCATTAAATATACTGATCCGAAGGATATTGCCAATATCCTGGCAGATCGATTCAGTGCCAACTTCACCCCCCTCTCACCCCCTAAATGGCCCATCTCAATACCGGAAGATTGCCAAATTCCAGTAATAACGGCCACACAGGTACAAAACGCACTCTCTAAAGCCAAGAATACAGTATCCATGGGACCAGATGACATCCCGGGCTGTGTACTACATGAACTACAATATGAACTGGCACCTCACTTAAGTGTCATGTTTAATCATAGCCTCACCTCAGGTTTAGTGCCCACTTAGTGGCGCAGAGCTACAGTTATCCCAATCCACAAGGGTGGATCCACCTTGGATCCTGGAAACTACCATCCCATCAGTCTGACAAGCCTTATCTGCAAGGCCATGGAGCGTATTATCATGGAACTTATAAACAAAGACATTGGCAACCTTCAAACACTGGACCCCACCCAGTTTGGGTTTGTGAAGGGCCGATCTTGTCTCCTGAACCTGATTGACTTCTTTGAATCAGTCTCCAGAGCCATGGACAAGGGTAAGGTGGTCCACACAGCCTATCTAGACCTTGCCAAGGCCTTTGACACCATCCCCCACTCTGGAATCATAGATAAACTTACTAAGTTGGGCATTATTCCCTATGTCACCCAATGGGTTGCTAAATGGCTTACTGATAGAACCCACACTGTAATAGTAGCCGACTCCAAATCCAGCTCCAGACAAGTGACAAGTGGAGTACCTCAGGGTTCAGTCCTGGGGCCGCTCTTGTTTGGCATCTACTTCTCTGAAGTACAGGTCAACACTAAGGGACTCTGGCTAACAAAGTTTGCAGATTACTGCAAACTGGGAGCATATTGAATCCCAAATGATGTGGATACTCTACAAAAGGGCCTTACAGAAACAGATGCTTGGTGCCAGAGCCATGGGCTCAAGCTCAATGCCAAGAAATGTATTGTTATCCCTTTGGGAAAAAACATGTATCCATGAATTACCATATAGGTGGCAGTACACTAAACACAGAAAGTGTGATAAGAGACTTAGGGACACAGGTGGACAGTGGTCTCACCTTCGATAACCACATCGCCACAACAGTCAGGAAATCCTTCTATGTGGCACACCTCATCACGAAGGGCTTTTCATCCAGAAAAAAGGAGGTCATTGTCCACTGTACTCATCCCTCATTAGACCCATTATAGAATACAATGCCCCATTTGGTATGTACCTCTCAAGACATCTGCAACAACTGGAAAGGCCTCAGAAATACCTCACTAAAAGAATCACAGGCCTAAAGCAGATGCCTACGCTGACCACCTTAAAAAACTCCAGCTATACTCTGCCGCATATCGTCTACTCAGAGGCGATATCTGCTTAACATACAAGGCCATGTCAAACCCAGAGCTGTTGGACATGGTACACTTAAGAAATCCCAATCCCTCAGAGCTACATGCTCCAGGGATCTAAACCTTGTCATCACAATAAACAAAACATGCTGGAGGGATAGGTTCCTGACCCAGAGACTCCCCAGACTCTGGAATAGATTGCCCATACATGTCAAGCAGAGTGCCTCTTTGGACCTCTTCAAGAGGAACCTTGACGATTGGATGGGAGAAAGGAAATTCACCCCAGGGATCACGTCAGTCGCCCTGCTAGACAGAGGTCCAGGAAAGTAAATAATGTGGGAAGAAATAGCCAGGGAATTGTTATGGCTAGGCTTGTATAGGCCCTAGGGCTGATAGCCTAGTACCAACCTATAAACCTATGAACCTATGAATCCCTTTCCATAAAGGTGTGGCAACTACAGACCCTGGGAATTATCAGTCCATTAGACTGACAAGTCTAATATTTACAGCTATGGAGCACATAATCAGGGACTTGATTGATAAACATATAGGTAATCTCCTAACTCTGGACCCCACATAGTTTGGCTTTGTGAAAGGGAGATCATGCCTGCTCAACCTGGTTGACTTCTTTGAGTGAGTCACCAGGGCTGTGTATGACAGCAAGACACTGCATACAGCCTACATCAATCTGGCCAAGGATCTTGATACCATTTCTCAGTCAGGAATTATGGATGAACCCACCAAACTAGGCATCAGCCCCTATATTACTGGGGGGGGGGGTGCAAATTGGCTCACAGATAGAAAACACAGTGTGAAAGTAGCAAGCTCCAAGTCAGACTGGCAGCCAGTCACGAATGGAGTCCCACAGGGATCAGTCCTGGGTACTCTCCTGTTCAGCATCTACATCTCAGGAGTCTAGGCCAACATAAAGGAACTTTGGCTGACAAGTTCACAGACAACTGCAAGCTGGGAGCCATCATTAACTTCACAAGTCACCTTACTTTTAAACAACAAATCTAACGAACCCCTTACAGTGCCCACCTCTACTAACTCTAAACCCAACTACCTCTCTTTTAAACCCATACAAACCTCTTAGATCAAAAACCTCCTATCAAAATTAAAACCTACCTGTCTAGCAGCTGACCAACTCCCTAATGACTTCTTAAAAACTGCTGCAAGCTCCATTGCCTATCCCTTATCTATCCTAATTAATAATTCCGTTGCAGAACAATATGTCCCCATATTATGGAACATTTCCCATATCATCCCCCTCCACAAGGGAGGCCCATCTAAAGATCCCTATAATTATCGGTCCATTGCCATTCTCTTACCCCTAGCCAAAATCTTAGAAAAATGTATACATAAGCAGCTCCTAGACCACCTCACTTCAAATAATCTCTTATCTAGTTCACAGCATGGCTTCTGTCCAAAACATAGTACCACCACAGCCCTCATAAGTTTCACTAACTACATCAATCTCCTCTAAAACAATGGACAACTAGTTTCTACTATATTCCTTGATATGTCCAAACCTTTTGATATGGTATCCCACCAATACTACTCAACACTCCATTGTCCTTCAGCCTCAACTCTACAGCTCTCAACTGGTTCTTTAGCTACCTTACTAATTGACAACCGACAACTAAATGGGATAATAAATTCTCCACACTCCTCCCAGTCTCTGTTGGGGTTCCTCAGGGTTCCATCCTTGGCCCTCTCCTTTTTATTATATTCACAAATAGTCTAAACACTGCCACTAAATCTGCTACTATTATTCAATATGCTGACAACCCTACTTGTATTTGCTCTGCTCCTACACCAAAAGAACTCCAAGATAAACTGCAAAAGTCATTTCTAGATATTGAAAATTACCTAAATGAACTTCAACTCATCCTAAACCTAAACAAAACAAAATTAATGATCTTCTCTAACAGTAAATCCAAAGCAAAACCACCTCTTCTCTCCATCTTCTCCACTACTGGCACTATAATAGAACCAGTTAACCAAACAAAACTACTTGGTGTCATGATAGACAACAACCTAACTTTCAATAAACACATTTCACTCACAATAAAAAAGTTCACATCAAACTTGGTGCTCTATATAGGGCCAAACCTTATCTTACTCAAAATGTGAAACTAGCCTCAGCCAGATCCCACCGCCTAGCTACTCTTCTCCACTTTTCTCAACTTTTGCTTTTTATGTCTACTTGATTGCTGCTATAACAAAATAGAAAAATGTGCTGCTAATATACCCAACAGGACCCATCATTGCCTTGCTCTTCAAAAATTACATTGGCTTGAATTTCCCAATCTGTTATTTCTCAATCAGCTCACCTTTGCCCACTCCATCATCCACAAACCTGAAAACTGCCCTGCGCTCTCCAACCTAGTGCAACTAAATACCAACCCCAGGACCCTTAGATCATCTGATAAACTTATACTCAAGGCTACAAAGTCCCATAATTACTTCAGTGACTCTGTCTTCTCCTTCAAAGTAGTCAAACAGTGGAACCTATTACCCCAGAATACTTAAAAAACACAGATCGTCATAGCTTCAAATGACTCCTAAAGGAATACCTTACTCAACAATGGCTATGCTCCTGTAATACTCCTGGCTAGTTTCTCATGCCTTCGATCAAAAGTTTTCTATTCTGCTATCTTCTTGTCTTACTTCTTCCAAATGAAAATGCCACAATGGTTTTTAGTTATATATCTAATGAGTTTCATATTACTGTCTGTAATAAGGCTTAAGAAATGTAATGTTTTCTGTTTTACATTCTCCTTTTTTAAATTGTGATTGTTGGCAACTGTCAAACTTTTTTTGTATATTGTTTGAAAATCTTTTAAAAAAAATGTTGTAATCTTTTTGTACTATTGTTATGGAGCTTATCTCCCCAGGTCTCTGCTGAAAATTGGCTACTTGCCCAGCTGGATTCTACCCGGTTAACAAATGTAAACTAAAATAAACTAAACTAAAATAAAATAAAATAAATACATGATGCATACATCCTACAGAAAGGCCTCAGTGAGACCACTGACTGGCCTGAAGCTCAACATCACAAAATGCATCATCTGCCTCTTTGGTAAAATCTCAGTTCCCACTAAGTACCACATCAATGGGAGCCCACTGAACACTATAGCTGTTATTAGAGATCTGGGGACACAGGTTGACAACAACCTCTCCTTTAACCACCACATTGCCACTGTGGTCAGGAAACCCTTCTATATGGCACATCTCATTACCAAGGGTTTTGCATCCAGGAAGAAAGAGGACATCATCTCTGTGTACTCATCTCTCATTAGACCAATCATCAAGTATAATGACCCATTTGGCATGTACCTCACTAGACACCTGCAACAACTAGAGAGGCCACATAAGTACCTCACAATGAGAATCCTAGGCATTAAATACATGTCCTACACAGACAGACTCAAAAGACTCCATCTATTCTCTGTCTCTTATCACCTACTTAGAGGCAATCTCTGCTTGACTTGCAAAGCCATGTCTGACCCAGCTCTTTCACAAATGCTACATCTAAAAACATCCCAATCCCTCTGCACCACACACTGCAGGGACCTCAAACTCATTACCACAATCAACACAACATGATGGAGGGACACGTTCCTTACCCAGAGACTATACATGCCCTGGAATAGACTTCCCATACATGTCAAGCAAAGCACCTAGATGACCCTGTTGCAGAGAGATCTTGATGAGTGGATGGGTAATAGAAAGTTCACTCCAGGGATCACTCCAATGGCTCTCCCTGATGGGGCACTGGGAAATAACGTTGGGTGGCACAATGGCAGGGCACTTCTATGGGCTAGGTTTGTAATGGCTCTAGGGCCATTAGCCTAGTACACACCTATGAACCTATAAGGGGAATGACATTGGCATGACTGATAAAGTAGGCCAGTGGGTGGGTAACTTATCAAAATAATTCTTCCTACAAACATACACACACACATTTGCCAGATCTGAGAATAGAATCACTGCTTATCTAGTTATTTATACTATAGTGTTACACAGGTATTGCATGTGCTGCAGAGCTTACTGGGCTAAAAACTGGCAAAGGTGCTGATAAGGGGAATTACATCAGCATGACTGATAAAGTATGCCAGTGGGTGGGAAACTTATCAAAATACTTCTTCCTACAAACATACACAAATTCACGCACACTTTTATACCCACACACACATTTGCCAGATCTTAGAGTAGAACTCCTACCTATCTGGTTATTTGTAGTATAGTGTTACACAGTTATTGCACATGCTACAGAGCTTACTGGGCTGACAACTGGCCAAAGCTGCTGACAAGGGGAATGACATCAGCAGGAGTGATAAAGTAGGGCAGTGGGTGGGAGACTTACCAAAATACTTCTTCTTACAAACATACACACACACTCATTTGCCAGATCTGAGATTAGAACCCCTGACTAGCTAATAATTTGTATTATAGTGTTACACAGTTATCACACATGCTATGGAGCTTACAGGGCTGGCAATTGGCCAAAGGTGCCAAAAAGGGGAATGACATCAGCAGGACTGATAAAGTGGGACACTGGGAAGTGTTGTGGGTGGGAATGGCCTAAAATTGTTTCACCTACAAACAAACACTCCCCCTCACTGTTACATATACAACTGTCTCACACACACACACACACACACATACACACACACACACACACACACACACACACACACACACACACACACACACACACACACACACACACACACCTATATACACACACACAGCTACAGTATTGAGATTAGAAAACCTACCTATCTAGTTATTTGTACTATAGTGCTACGCAGTTATCACATGTGCTATAGAGCTTACAGGGGTGATCGATGTCCAATGGTACTTCTAAGGTGAATGACAGTAGCAGATCATGTGATAATGTGAAGTAGGGCAATGTGAAGTGTACTGAGTGGGAAGAACCTCCTAATATTTGGACCTATGGAGACACACACACACACACACACACACACACACACACACACACACACACACACACACACACACACACACACACACACGCGCGCACACATACACAGGCAGGTGATGTAATATTGTAAACTTAATCTCAGTACTGTTACACAATGGGGCTCACCTTTTATACTGGCATGTGAAACTGTTTCCAAGTGGTATGCCACTGTCCACAGCAGGACATCAGTGTATGCCATTCAGGGTATCTGTATGTGTGACACACTCTGTCTGTGTACCCCTGTGTCTCTCTCTGTATCACTGTCTGTCTCTCAGTTCCCCATATCTATGTGTGTGTATGCTTGACATATGTTGTTATCTGTTGCCTATATATATATATATATATATATATATATATATATATATATATGTGTGTGTGTGTGTGTGTGTGTGTGTGTGTGTGTGTGTGTGTGTGTGTGTGTGTGTGTGTGTGTGTGTGTGTGTGTGTGTGTGTGTGTGTATGTATCTCACACAATAGATGCAGTTATATCATATATGGGCCACCTACAGCTAGCTTAGGGTAATCCTGCCTGACGTGTATGTGTATGGGGACAGTTGAGGTGTACATAGCTGTCTGTATGCATGGACATATATATATATATATACAATACAGTCATATATTCCGATGTGGGTTCCAACATGTCCTGTGATTCTCTAAGTGTAGGAGCATGCCCAGTGTGACCTTCTATAGTTAGGGTGGGACTCCATTCCAGAGATAGGTGTACTCCAGCCATACCTCTCAGGAGTACACAGGATTTTCCTTGGGGTACTTGTTTTGTTTAGCAGACATTTTCTGACATATCAGTAGTCTGAAACTGCAATGTATTGTGTCATTACCTAGTGCCAGACATCCTCAGGTCATCACAGTGCTTTACCAGAGGAATACTAGTTATATACTAGTTATATGATGCATAGACCGATATTATTATTATAAATTCTTGCCCAAAAAGGGCATTTGTGAGGTGTGGCTACAGCCAGTGTAGTAATGTCACACAGCTGTGTAAACAGTCCGGCAACCTGGTGATATACTGGCTGGGATCTCCTGCTTGTGTGGTATCTTTATAACCTGACATGTCATATCCTTGTGTGTGCATACCTCTGACCTGTACATTTTTTGGTAGGTGTTTGCCTAGAGGTTTCATCCTTTCTACATAAACTTGTGTTTTTATGGCAAGTTCGTTACATATAATTGAAGTTTGATGTTACAAAATAATGCAGACATTACTGTTTCAGAATACATAACCTTCAGACCATTCCTGCTACTGCAAACCCCTCACCCTACCAACTTTCTCAGCATGTAAGGGCAATATTTACAACACATGCCTATCATTGTGCCTTTGCTTCACTTTTATTTCTGCCCTTGTCCAGACATCTTGCTGTCAGAGACTGGGAGTTATGGGTGTGGGTACAGAGTGCATTCAGCTGTGCAGGCATGTCCATTATTTGTAAAATCAAACATAAGCATAATCTGGAGCATTTCTCCCCGGGCCTCTGCTGAAAACAGGATCTGTGGAACCTAGTCGGACTTTCCCGGTCAACAAATGTTAAATAAATAAAAAAAAATAAATAAAAGAAAAAGGATTATTGAGAATGACCACTGGCAACAGTACCACAAAGCACTTATATTCACAAAAGCCTTGGCACCTCATAGCACTGTGACTTCCATGTATGTCAGTGGCAGAGCAGTGGGTGTCACTGACATGCATAATAGTTGGCACTGCAGTTATCTGCACATGGCCCTGTCAAAGGCAGCACTGTACCTAGGGCACTACAAGACGACTTCCAGGAGAACGTGGTGGCCTGATCCAGACAGTATTAACCACATACACATAGCTCATTGACCCCTGCATATTGTGGACAGGCAACATGTTTTCATATGTATTGGCACAGCTCTGCCAATGTGTGCTATGCTGCTATTTCCATGCAAACATATATGTTACTGCATTTGTGTGGGTATATTGGAGGAGGCACACCGACTGGAGGCATATCAGTAAAGAGCCCAGGTCAAACTGTACTGGCATACAGGGCCTATATCACCACATCAAATGGTGATAAGTTCAAATGCTATTTGTTTGAACCTAAAAGTCCGAAAACCCTAAACAGCGAACTCACGGAACAGCGATTTTTTTCCCAGGGAAACAAAATCGCTGCTCCGTGGAAAAAAAGTCACAACTTTAAAACAAACTGAAGTGGGGGGCTTTGCTGTGCCCCCCACACCCCCCCACTTAAATATACCAACTCCGAGATCACACTACAGTGGAGGAAATAGCGAAGCCCCAAAGATGACCCTAAGAAAAAAAATTGATGTTCTGTAACTTCGTGGTTTAGGGCTTTTGGACTTTTCGGTTCGAACAAAGGGCATTTGAAGTTCTCACCATTCAATGTAGTGATATAGACTCTGGCATACATTTGAGTTTCAGACTTCTTACCCTCCATAGCCTTACTGCAACTGTGGGTCCTGCTGTGCTATCACTGTGTGAGTCTGTAGGGGGTTAATTCAACATTGCCACCATTTGTGTGCCTTTACCGGACATTCTCTGTGATTTTTTATAGCTGACTTGTTTTGTGGATGTGAGGGGTGGTTATGGAACCTCACCCTGACATTCATGTCTGTGATCTATGACCCCCTAGTTAGTTGTCCCCACACATATACTGCAGTGGGATTTGACACCTTGGGTACTACTGCATAGTGTGTAGAGGCCAGTTATGGCCAGGCATTTCCTGGTGTCCCACATAGTTGGCAGTTGTGTTCTGCTATCCCAGTAGGCCACCCCATTCCCTTGCATGAATGCAGCATTACCATAGATATGCTAGCAGAACATACTATTCAATTCATTTATTGTTAAGAAGACTGACTTACCTTGTGCTTGCAACCGTTGTGAGGATGGTGTTTGAGGGCTGCCTATGTTGGATCCACACAGTACACTGCCTATACATGGTAAGTTTGCAGGTAATTTGATGTGTGTGTCATCCATTTTACTGTGTGTGCAAGTCAGAGAGAGGTGTCAGTCCCTGGGCTCCCTACAGTGTCAGTATGTATGCTACACATTGCCTCTGCCAAGGCATGAGTATACTGGACACGCCTCCATCTGCCTACAGGAGCAGGCTCAATGGCTTCCTCCTGTGAGGCCCTCTGCGCCTGTGGGGACCTTGGGAATGGTGGTGGGCTGTGTGGGCCTTCCCTGTGCTGTTCCTGCTGCAGCTGTTTCCAGGATCATATTGTGTAGCATGGCACATACTACGAACATGTGTGCACATGTGGCTGAAGAGTACTGCAAGGCTCCACCAGATATGTCAAGGCAGTAGAACCATGACTTGAGCATCCCAAACACATGCTCTTTAATGATCCTGGTTTGTGCTTGTGCCTTATTATGGCATTCTTGTGTGGATGTGTGTGCATTTCTGATGGGTGTCATCAGCCACGGCTCCAGTGCATAGCCAGCATCCCCCACCAGATGGCCATATGGGATGCCTCCACTGGCAAATGCTTGGTAAAGCTGTGATGAATGCCAGATGTGGGAGTCGTGATAGCTTTCAGGGCTGCCAGCACACACATTCATGATAATGCCCTGGGCATTGCACATGACCTGGCAGTTGATGGAGGGGAAGCCCTTGCGGTTTATGTAGACCCTACTCTGTTCAGAGGGTGGTGATTTTATGTGGATGTGCATGCAGTCTATGGCACCCAGTATCTCTGGGTATTCTGCTACATGGTGGAAGAGATGCATATTGCTGGTCCTCTCCTCACGGGTGTTGGGGAAGTAAATGTGCTCACCGGCATGTGATAGCATGGCATCCAGGAACTGGTGGAGTTGCCTGGATGCAAATTTCTGCGAGACCTGCATGATATCCCCAGCAGGTCTTTGGAAATTACCTGTAGCTAGAATGCTTAAGGCTACATATACCTTGGTATCCACTTGTATGGGTTCCCGTCTGTTGGTTCTAGCTCTGAGTTGAAGCTAGCACAGCTAAATGATTTGCTGAAGTATGTCTCTGTCCACCCTGCAGCTCTGTACTATCTCCAGATCATGTAGCCCCTAGTAGGTTACCCTGGGTCTGAACACTCTTCTCCTCCTCCTTGGTCTGTGGCAGTTGGCAGCATTATCCTCCTCTCCGCTGTCAGGATGGATCAAAGCAATGGCAACCCCTAACATTTTTCCAGTTAAAATTCCCCCACAAGTGTACACCAATGGTGCAGAGTTTGTGGGACAAAACAGGCTATAAGGTGTTTCCATACATTATACTGTTGTGCTGCAGATGCTGCCTGTATGATTGGCTGACTATGATACATTCCAGCTGTCAGCTATTTTACTCATGGCTTTGCTTTGGCCACTGTGAGTGTTAGAGGCATTAGTGGTAATTAGTGCATGATTGCCTTTATTCTGCTGTTGCCATTTTTTGAATTGTTTTTTACTTACATCTCCTCCAATTTTTAGCTATGCAGCCACCTGTCAGCTGCATTATTGTGTGCTTTCCATGGCTCATTGTGAGTTGCAGGAGTCCCATATTAGTGATTTCTACTTCATTTCTCCTTTATTGTGCTGTTGCCCTGTATTTGTTTTTACATCTCCTCCCATTTTCAGCTATGCAGCCACCTATCAGCTGTATTACTGAGTGCTTGTAATGGCCCATTGTGGGTTACAAAATCCTATATTGCTGATTTGTACTGCATTTCCCCTGTTCTGCTATTTCCTTTTTTTTCCTATGTCCTTCCTGTTTAAGCCCTGTAGCTAGTATAAACATAGGTTCACAGCAAGAAATGGCCTTCACCTGGGCATGAACATGCTCCTCAGTTCATGGAATTAGATTATATAGCCTCAGACACACCCCCTTGCTTAGCTGTGCCTAGCTAAGCACTAACCCAGGCAACGGGGCTCCAATGTGCTTACAACAAGCATGACACACCCCCTTTTCAAGTTAGCTGCTCCTCCTGCCTACACGATGGTGTTACAGTACCTACACAGTTAGGTGTGCAGTGTGACCCTTATAAGAATTTTGTGATTCAGTATAAGTCCCCTCATTAACATATCCCACTGCCTTACTCCATAGTTACTGCACTACACATGACCCTTCCCCCTTAGCAATCATTCTTTCCATTGAGTATAATGGCAAAATGCAGGTTTCCCTTAAAATTGACTTTTTACATTCACTATTTTATTTTCCCCACAATCCCGTTTGCCTGGCGCTGCCCTATGCTTAAACAGCTGAGATCGGCCAAAAAAAAAAACCTTTATTTGTATAAAAAATTAAACACTTTTCCATGCCACTGTCCATATATTTGGCCATTGGCATGCCTACAGATTAGGGTACATGCTTTTATTGGAGCTGTCATGGCTCTGTTTTCATTTTTGCAGAAATGTATTTGCCTAGTAGCCGAATACATTTCTGCACCTTACACTGCTCCTGCACGGTTACCTGCCTGCTTCCTGGATCGCTAATTCTCCTCATTTGCATGGCTTTCACCAGCAAATGAGGTAATTAGCATCCTGCATGGGTTTCCATGCAGGAACAGTGTAGGGACGCTCGTGCATGTCAAAAGTGCACATTCCTGGATCGCTCGGCAGACATATTCCATGCAGGAGCAGATACACTGTTCCTGCTCGGAAAAAAGTTGTTTCATGAATCCCGGGGCTTCTCTTACTGGTTAGTGTTTTCCTACAATCTTGCAACATGTCCTAACTGGCCAAGACTATAGCATAATAACTGTGGATGGGAGCAATTATGCTGGGGATCTGGGAGACAGTTAGCACACAGAAGCTATCAGGGGCAGCCCATGCTATTGGACTGCCAGACTGCAGCCCCTCAACTTTAAAATAAAAAAATAAAAAGAAATAAATAGAAAAAAAAATTTTAAAAATCGCGTACTAGTCCGTACTGCTGCTGAGACAGTTTGGGGCATGCGCAGATTGTCTCAGCAGCAGTCCTGACTGGGAAACATGGAGAACAGAGCTCCCAGAAGTCTATGCAGTTTTAAACTGCATAGACTGTCCTGGGGAAACACGTCAGGGTCGGACTGCAACATCAGCAGTCAGGAATTCAGGATCTCGCGACAGGCAGAGTCTGGATTGGAGTTTGCTGCAGTCTCATCAGGGGAAGATCTCACGACGTGCAGGGTCAGATGTGCACGGGTTTTGGATAGGGATCAGATGTGCGGTGGTGGTTTACAAGCAGGATTTATTTTGCAGACTACAGGTAAGTGTGCGTGTGTCTGCGTGTGTAAATGCCCCAGGTGCAATATACAGGTGGTTAGACTCATGGTGGTGTGGTAGGGAATACCTCCGGCTTGAACCCTGTATCTTATATGCAGGTGTTAAAGACCTGAATTCCCTACCCACCACCATTTGTAAAAAAATTGCAGATTTTTGCCTCATATTTGATCTGATCTATTCCTCATAATATCTGTGGTTTGTAAATATTGCGATACTTGAGATTTGATGGTGCAGTGGTAGCATTGTTGCCTCACAGCTGCAGGTTCTTGGGTTTGATTCTTGGCTGAGGTGCCTTCTTTGTGGGGGGGGGGTCTGTATCTTCTCCCTGTGTTTGTGTGGGTTTGGTTTTGTGTCCTCCCATGTTACAAAGACATGTCTGCATTATTTCTTCCTGGGCCTCTGCTGAAAATAGTTTTTTTTGTTCCAAGTCAGACTGTCCTGATTAACAAATGTTAAATAAAATTGACAAGCATTTGAATTTCAGACTTCAAGTTTCTGAATGTTTACTTCCTTGCATATTTGATGGTGCAGTGGCCGTATTGTTGCCTCACAGCTATAGGTTTTCTGGTTTGATTCTTGGCTGGGGTGCCTTCTGTGTGGAGTCTGCATCTTATCCCTGTATTTGTGTGGATTTGCTCTGGTATCCTGCCATTTTACAGTATTTCTCCCTGGGCCTCTGCTGAAAATTGTTTTTGTTCCATCAGAAGTAAAATTGACAGGCATTTGAATTTCAGACTTCATATTCTTCAGAAAATACATAGTAAAACAACTTTTTATTCTAGCAATAAATATATAGTAACACAACCTTTTATTATAGCAATTTTTTAAGTTTATAAGATGACTATTTGAAATTTGTCCTTATTTTTGGGACTGTAATACCCTGCTATTGGCTTTGTCCAGGTTTTTTGTGCTGAGGTTGACAGCTATGGCAAGAACTGAATTCACTGAATATGTTTGAGGGCTGTATTCCCTCATTATTGGGTTTGTCCAGGTGTTTTGTGCTAAGAGGTTGACAGCTATGGTGAGAACAGAATTCATTAAATGATAGCCATTTAAGTTTCAGTCTTCCTCTCTTTCACAAAGCAGCTGATCTGGCGTAGTAGTATGTTGCTCTTGACTGTTTTGCACAGGGACCTTGACAGTAAAATGTACGGTGGTAACACAGCATTTTTCTTTCACAAAGCAGGTGATTTGGCATAGTGGTATGTTGTTCTGACTCTTTTGCACGGGGACCTTGGCAGTAAAATGTATGGTGGTAACACAGCATTTTACTCTAGCAGCTTTCCAAGATTATACAAGCAATGTTTAATGTGTCCCTGGTTTTTGCCCTTTTGACCCACCCAATAAATTTGGCTTTTTCCAGACTTCTTGTGCTGCGAAGTTGAGATGCAGTTGAGTACTGAGTAGATTTTACAAGGAGCTGAGAGCTGCAGGGGAAGAGAAGTTTAGTGCGGATTATGCTATGTCAGCTCACATTGCTAATAGCACAACAGGTTGTGTGCTTGCTTTTGATGCCGAAGGCTGTTGGTTCTACTCCCATAAGGGGTGAATGCTGCCGCACTGAAAATTAAGATACTAACTATGAGCCTGTTATCAGTTTGCCATGCATTTCCTATTGCAATATTACTAGCTTATTTTTAATGTAATTTAGGTAATTTATTCCTCAGGGGCATCAGACACTTTATTTTTTGATGAAACCATGAAATATAAAGGTGATTGCTAGCAGCAACCTCTTCATTACAGATTTATTTAACATGGAATTATTTAGATGACTTTTTTACTACTTCAGAGATTGTGCATAATTACTGATAATAGTGGACTGTAGAAGTTTGAGTAGACTTTTATGATGGAAATGTTCTGAATTGGGCAGTTTTTTTTCATTGTTTATGGGAAAAATGGTCAAAGCAATAGGAAGGTGTGTCAAAGAGCACATGTATGTTTCATATGCAAGGGGCCTATGATTTGAAAACAGCCCAGAATTAATTTTTATCTGCCACAGGTAAAATGTATTTTCTTTAAATGTGGGTTTTAATGTTGTTTCAATGAATGTGAGTTTCAAGGGCAGAGAAGTTTTAATGCCAAGTTTGTTTAGCAGATGTCTTAGTGTTTGTGCTGTAAAATGCAAAATAAAACTTTCAAATGAAGTTCAAATCATCATAGAAGTAAATCAGTATGCACATTAGTGTTTATGGTAAATGGAGTGAAATAGCAAAGTAATGGATCATTGGAATGGCTGCAGGGGGAGGCTCCATTCGACCATGTTTTTGTGAGGGTGAAGGGCGGCAAACTTAGGCAGCCCCAGCTGAACTATACCTCCCAACTGTCCAGATTTTCAAAGAATGAATAGATTTTTTGCTTCTTATTTTTGGTTTGTTCCTCATAAAATTTGTGGTTTTCTGGCAAATCATTTAGGAATTAAGTCACTAAATAATGACACACTAGTTTCAGACTTCATAACCTTCAGAAAAATGCATGCTAAAGTAAGACCTGTTCTATCAACGGTCCCAGTTTATACAAGAGCAATTTTTAGTACTGTTTATATGTTCCCCCAATATATTTGGCCTTGTCCAGATTTATTGCATTAACAGGTTGAGAGGTACATGCAAATAAATTGCTTTATAGAATTAGGCATAGCCAAACCTCTCAACTGTCCCTGATTTTGGCTTAAAATGTTGCTCTTCCCCTAATGATCCCTCTGCAAAATAGCAATTTTGGAAGAAAACATGGGGGGGTTTATAATTAAGAAATAACTGTAATAACCAGATTACTTTTATTTCAGAAATGCATGTAGAATATTTTATTTTGTCAGCTGCTGAAGTTAGCAGTACTAATATTAAAGTGTCCCTTCTTTGACAGGTTCCCAGCTGTATTGTGTTGCTATTTTATATTTTTACATCACATTTTTGGTCCATTTTTCATAAAATTGTGTTTTTTTGGCAAATTAGTGACAAATAATTAAAGACTGAATTTAGAAAATAATGACAGACATTTGAGTTTCAGATTTCATACCATTCAGAAAATTCATACTAATGCAAGACCTCTATTAGCTTTCTAAGTTTATAAAAGCAATATTTTAGAAATTGTCCTTATTTTTGGGCCTTTGTCCCATTTCTTTGTATGGCTTTGTCCAGATTTCTTGCTCTGAGGTTGAGAGGTATTACAAATGTGTCAGGGCCATCACAAGTCAGCCAGAGACATTTCAAACTGTGACATACTTGTTGCACCCCACTCCCCCATGTAGTGACTCTGGATGTGCCGAAGCAAGGCAAGGAGTAGTTATGCAGTGTAAATGTGCAGAGAATCCTACCCATCCAAGGTAGACACAAGTACTAGTGTGGTTTTCATCTGTCCTTGATTTTTACAGAATGGTCTGGTTTCTGTCATATTTTTTGTACTGTTGATTTATGCTTATTACTCAAAGTGCCTGTTGCTCTGTGTTTAAGTAGCAATACTTTAATGACCATCAGGTAAGCTTGGCTGAGATTGCAAGATGCAAGTAAGCTTTACTAAGCATACTGTTAAAGAATTGCCAACATTGAAAGCCTTGCTGTTGCCATGTAGAGAATACTTAACTAGATAATGCATAAGCCTTGGGTATTGAAATGCATATGCCAGTATTTGTAATAAAGGACAGAATTACATTATTTTAAGAGTCTCATTACACTTGGAGACTTCCAGTCATCTCTGCAGGCTTTACCCGTAAACTGAATGTCAATCGCTTGGTCCATAACCTGTACAGTAATCCTTTTTAGCAATGTATCTTGAGCTTATTTCTTGTTTGCTTTTCATTTTTTACTTTGATCATGTTTTCCCCATGAAACAAGTAGATGTCAGGCAGCAGGTCTTTTTTTGAATAAGGAACATTTTTACAAGTGGGGGCATCAGAGATTTCTACTTTCAGCATGTTACTTGTTACTTTAATAAAGCTGAATATAAATTATAATTAGAACTGCAGTGCAAGAAGTGGTTTGAGTTGAGTGCTGCTTGTTTTTCTTATACTTGATTTTGACTGGCATTCCATTAATGTATTTAAAAAAAAGTAATTTATTTTTCATGCCTCACAACCTTTTTTGTTTCCATCTAGATATTAAGCTGTCATGCAGCCAATGCATTGAAATATTTTTATTCTTCTACACTTCATTTTGTCTTGATTGGACTCTCAGAATGATGGTTTGGCACCCAGGGCAGTATATTTAGTTTTTGTGGTTTGCTACTACAGGTGTGTGTGTGTGGTAGGGAATACCTCAAGCTTGAACACTGTACCTTGTATGCAGGTGTTAAAGACCTGAATTCCCTACCCACCACCATTTGTAAAAAAAAAAGTTGCAGATATTTCCCTCATATTTGATCCGATCTGTTCCTCATAATATCTGTGGTTTGTAAATGCTGCAATGCTTGATATTTGATGGTGCAGTGGTAGCATTGTTGCCTCACAGCTGCAAGTTCTTAGGTTTGATTCTTGGCTGGGTTGCCTTCTTTGTGGGGTCTGTATTTTCTCCCTGTGTTTGTGTGGGTTTGCTTTTGTGTCCTCCCATGTTACAAAGACATGTCTACATTATTTCTTCCTGGGCCTCTGCTGAAAAATGTTTTTTGTTGCAAGTCAGACTGTCCTGATTAACAAATGTTAAATAAAATTGACAGGCATTTGAATTTCAGACTTCAGGTTTCTGAATATTTAATTCCTTGCATATTTGATGGTGCAGTGGTAGTATTGTTGCCTCACAGCTATAGGTTTTCTGGTTTGATTCTTGGCTGGGGTGCCTTTTGTGTGGAGTCTACATTTCTTCCCTGTGTTTGTGTGGATTTGCTCTGGTGCCCCGTCGTTTTACAAAGACTTGTCTGCAGTATTTCTCCCTGGGTCTCTGCTGAAAATTGTTTTTGTTCTGTCAGCAGTAAAATTGACAGGCATTTGAATTTCAGACTTCATGTTCTTCAGAAAATACATAGTAACACAACCATAACACAACCTTTTATTCTAGCAATTTTCTATGTTTATAAGATGAATATTTGAAATTTGTCCCTATTTTTGGGACTGTATTCCCCCATTATTGGCTTTGTCCAGGTTTTTTGTGCTAAGGTTGACAGCTATGGCAAGAACTGAATTCACTGAATATGTTTGAGGGCTGTATTCTCTCATTACAGGGTTTGTCCAGGTGTTTTGTACTAAGAGGCTGACAGCTATGGTGAGAACTGAATTCACTAAATGATAGCCATTTAAGTTTCAGTCTTCCTCTCTTTTACAAAGTAGCTGATTTGGCGTAGTGGTATGTTGCTCTGACTGTTTTGCACAGGGACCTTGGCAGTAAAATGTATGGTGGTAACACAGCATTTTATTATAGCAACTTTCCAAGATTGTACAAGCAATGTTTAATGTGTCCCTGGTTTTTGGGCTTTTCACCCCCCTCCAATACATTTTGGCTTTTTCCAGTTTTCTTGTGCTGCAAAGTTGAGATGCAGTTGAGTATTAAGTAGATTTTACAAGGAGCTGAGAGCTGCAGGGGAACAGAAGTTTAGTGTTGCTTAAGTGAAGTTGGTTTTCCTTGTTAATAGCACAACAGGTTGTGTACTTGCTTTTGATGCAGAAGGCTGTGGGTTCTACTCCCACAAGGGGTGGATGCTGCCGTACTGAGAATGTTCTCCTTGGTGAAGATACTAACTATGAGTCTGTTATCAGTTTGCCATCCATTTCCTCTTGCAATATTACTAGCTTATTTTTTTAATGTAATATAGGCAATTTATTCCTGAGGGGCAACAGACACTTTATTTTTCGATGAAACCATGAAATATAAAGGTGTTTGCTAGCAGCAACCTCTTCATTAGTTACAGATTTCTTTAATGTGGAATTATTTAGATGACTTTTACTTCTTCAGAGATTGTGCATATTTACTGATAATGGATTGTAGAATTGTGCATATTTACTGATAATGGACTGTAGAATTGTGCATATTTACTGATAATGGTGGACTGTAGAATTGTGCATATTTACTGATAATGGTGGACTGTAGAATTGTGCATATTTACTAATAATGGTGGACTGTGGAAGTCTGAGTAGACTTTTATGATAAATGTTCTGAACTGGGCAGTTTTGCCATTATGGGTGCATGCGTTTTGTTTCATTGCTTACTGGAAAAATGTTCAAAACAAATTTAAAATGCCCTCTAACAACTGTACTGTATTGTACAAGGAATATAATTTAGTACAATGAGGAAGGTGATTCAAAGAGCACATGTATGTTTCATATGCAAGGGGCCTATGATTTGAAAACAGCCCAAAATTAATCTTTATCTGCCACTGGCAAAATGTATTTTCTTTGAATGTGGGTTTCAATGCTGTTTCAATGAATGTGAGTTTCAAGGGCAGAGAAGTTTTAATGATAAGTTTTCATTGTGAGACTGCATAGCTTTGTTTAGCAGATGACTTGGTGTTTGTGCTGTAAAATACAAAATAAAACTTTCAAATGAAGTCCAACTCATCACAGAAGTAAAGCAGTATGCACATTAGTGTTTATGGTAAATGGAGTGAAATAGCCAAGTAATGGTTCATTGGAATGGCTGCAGAGGCTCCATTCAACCATGATTTTGTCAGGGGGGAAGGGCAGCAAACTCAGACAGGCCCAGCTGAACTATACCTCCCAACTGTCCAGATTTTCAAAGAATGAATAGATTTTTGCTTCTTATTTTTGGTTTGTTCTTCATAACATTTGTAGTTTTCTGGCAAATCATTTAGGAATTAAGTCACTAAATAATGATACACAGAGTTTCAGACTTCATAACCTTCAGAAAAATGTATGCTAAAGTAAGAACTGTTATTCTATCAACTGTCTGAATTTATACAAGAGCAATTTTTAGTACTGTTTATATGTTCCCCCAATATATTTGGCCTTGTTCAGATTTACTGCATTAACAGGTTGAGAGGTACATGCAAATAAATTGCTTTATAGAATTAGGCATAGCCAACCTCTTAACTGTCCCCGATTTTGGCTCAAAATGTTGCTCTTCCCCCTAATAACCCCTCCGCAAAATAGCAATTTTGGAAGAAAACATGGAGGGTTTACAATTAAGAAATAACTGTAATAATCAAAGTTACAGATTACTTGAAATGCATGTAGATTATTTTATTTTGTCAGCTGCTCAAGTTAGCAGTACTAATATTAAAGTGTCCCTTCTTTGACAGGTTCCCAGCTGTATTGTGTGGCTATTTTATATTTTTGCATCACATTTGTGGTCCATTTTTCATAAAATTGTGTTTTTTGGCAAATTAGTGACAAATCACTAAAGACTGAAGTTAGAAAATAATGACAGATATTTGAGTTTCAGATTTTATACCCTTCAGAAAATTCATACTAATGCAAGACCTATTCTATTATCTTTCTAAGTTTATTAGAGCAATATTTAAAAATTGTCCTTATTTTTGGGCCTTTGTCCCACTTCTGTGTATGGCTTTGTCCAGATTTCTTGCTCTGAGGTTGAGAGGTATGACAAATGTGTCAGGGCCATCACAGTCAGCCAGAGACATTTCAAATTGTGACATACTTGTTGCACCCCACTCCCCCATGTAGTGACTCTGGATGTGTCCAAGCAAGGCAAGGAGTAGTTATGCAGTGTAAATGTGCAGTGTGCCCCCCCCCATCCAAGGTATACACAAGTACTACAGTGGCTTTTCATCTGTCCTTGATTTTGCAGAACGGTCTGGTTTCTGTCATATTTTTGTACTGTTGATTTATGCTTATTACTCAGATTTATGCTTATTACTCAGAAAGTGCCTGTTGCTCTGTGTTTAAGTAGCAATGCTTTAATGAACATAAGGTAAGCTTGTCTGAGATCGTAAGATGCAAGTAAGCTTTAATAAGCATACTGTTAAAGAATTGCCAACATTGAAAGCCTTTCTGTTGTTGCCATGCAGAGAATACTTGACTAGATAATGTATACGCCTTGGGTATTAAAGGACAGGATTCCATTATTTTAAAAAGCTCATTACACTTGTTGGAGACTTCCAGTCATCTCTACAGACTTTACCCGTAAACTAAACAGAATGCCAATCATGTGTGGTCCATAACCTGTACAGTAATCCTTTAAGCAATGTATCTTGAGCTTGTTTCTTGTTTGCTTTTCATTTTCTACTTTGATCATGTTTTCCCCATGAAACAAGTAGATAGTTGTCAGGCAGCAGGTCTTTTTTGGATAAGAAACATTTTTACAAGTGGGGGCATCACAGAGATTTCTACTTTCAGCATGTTACTTGGTACTTTAATAAAGCTGAATATAAATTATAATTAGAACTGCAGTGCAAGGAGAAGTGGTTTGAGTTGAGTGCTTCTTGTTTTTCTTATACTTGATTTTGATTAGCATTCCAGTAATGTATTTAAAAAGTAATTTATTTTTTCATGCCTCACAACCTTTTGTTTCCATCTAGATATTAAGTAAGCTGTCATGCAGCCAATGCATTGAAATATTTTTATTCTTCTACACTTATTTTTGTCTTGATTGGACTCTCATAATGATGGTTTGGCACCCAGAGCAGCGTATTTAATTAAAGTTAGTTTTTGTGGTTTTGAACATAGCTCCTCCCCTTTCTGGTTGGTCACGCCCCTTCCCCTTGACCCCACCCATTCAGCTGTCTCCTGCAGCCCCCCTTTGATTTGAAGTCACCAGCTGCCACTGGAAGCTATGGGGTTCTAACTGCTCTGAAGTGCATTTTAGAACTTTTCCCCCACAACCTTTGGTCCAATGATGGCCTGAACAAAAAAGGCATGACTAAAAAATGAAAATAATAATTTATTTCTTCTTTCAAGAAAGAAATAGTTTATGTCAAAAGCTTAATATTCAAGGCTGATTACCCATAAACTGGTAATACAATGCTTGTGAGGACAATCACATCATATCTGGGATGACTGTCCCCCTTCTGAAAAAAAATATAGCAATTTTCAGTGGATCCTTATGTTGTTAAATTTGGATGAAAGTGAAAGGACAAATGAAAATAACCATACATTTCAGGTTGCTGCAGTTATACACCTACACAGCATGCCTCCTTAGCCCTCACCCCAAATAACAGACACCTTCTGTGTACCCCTCTGAAGTCAGACTAGAATGAAAGTGAAAGAACAACACACAACAACATATTCAAACTATTGCAATGAGCTGTGCATCTGCAGACTGTCTCCGTTCCCCTATCCTGAGAATATATTGTCATGCATACTCATCTAATTTCAATTATGAAAAAATAACACTTGCAGTAATTCTCCCATTTTACTGCTCCTAGATAATAAACTGGCACTAGAAAAGCTACAGGGACAGTCTGTACACACCTATGAGGTGTAATTGTAAGGAAAGTTAAAGAAATATTCCCACACATTCCCCAGACAACACAAAAGCTATGCTTACCTTCTAAACACACCTCTGAAGTTGGGCTATGAGGAAAATTAAACAAATAATGACTACAGTATCCCTCATCCACAACATAAAACTATAGCAATCTCTGTGCTCACTTCTGAACTGAGTCAATTTTCGACTAGCTGAAACCCAGAGCTAAGGACCCTACTAAACCACTTGTACAGCTAGGAATGATGGCTGCGAAAAGCTCTGAGTTTCTTGATGTTCTGGGATGCAATTAGTGACTTATTTTTTACTACCCAAGATATTTATCTATGTACTCATCTATATTATATTTGTATATACACACACACACACACACACACACACACACACACACACACACACACACACACACATGCACACCATGCTTCCTACAGGCAAACTGGAAGAACATCATTTCACCTAAAGATTTGCCTTTAGGGTGCTGGAGAAAACAAGAGCACCTAAATAAAGTGACAGTATAGACGTGCAGGCTTTACAGACATGGAGTCATAGCCAAGAAGTCAGGGAGACAAGACCTGTGAGATAGCAACATTGTTCACTGTGTCACTGTACCAATGATGTGTTCCTTTCCCCCACATCTTGCCCAGCACCAAAAATAGCCATGTATTGTATGCAGTACTGGTATATCACAGTGAAAGAAAGTGAAAGGAATTATGATCAAGTTGTTGCTCTTATATACCCTTCAACACACACACACACACACACACACACACACACACACACACACACACATACACACACACACACACACACACACACACACACACACACACACACACACATGCAAGCACAGATCAGAATGATTGTTTTTGTACCGCATTTGAATAAAATAGGAAATTATAGTGAAATAGTATTTTATTAAACACTCAGAAATGTGTTAAATCTTAGAATTATCCAAAATACATTTCAAGTACTCCATATAACTGGATTTCATGACAGAATCCTTGATTTCTGGATTTCCTGACAGAAGTCCTGATTTTCTAACTATCAGGAAAATGTTCTGACAGGTTGCAACTCTAGTGGATGAAACAAAAAAAAAAATCCGGGGGACAAAGTCTCACAAATAAAGATTTTAAACATTGCTCTTATAAACTTAGAAAGTTGCTAGAGTAACAGATTTTGCATTGGTGTGCATTTTCTGAAACATATGAAGTGTGAAACTCAAATATCTTTCATTATTTAGTGATTTCAGTCCTCGGTAATTTGCCAGAAAACCATAAATTATATGAGGAACAGACCAAAAATATGAGTAAAAAATGTGGAATTTCTGCATGCATGTGGACAGTTGAGAGGTATTGTGTATGTTGATGTCAAATTAATAATGAATAGAAATATGAGTAATGGAGCATTTGTATACCTAATTAGATTGATAAATGGCAGAGATATATGCTAAAACAAAGACTGGATAGCAATTGTGATAAGAAGAGGAGGATGTTATCTAAGCTATGTTAATTGCAATGATGACTTATAAAGGCCACATCTCTTATTAATCATCATTTGTTTTCTTGTTGCAAATAAAATTGCTGGTACAGAATGCCCAAGAAAATAAAGAATAATAAAAGTTGATCAATGGTGGGAAGAGGCAGTGTGCTAGAAATGTGGACAAGCGAGAGAGTGGGGAATTTACAGATGTGGTGGTACTGTAATGTTGTTGTTGTCTTTCGGCTTTTCCTGGTTAGGGGTCACCACAGCGAAACTCCGGTCCGCTAATGATTGGCAGTAGATTTTGATGAATGTTGAGGTGCCAGCTCGACGTTCAACCTTCAACGAAGGCATGCCCAACATTTTCACATGTCTTTCGAATGCCCATCCAACCGCGGGGAGAACATGCAAACTCCACACAGAAGGCTCTCCCCGCACTCCAGCCAAGAACCAAATGGGAGAACCTCTTGCTGTGATGCAACAACGCTACCGCTGCACCACTGCGGCATTTGGAATTTATAGACCATATTGCTCAACTGTTCAAATTTTCTCAGAATGTCCAGTTTTTTGCCTTGTATTTTTGGTCTGCTCCTCATAAAATTTGTGATTTTTTTGGATTTTTGTGGCAAATCAGTGAGGACTGAATTCATAAAATGATGACAGCCTTTTGAGTTTCAGTCTTCATACCCTTCAGAAAATGTGTGGTAACATAAGACCTTTTATTCTAGCAACTTTCTAAGTTTATAAAAGTAATATTTAACATTTGTCCATATTTTTGGGGCTTTGTACCCCCATTATTTTTGACTTGGTCCAAATTTTTTTGCAAAGAAGTTGAGACCTATTTATAGACTGACATGATAAGTCCACGGTCTAAGACATAAAGGAAGGAAACAGCAGACAGATGAGACCTTTATTTATTTTAGGCTGAGGAAGGGAAATACTGTTGGAGAAGGAAGAAGTGAGAGAGCTGAAGTTAAGGTCAAAAGGCAACTGTGAACGGATATAAATAGCCTAACCCTGAGGCACTATCTAAGGAGGAGGTCTTGACATGAGTAAGGAAGGCTGGAAAATGACTCTTAGGAGGACTACAGTAAGTAAAGCTAAGGGAGTGTGTTAGCAAATGCATTTGTAGTGATATGGTGAAAGAGGTACTAGTAGTACTAGGATAAAGTGCAGGGAATCTATGCAGTGGAATACAACATGCAAGTCATGTTTAATTTAAGGAGAGACTCATCACCTTCAAAAACAGATCAGCGGGAAGGAAATGGATTGGCGTTATAGTTTAGTCAGGTGACTAAAGAATTTGGCTTAATTGGAATAGCTACAATAAGGTCAAAATATAGTATAGAAGACATCTTTTTTTGGGGGGGGGGGGCATCTCACTACTGACCCATGCAGCTACAGACTCAATAGCCTTATTAGTATTATCTGCAAATATCAAAACACATCTTTGCTGACCTCATAAACTAGGTCATTAAGAATTTAATCAGGCTCAACCCGTAACAATACAGATTTGTTAAGGGCAGGACATGCCTCCTTAATCTTGTGAACTTCTTTGAAAAGGTCAAGCGAGTCATGGACAATGGTCACATTGTTTATGTTGCCTACCTGGATCTAGCAAAAGCATTTCATGCCACATCAAATGATACAACTGTAAACAGACTAATGACCTTAAACATAGATCCTAATGTGATAATATGAATTTCAAACTGACACAAGACAGAATGCATGTTCTCAGGGTCAGGAATCCGTCCTCTGTTAAAAAAAAGTGACTGGTGGCATTCTCAACTGGTCCTGTATTGAACCACCTCTTTTCTGGCATTTATTCATCTGATCTCAACACTAAAAACAAGGATCTTTGGCTGATTAAGTCTAATGATGATTTCAAGTTTTTGAGGTTTTCAAATTAATGTAGGATTCAAATTCCCATCAAGTGGAACTATCACACATTAACATCTGGTGCACTGAGAAACAGCTCAAACTAAATGCTAAGAAATGCATCAATATCTCCTTTAGAAATCAGCAAATTGCTACATACTATGCATCAGTGACAGCCCACTCACCAATGAGTCAGTCAGAAATCTGCGTAGATGGTTCCCTCTCATTTGATCACCCTTCAATATATCACAACTAATTCCTGCCTGCATCTCTTCCAAAACCAGGGAAGTTATATGCTCCCTTGTAGTCTGCTTTGGTTAGACACATTACAGAACATAATCTTCATCTCTAATCTTTTCCAAGGATCTCCTTTCCGCTGCACAACATAGATTACTCACGCTCTATATATTCTTTCACGCTTGTATCAGCCCAACCTAGGCACGCAATTATGATTACCTCTTTACTATGTGAAGGTCTGACTATCTCCAAAACTGTCTTTATATATAGAAATTCCTGTAAAGTATGTGTACCATGCTGTACAGCCACCAAAACTGTCTTAGTATTATTAGTGTATAAATTATTTACTTTAATGTATATATTCTAGAGTGCTACCTCCGAAATGTTGTATGATTTTGACAAAAACATTCACTTTAACATAAAAGAAAATACATAGGGTAGAAGACGTGCAGCATTTGGTTGTGGAAAGGTGATGTTATCTTCTTGCTTGGAGGAAAATCAGGTTATTCACGATTATTTTTGGGTGTTTAGCGATGTATACATTATTTCCTGCATTTCTGAATTTATTGGAAGCTTCTGCTTTGGTATATGGACTGTGCTCACTGCATTAGCCTTAACCTTGATTACAATTGCTAATGAACTGTGCAAACTTTGCTTTTCAAACTATAATAGAATTTGAGTGTGACCATATATGCATTATTCATATACCTGTGGAAAAGCTAATTACTTTGACATAACAGTGTCCACATTACATAAGCTATTCTGCATAATGTCAATAGATATCATATAAAATAATGATATTGAGGTAACTAGGAATTATCAGAGCAATATAAAACATACGCTAGCTTAAATCCGGTCTGTAAGGAAGCTTGATGAAGTGTACAGGACAGGAAAGAAGTGTGAAGTCTAAATATATGTTCCCAATGTGAAATAAAGAGTTTAGGTAAGATATAGAAGTCAAACAACAGTAAGCAGTGATAGAAGTGTTCTCTGAAAATGAAGTAATTCTTTACTAGTGTAGGAACAAGTCATTTTATAAATTACATTGTAATTCCAAAAGAAATTAGTAAAATGTGTAGTGATTATCTGTGCAGTCGCTATCGATTAATAAAGAGAACAAACTAAACATGAGGCACAGACAACAAA
The DNA here is from genome assembly GCF_019279795.1 of Protopterus annectens. Classification (NCBI taxonomy): domain Eukaryota; kingdom Metazoa; phylum Chordata; order Ceratodontiformes; family Protopteridae; genus Protopterus; species Protopterus annectens. The sequence continues at coordinate 501,183,779 of NC_056744.1, forward strand.
AGCAGAATAACACTACCTGCATATAGTGTCCAAATCTATTTTCAGAACTTATGAAAATTAAAGTCACTAACGTGGATTTGTAAGTTGCTTATGTTAATCAAAAAGGGAAGAAAGTGTGTGCGGGGGGGGGGCATCAGGAAAATGAAAATGGACTAACAGATGAAATTTAAAAGGCTTTTTTCCTTTCTCATGGGCATACCTCTCAACTGTCCATATATTCGCACAATGCCCAGAATTTTGCCTTATAATTTTGGTCTGTTCCTCATAATTGCTGGGGTTTTCTGACATATCACTGAGGACTGAAGTCATTAAAAATGACACACATTTGAGCTTTAAACTTCATATCCTTCATAAAATGCATCTTACACAAATATTCTTATTTTATCAACTATATAAGCTTATAAGAGTGGTATTTAAAACCTGTCCCTGTTTTTGGGCCTTTATTCCCCCATCATTTTAGGCTTTGTCCAGATTTCTTGCAGTAAATGGTTGAGAGGTATGCTCATGAGATAGAATAACTCTACAGTTAATTACATTAAGAAAGAGGTGTATATACACAGCTATTTTGATTGGTTTGAGGAGATTTGGGAAGGGGACTTTGCTACCCACCTAACCAGAAAAAAAATATTTTGATTGTTTTAGTTTGACAATCATTTTCAGTAGCCTTATAATTTATTTCAGTGGTATACACCCAAACAGGCTCACAATTGTTAAATCCTCATCCTCCTCTAACACAATACATTCGTATAGTATCCTTCTAGTTAATAACAGTGAATCTGAACTATCAGTTTCTTTGAAAATACTTCAAAACACTCTATAACCATGGACTTTGTTGTTCTTTAGAATGAGATAAACTGAACTGACGTTAGAATGAGGTTGGGTACAATGTTTAGCTTGCATATCTTAATTGCATCTATTTACTGCTGACAATTTTAAGAAGGCTGACCAAAAAGTTTTAGTTATTTTGCTCCCTGGATATGAAAGGCTGCATGTCCAAAATAGTGTAAAATGTTCTAGTAAAGTTTTTAATGAATAATATGGTGACAGACAATTAATATAAAATACCTTTACCTTAGACTATTTCTAGCTTTAATGAAAATATGAGCTGAATTTTAGATTGCAATACAAAATGTAAATTTCAGATTAATGCTGCAATCTTTTTTTCATTGCAGACATCAATGTGGCACTTTACTTTTACTAAAAATATGAGAGTGGGAGGTGGGGCATGGAGCTGGTAGGGAAAATAAAAAAAAAAATAGGACTAATGCAGAGATAGCTGAGCCCCCAGGATTCCCTTAGGATCCACAATGGGTGCAGGAAAACTGAGAGTAAGTATGTGGGTGGTAGGAAATGGGCTGATGGACCCACCATAGACATGAGGCACTGGACGATGCATCAGTTGAATGATATCCTAAGGGGAACCATAAAATTAAAAAAACAAAAAAAATACATATAGAAAGCCTGTTCTCAATTAAATAATAGCAATCAGTAAACAAAACATTAAAATACGAAATGCAACATTTTGAATTTTATTCCTTCTAAATCTCAACTAATACAGAACAAAAGAAAAAAGAAAGAAAGAAAGAAAGAAAGAAAGAAACTGTATAAAGTCATACAAACCAGCAACATTGCAAAAAGTTTAAGAACATTAAATATGCAAAGAGAAATGGGATCTACTATCTACCCCCTTCTGTGTGGAGTCTGCATGTCCTCCCTGCATTCGTGTGGGTTTCCTCCTGGTGCTCCGATTTCCTCCCATGTTTGAAAGACATACGTCTAGAGCATATCTCCCCAGGCCTCCGCTGAAAATTGGCTTCATTCCAAGTCAGACTTTCCCGGTTAATAAATGTTAAATAAATAAAAAAATTAAAAAAAGGGAATAATCTGGTGTAAAATATCAAAATATAATGGTTTGGAAATTCAGTATCTCATTTCTGAGGATTTCATGTCCACTTTCAAAATGCGAATAATGGCTTATGAGTGCACCTACCAGAAAATTATTGTTTAGTGTGTTAATGCCTGTAAGTTACCTATTTTCTTCACCAGCTCTTACATTATTCTTAGGTTAATTAAGTCCCAAAATACCTAGAAGGTTGAAGAAGTCTGGATACCTAAACGAAAGTGTTTAACAGTTTTATTAACGAAGCAGTTCCCTAAGGGTCCCACATTTGTTTTATTTCTATATTTTATTTCTTTTTTATTCTAGGGGTAATGATAGAGAATTTCTGGGGTCATCAGCCACTCTCGTTAGATTAGAAGAGGCTGAGGAGACCTTTGTGGTGACCCATAGACCTTTGTGGTGACCCAATTAATGGTGCATGAAACCACAAATGTTGTAGTAGTGGTAACAGAGTCTGAAATGGCATAATGTGGAATGACAACCACTGAATTATTTTAACTGTCAGTTCAGGAAATGTGTATTCTATATCAATGGTTTCTTTCCAATGAAGTGTTCATCTGCAAGTGACAGAAATTACATTGGCAGTGCCCCTATATCTTGAAACATGTAGTGTCCAGAAGACTTGGATAAATGCATTACACAGCTCAAGATGGAAAACAATTCCTCCTGTAATTCATTCAATGTCTGAATGAGAAATTGGATGATCAGAAGAACAGAAATTGTTGCAATAACATGCGGATATTCAGAGTACAGGAATGCACTGAGCAGAAGGACGCATTAGGTTTTCTTTATGCATGAATACATACAATGTGTGACCAAGATACAAAGGTCTGATTGATGTTACAGATCTCAACTCTACCGCCAGTAGCAGTGAGACCACACCTTCCTATAGTAACTTTTTGTCCTTTCTGCAAAAAAAAAGACATTAAATGCTAGCTTGTCAAAGACAAATTTAACCTGTATGCAGTGCAAAATGCATTTTGATAATTATCTTCCTCAATGGATAGAAAAGCAAAAGGCATGGTGGCCTGTAACACAGTTTCTGAGAGCACAAAAATGATAAACTCTGCAGCACTGTATCTCTTTCAAGGTTAAGGGTTTCCATTCAAAATGGCACACATATCTTCCATCATACTACTGATGTCACTTACTGCCTGAAAAGAAAGGGTCTACATAACCAGTGGACTGACATGGACTGGATGATCTAATGTGAAAAATGGCATTAACAGCCACAAACCATTAATTGATTTACATGCGACAGTTAAGGTACTGGAGCTAGCTTTTCCTTCAGTCTGTTTGTAACGTTTGTTTTGTTCTATATATTAGTCAAGTTCTTGGCATTACGTTTTGCTGTTAGATTTATAATGAAAGCTGCTGATGTTCGCTTTCTAAGACAGAGGTGAATACATCTCAACACATGTTGACAAGCATTAGTAATGTAAACATTTAAATTTTATTTTCATTCCATTCCTAATTAGATCCTCACAATCATAATGTGTCCTTTAATTTAAAGGGCATTGTAATGGTATTGTTAAGAAATAACACTGAGCTTAAATTGTAACTGTTTTCTCATGTGAGGGTGGAAGTTGTGATGGCTGGATTCATATTTTTTTCAGAATCCATAGCCATTTTATTATCACAGATATACTTTCCTTAATCTTCAAGTGAAAATATATTCATAACCCTTATTAGCATGTTACATTTCTATACTGAAATGTCTACAGCTTAGATGGCATGTGAAGATTATTAAAATGTATTGTTTGCTATTTTATGTAGAGGAAACACTATGCATACTTCGTAGACATCTAGTTTGCTATGCCACTTCCTGACTTTTTACACACAGTGTCCTTTTCAGAAAATCCTATAGGATGAAGGTATTTTACTTCTTATTTCTTTGGAGGTTCTGGGATTTTTCATAGTTTCATTACTGGCTATATGTTGCATTTGATTATAAAATGTTTGTTCCATACTATATGTCAGTCAAGTTCTTGATATTACAGTTTTCTTTTACAAACAGACTGTTTTTTTTTTTTTTTTTCTTCATCTTTCCTCTTAAACCTTTATGGGACACTTCTTTCATGTATGGGGGCTCCACTTTTTATGTCTGACAGCTGTTATTGTTTTCACATAATTTTTCTTTAACAACTTTGTAAGCAACAGCTTTAACAATGCAACTTTTAACTTTCTTTAGACCCCCTCAAATTACTTAGTGTTTACATTGATGTGTTATATTTCCCCATTGGAAGAAACATGCTGTTTATGGCTTAAATCATGCAAGCTAAATGCTTTTCATATGCCAGGAAACCCATTTGAATGAACACGAGAATTTAAAGTTAACCAGACTTGGTTACTATATCGTTGTATTCTCTTCTTACTCTTTTCGTAAAAGAGAAAGTATGCATTGCTGACAGGGCAATGAATGCAAGCTTTCCAGACTCTAAAAACATTTCTATGTTACCCAGGATAGCCACAGGCTTTTTAGTTAAATGTGATAATTTTATTATTATAACCAATATCCCTTTATACTTACCCTCTGGTACAGAGTCCAAAGAAGCCAGATCCACACTGGAATATCCACAAGAAAATATTAAAGGGAAAGTAATGGTCATGAGTGATGTTAGCTGCTTAATATCTCATAACAGTACATTTACAGCTGCAAGATTAACACCATTATCCAGAGTTTAATCCAGCTGGACACAAGCACTTTATATCGTACATACTGGCACAATAACTTCTCTTCAGCCTGTTCTTTTCACCCTTTGTTCTCCTAGGTTTTGTGCATCCACTATGTCTGACCATATGGTTTGTATATATCATGGGATACACTAGGCAAATCCTTCTGTCTAATACCATGCCTTTAATCTGATCATGATGTCCTGGAACTAAATATTTGATCATTTGACTTAGTTATATTTTTGGCACGATAGATTCCCCTTTATTGTATACTACTTCCAGAGTTCAAAGTAAAATTATAACAATTTACTCAGGAATTCAACAAAGGTCACACAAGAGATAATTTACCACCCCATGTATTATGACATATTTACAAATGTTTTCTTCATATTAATCTGTAATCTTGGACTATTGGATTCCAGAAGTCAGGAATACAGAGTTCTGTGAATTAGAAAAACAGTATATTGTCCTGATATTTACTATTGTATCTCACACTGAACAAGACACAAGTAGAACACAATCACAACTTGGGATTAAAGAACTCATAAATATTGGAATGGAGGTTGCTATGCATGAGCTGAAGTTATTGTTTTATGAAATTCTCCTACAAGTCTGTCAATGGATGCCACTGAGGTTAAGAAGGGCAATTATGCCTCGTATACCTCTATTTTATAGATCTCAGAAACAAGGACAGGTCACCCTCGCATTAATCTCAACCTTGACTCTTTGTGATAGTTACCATGATGAATTGTATTAAAACAAGGACACATCTCCAGCCATGCAACATAATATTGCTTTATTAAACTCCATTTTTGAGCACATTTCAACCCTGAACTCTGATGCTACCAAATCCCTTACTTCTCCTATTTTCGAAATCTCCTGCATTAAAACCATAAAAAGGCCTTAGGCCTAGACAGCCTTCCTTCTGACATATATAAATTTGTCTCATACAGAACTCTTGACATTTTGTCAGGTCTACAATCAATTATCAAAGACTGGTCTACCGTTCTTTCATCGAGTCACTCCTTTATTGCACATGTCTTGAAACCTAGCAAATCTCCAGAACACATTTATAATTTCTGCCCAATTTTCCTTTTAAATATGGTATATAAATCCTACACTAGCACTTGGAATTAGTGGTAAATCCATTATTGCCTTCATTAATCCACTCAAGCTATGCAGGCTTTATCAGCGGTATATGTACATGGGAAATGTGCTAAAAATTGATATATGATTAGAATCAGACTATAAATCTCATGATCTATGGGTCACATTTACTATAAACACATTAATAGCCATTGATTTCATTAAATGGCCATGTCTCTTCTCAACACTTCAAAGATTTCATCTCTCACAGACTCTTATTTTAGCCTTATACCCACCACCTTTGGTTCTTCTGCAGCAGTTTATTTAAACTCTTAAGTTTTTCCTCCCTTGCAATGTTAAAAGTGGATATGTCTTTAAAGGTAATGATCTCATGCTATATTAGCAAATGACTTTATAGTGACCTGTTTAAGAGCTGTATAAGATATTTAATGTCTATACCATATGTAAATAGCCCCAAAACTGCTGTTAGTAACCAGATTTTTCATTATGCTGATGATTTAATCATTCATAAAAAAACGTCTTTGAATATCCCATTTGTTTGGCCTTGTATTCTAATTGGTGAGAATACCCGGGTTATAAAATAAACTAAACAAAAATCAGTTTTTGTCATTAATTTTGTTTTCATTGTAGACACCCATGAATGCCTTAGATTCAATTAGACTAATTTATCAATCAAAAATCTTGGTGCAAATATTTTAGCTACCCATGCAAAGACAAAGGAGTTAAGATATACAAGACATATTATCAATTCATTTGTGTACCAGATGGATGTTACCCAATGAATTCAAATTACCTCCAGTAAAGTTTATTCCACACCTAACATTTTCATCTATTTTATGAAAATCCCACTAAGACTTCCACCTTATACATCTGCATAATGGACATAAATTACATTACATTTCATCTGGTTACATTGTAGCCTAGTATCCTTATCCATCCATCACCACTGCAGACCATTAGAAGGGCTAAAAATAACATTCTTCTCTAACTGCCCCAAAACATATGTATTTAGAGCAGCTGTATACTGTTAGTCTTAAATAGAGCAACCTTGGTTGAATATCCTGCAGTAAGCCCAAGTCCATCCTACTTACATGGTAATGTCCCCTGACCACTTCATGTCCTCACTGCAGCTGTATACTGTTAGTCTTAAATAGAGCAACCTTGGTTGAATATCCTGCAGTAAGCCTAAGTCCATCCTACTTACATGGTAATGTCCCCTGACCACTTCATGTCCTCACTGAGATGTTTTAAAGCCATTCTCTTTAGCTTCCTCTAATAATTCTAAGCGTGCCACCACATTTCAAGGTTTGCATTTAATCTTTCTACACCTCAGTGTCTCCTCTCTAAAGCTGATCTTGGGAGATGCTGGCTTGAATGACTAATTACACCGAATAGGACCAACAAATCCACCCAGTTCCTTAAAATCCTTTCTTGTTAACACTTCATGATCTGCAGGCCTTCAGTTATTTATACAATTATTTTCTGGCTGCGTTCTCAGCCCTTTACTTCTTTTCAGCAAATTTATGAGATTAGTCTTCTTAATTGTTATGATTATACTCAGACTGTTCACATTCCTAAAGACACTTTGTATCATAGTCCAGAACACTTAGAGAGCCCAAATCCACTACAATAATATGTCACCAATATTCTGCAGACTCCCATTTAGTTGCAGTTTGTATTGGCAACATTGTAACATTCTTCTTGAGAGCTTTCTTAAACCTACCTGTGATATAGAGGCATGACATCATAGAGAAATATGTGAATTCCTTACATCAGCTGATATTTGTTCTGCAATCTTAACAGCATTTTACCTTCCGTGAAACAGTATTTTTTCATGGAATTGTATACATAAGCTATGTAACATCCCAGAGCATCTAGCAACTCTTTATAGGACTATGTCCCATCAATGCAGGATATGTCCAGCGTATGTAGAGACATCTCACATCCAGGCTGACATTTTATGAATGTACCAAACTTGAGGAATTCCGTAAAGATGTAGGGGAAAATGGAAATTGTTATTTCTTGATCTACTATTTAACATAACTTTATAGGTTCATAGGCTAGTACTAGGCTAACTACCCTTGCAAGCCATTGATAAGCCTAGCCAATTAACCCTTGTGAGACTTAAACCCTGCACTTTGTGTTTGTAAGGCAAACACCTTAACCATTAGGCCACCCTCCCAACCCCTTCCTTAGCAGAAGACAAGGGAAGATATGAGAAAAAAGACCTGTCATCTTATTTTTCCACCCATGAATACTCTAGTGATAAGTTACACTGTATTGTACAGGCTTCATTTGTTACATCCTTGAATGTCCTGGTGACAAGATTTTGTGTTGCTAGGTCTTTATATTCCAAGCAAAGACCTTTATTTCCTGAAACAGACGTTTGTATTTTAAATCATGTTCACCAGAGAGTTATTTTTTAAAGGCTGCTTACCCCAGAATGTATAATGTGTACCAATAGCAGGGCTAGAAGACTGACTGGTGCATCATACTACAAGCATAGTTCTCTATTTAAAAGTCATCCTGTTTAAGTTGCATCGAAAAAATACTCTTTTTTTCTTTTGAGAAACAGGGAGTGTTTACTGCCCAAAAAGTTTACATCTGGTGAATGTATCAGGCAGCAACAACTTCTTGACTTTCTGAGTCTACATATTGCTGCCAAACAATGAGTTTTCCAAGTGGCGTGTGAGAATTTTATTTCTCCTCATAGGTTCATATATTCACATTTGTGTGCTAGGCTAATGATCATAAGGGCCTTTTTCTGCCTAGCCATGCATCCCAAATCTCTGACAAGTTCTAGTACCATTGATAAGTGTAAGGAGAGGCCTGGGAGATGCAACATTTACAAGCAGGGGCCTGGGAGATGAACCATTGGCAGGTTGCCTTTGCCTTTTGGAGACACAGGCACCAATCCAGGGATGAATCTCTTGCTCCCAATTCAGTTGTCCAAGTTACATGAGCTGGGCTAGGAAGGAACTCTGCTTCACATGGATGGGGAGCCCATTCCAGAGAAGGCGTAGTCTCAGAAATGCATGTCTGTCTCTCCAGCAGGTCCTACTTATAATATATGCAAGGTTTAAGTCTTTAAAAAGGGTAATTCAGGTACTGTTTGTTTTGTGGATGTGTAGGACGTCCATCAGGGTAGGGACTGACAATGCCTTGTTTGCCAGGCATAAATCTTCCCTCAACAGCCTGTAGGAGACAACACTGGTGTAGGGTTCCTAGAATCATTGCAAAGGTGTGTTCCTACCCACAAATAGAAGGTGACACAATGACCACTGTGTAACAATTGTTGCAGATGACTGTTCCCATTGCAGAGGGAACAATAATGGTACCCAAATCAATGGCACATCCAGTCGCCATGCTGATCCTCAAGCCTCTCAGTAGTTCCAAAGACCTGAAGCCCACCTAGTAAAGTTTAAAAGGAATGGTCCACAATGAGAATTATTATTACAGCTAGGCCAGAATCTTGCAGCCATCTCATGAGGGAATCCTTCCATGCAAGCATGGACATTCCTAGCTCATGTTGTAGTGATTTTGATAAAGTAAATACACATTTACTGGCCACTTCAGAGAATCAAGTCCCTCATTTTCATGAGTGATCTTTTTGTATGAGTGACATGATAAGGGCACATTTATTTGAATTAAAGTATATGGTGCAATCTTAGCTACATTCAGAGGGTGTTAACAGCAAGGAAACAATGACAGAACTGTTTGTATAGATAGACTTAAAGCAGATTTGATGGCAATTGTTAATAAAGTGAGTATGTTAAGCAGACCCACAAGATGCTGAAAGCTTTGTGTCATTAGCACAAACTGTACTATACTATGAAAATGTTCTTAAAGGATCATCTGCTAAAGAATCATCTGGAGCTTTTTTCCATGGGCCTCCACTGAAAATGGGTACCCCATGACCCAGTTGGACTTTCTCGGTAAACAAATACCAAATAAATAGGTTGAAAAAACAGTGAGTACAATGAAGTGAGCCATATCTACTATTTTTTACTTTAGGTATGGTAAGAGATGGCATATTACTAAATACTAAGGAAGAATAATTAAAGTAAAAGCTCTTATACAGATTCATAGGTTCATAGGAGTAGACTGGGATAATGACTACTAGGCATTTATAAGTTTACCCATGCATCCAAAATGTGTTCCACAAGTTAAATGTTGTAAAACTTTATAAAAGGGTGATTGTTTGTTACAGCATGATTTACTGACTGCCTCTTTCCACCAGAGATGTGAGTGCAAGACCATAGGTGAATTTTTGATTTTCAATCCAATGGTCCAAGTTCGCTTAAATAGGGTTAGTGAGAGAAGCCTGTTCCAGAGAAACAGAATTCTCTAAGATATATATCTGTCTCTCTGACATTCCATATTCTTGTTGCAATCAAAATTTAGGTCTTTAGATCTAGTAGTTCTGATGCATCAGAACTACATAGAAGGATCCAAGGATGCCTTGTATGCCAGGCATAGATCACCTATCAGTAGTTTGTAGGAGACTGAGTATAGCGATAGGACTATGAGGTGATCCACACAGGACATTGTGTTTATGCCCTGTATTATTTTTGTAAGAAATCTTTGCAGAAATTCCAGTTGCTAAATGTGTCTGGTCAGGTACATACCAAAGGGGGCATTATACTCTTTGATGGGTCTGTCTGACACGGGTCGAGTATAGTGGTACAATGACTTCCCTGGACCAATATGCTATGCTTTACTTATAAGTTAAGCAATACAGAAGGATTTCCTTACTACCTTGGATACATGTTGGAAGAAGGCCAGATTACTGTCTGCATGTGTTCCCAGACCCCTAACTAGTGGGTCAACTGTTAGCGGTATTCTATTGATGACATAGCTTCCTGGGGTGGCTGACTTCACAAAAGGTACTATAATGCATTTCTTGACATTGAGTTTTAAGCCATGGCTTTGACACCAGTCATTTATGTATGTTAGACCCTCTTGTAAGATGTTAGTATCTTAAGGAGATTCTATGACTGCTCCCAGTGTGCACTTATCTGCAAACTTAGTCAGTGAGAGGCCTTTGACATTGGCCTTGAGTTCTGAGAAATAGATGCCAAGGACGAGTGGCCCAAGCACAGAGCCTTGAGGGACTCCACTGGTGACTGGTCTCAGCAATCCTAACTTTCTGGATCCTATCTTTGAGCCAGCTGGCTATCCAGTGTGTTCTATAGGGATTTATGCCTAATTCCATAAGTTTGTTAATGATGCCCAACTGGAGTATTGTATCATATAATGCCTTAGCTAGGTCAAGTTAGGTAGTACACACTGTTTTACCCTCATCCATTGCATTGGTGACATTCTCAAAGAAGTCCATCAGGTTCAGTAGGCATGACCTTCCTTTGAAAAAGCCATACTGGGATGGATCCAGAGTCTGAAGTTCTCCTATGTCTTTAAAAATAGTCAGTCAAATGGGTCTGTAGTTTCCAGGATCTGTTGATTCATTCTTATGAAGAGTGATGAACATTGCAGTTCTCCATTCTCATGGCTCAAAGCCTGTTTTAAGACATAGTTAAATAGTAACTCCAGTAACCTAGTAGGTCATATTTTAGACTATGCAGGAGACATCATGGGATATTATGGGATACAAATAAGAAACATAAAAAAGCAGTATTTAGTGATAAAAGAAACTACTACTGCCATTTGCAACAAACTAACCTACATAACCCACAAAAGCTCTGGGCTGGAATAAATAGTCTCCTAAAACCTGGCCACTCGGACACTCCAAACCCGTCAGGCACCTCCCAAGATAACCCCAAACAAACTGCAAATGCCTTCACTACCTTCTTTACTGAAACTGTCCAGTCTCTCTTAAATCAACTCTCCACTGACTTCTCCTCTCTGCCCACCACCTCCAACACATCTACTCCCACATTTCAACTACAACCCGTGCCCTCCTCACTGATCTGTTCTCTTCTTCATAAACTTAAGCCCTCTTCTCCATCAGCAGACCTTCTTCCTGCTCAATATCTAAACCTTGCTGCTAGTGCTTTAACCTATCCCATCACTATTCTGATTAACAGAACCATTGTTGAGGGCTTCATTCCTTCACTCTGGAAAATATCTCATATTATTCCCCTCCATAAAGATGGAAACTCAACCGAGCTCTCCAACTACCGACCCATAGCCTTGCTCTCTCCTCTTGCTAAAATCATGGAAAAATGTGTCTAGAAGCAACTTCTGAATCACTTCTTAACAAACAATCTGCTAGCTAACTGTCAACATGGCATCATACCCTACCATAGCACCACCTCTGCCCTCCTCTCCTTCACAGTCCACATCAACAAAAATAGGAACAATAATATGCTTACCTCTGCCTTATTTATCGATCTATCCAAAGTCTTTGATATGGTCAATCATGACATAGTGTTAAACTTACTTAAATCATTTGCACTAGACACAAACTCAATTAAGTGGTTCCACTCTTATCTGCACAACAGACAACAGGCTGTGCGCTGGCACAATAACTTGTCCAACAACCTCCCTATTACTCTAGGTGTCCCCCGAGGCTCAATACTTGGCCCTCTTCTGTTCTCAATTTTCATTAATGATCTGCATACTCATATTTCTCCTGCCACCTGTATACAATATGCAGATGACTTTACTTTAATCTGTTTTGCCTCAACCCACTCTGAATTGCACTCCCTCACCCAACAGATTTTCCAAACCATAGAGACATGCTTCCTAAAGCGATGCTTAATTTTGAACCCCCAAAAAACAAATTATTACTTTTTTCCCCTACCCGAAAATCCCCTCCAATGAACTTCAATGTCATGTCGAATAATGGTACCAACATATCACCTGGTCCAACTACCAGACTCCTTGGAGTTGAGATAGACAACAATCTGACCTTTGACACACACATTAACAACACAATAAAATTAGTTAACAGAAAACTAGGCTCTCTCTATAGAATTAAACCATTCCTTACTCCTCTTGCAAGAAATTCCATTGCTCATTCCCATCTCATTTGCACCCTGCTGTATGCCTCACCTATCTACACTTCTTTGTCCAAAACTAACCTCAGCAAACTGTCAGTTGCTTACAATAATATTGCCATATTTGTCGCTAACTCTACCTTTAGAACTCATCACTGCCAAAACTTAAGGCAACTAGGTTGGCTCGAAATACAAAATCTAATCCTATTTCACCAGCTCTCCTTAGCCCACAAAATCCTTTACAAACCCACAAAAACTCCCATACTCACTTCCCTTATCACTCCTTAATGTAATCTCAAAAGCTTTCATTCCTCCAACAAACTACTTATATTCACCTCTAAACCCAATAACTCAGCTGGCAAAGCTTTGTTCTCAAACACAGTAGGGAAAACTTGGAACACTCTGCCACACAATCTCTTCCCTACTTTAAATCCCAACTCAAAACTCACCTCAAGACTCACTGGCTCTGCCCCTGTACCAACATTACTAACTCTCTTCAGTATTTATGCAACCTCAGCCTTTCTGCTTTATGAAAACTTTTTTACATTAACATACTTTTTACTTCTTGTCTTCCGACTTATAGTTTATATCTATGTATCAGGATGAATATACTATTATATAGGCTTCATTTATTTGTACTTGTCCTTACTAATGTTTGTATGTGGGAGCTTTTCTCCCCGGGCCTCTGCTGAAAATGGACATATATCCAGTCGGACTAGCCCGGTCAACAAATGTAAAATAAAATAAAATAATAAATAAATAAATTATTGGGGCCTACTGATGCTGTGTTCTTGGCCTTAGTGAGCACAGCCAGGAAATGTTATTGTTGGAGGGGTTATGTTTGAAAGTGTTTGTTGAGAGGTCACTGGGGATGAGTGAGATGTAAAAGCTGGAAATGAATGAATGAGTTTTTATCTTTCTGGGAGTTATGCATCCTGATCTTAGCCATGATTTTTTTCCCTTTTGTTGTATAATCTGCCACCAGGGTGGTTTGTTTTTGGAGTTAGTTTTAGGCTTACTTCTGGTAGGTACAACAGCCTCTGCGCAGCCATTAATGTAGCTGTGCAGAGCTTCTGTGAACAATTCTGCATAGACTGCTGTGTTCTCTAGATTTGGAGAGGCATTGAATTTTGACAAGCCATTACTTAATAAAATGGTGTAGTGGTGCAGCGGTAGCATTGTCACCTCACAGCAAGAGGTTCTCTAGTTCAATTCTCAGCTGGTATGCCTTCTTTGCGGAGTCTGCATGTCCTCCCTGTGTTCATGTGGGTTTCCTCCCACATTACAAAGACATGCATCTGAAGCATTTCTCCCTGGGCTTCTGCTGAAAACTGGCTTTGTTCCAAGTTGGACTTCATCGGTTAACAAATGTTAAATAACTAAAAGGTAGTTTGCCTTGGAATATTTCCTAACTGTTACTGAGTTGATTTTGAAGTAGACAACTTTATGGTCAGACCTTACCAGGCTGGATGTGGCATTGGTGGTGGTACAGTGTTCTTCCATATTTGTGAGTATGAAGTCCAGTATGTTGGAGCCTCTACTGGGTGTATGCACTAACTGGTTAAAGGTGTTTGTATTTACAAAGTCCAGGAATCTCTGTGCCTGCAGATTTGAGGCCATGTAGTATTTGGGGTTCCACAGATTGAGGCTGTATGTATGTTGTTACATGTTGTGTTGATTTTGTTGAGTGCTTTTCGGTTTGCTGAGGATAAGCTTTGTTGATAGTTATTTTAGGAGGTCTTTCTTGTTTAACAAGATTGCATTTAAGGGCCTCCGCATATGTTGGTCTATGTGCGTGTGTAGTGTGCTTTGTGTGGGAAGTGCTGTGTGCATGGTTTTGACAACTTAATGTTTGCTTCTGTGTGAGAGTTTAGCTTCCAGTGACATTGTGTATGTACAGTCCTCACATACTGTGTCTGTTACTTTAAGGATTAAGTGGTTGTCAGTAAACATGAAACAATTGCTATGTTGTCTCAGGATACCCATATCCACCAGACTGGCTGCAGAGAAATTAGGAAATTGCATATCCATGTTGTCCGGTCCACTAATTGATGAGCTACAAGGGTGTAGCATACAGGAGTTAACAGAAGGCTATTATGGGTGCTTTTTTTGGGGAGGGGTATTATAGACAGACTAGCCTGTAACAGTATTTATTATTTATTTACTTATTTCCAGTTTGATGACTGGGGAAGTCCACTGGGCCAAGCAGAACCCATTTTCAGTGGAGGCCCATGAATAAAAGCTCCAAAAGCAGTTAACAGAATATAACATAAGTAGTGTATAAAATACAGTATACAAAAGCATAAATATACAATTTAAAATACAAATACAAAATTAGGGAGTATATGTTTAAAAAACACAAATGTTAAAATATAGATAAAGTCAAAAGTAATACAGATAATATAATTAAAACTACAAGTCATAAAATGTTAATACAGGTTTTGTGTTTGTTCTAACAATAATGTTAGTAACCAGAGGTGGTAGTAGATGAGATTGAAGGGGGGGTTGAAAGAGACAGCAGTGTAATTTAGGTGGGAAGGGAGCAGGAACAGTCCCAGTTTGAGGTAAGGTAGGAATGGAGGAGAGATATGAAATTAGAGTTTATAGTTATCCCCTTTGGGAAAAAAACATGTAACCATGAATTACCACATAGGTGGCAGTACAGTAAACACTGAAAGTGTGATAAGAGACTTAGGGACACAGGTGGACAGTGGTCTCACCTTTGATAACCACATCGCCACAACAGTCAGGAAATCCTTCTATGTGGCACACCTCATCACAAAGGGCTTTTCATCCAGAAAAAAGGAGGTCATTGTCCCACTGTACTCATCCCTCATTAGACTCATCATAGAATACAACGCCCCATTTGGTATGTGCCTCTCAAGATATCTGCAACAACTGGAAAGGCCGCAGAAATACCTCACTAAAAGAATCATAGTCCTAAAGCAGATGCCTTATGTTGACAGTCTAAAAAAACTCCACCTTTACTCTGTCGTCTACTCAGAGGTGATCTCTGCTTAACATACAAGGCCATGTCAAACCTAGAGCTGTTGGACATGCTACACTTAAAGAAATCCAAATCCCTCAAAGACACACGCTCCAGGGATCTAAACCTTGTCATCACAATGAACAAAACATGCTGGAGGGATATGTTCCTGACCCAGAGACTCCCCAGACTCTGGAATAGACTGCCCATACATGTCAAGCAGTGTGCCTCTTTGGCCCTCTTCAAAAGGAACCTTGATGATTGGATTGGAGATAGGAAATTCACCCTGGGGATCACATCAGTCACCCTGCTAGACAGGGGTCCAGGGAAGTAAATACTGTGGGAAGAAATAGCCAGGGAATTGTTATGGCTAGACTTGCATAGGCCCTAGGGCCGATAGCCTAGTACCAATCTATGAACCTATGAACCTATGAGTGGTTGTGAGTAAAGGGGAGGGGGGGTGAATTCCATAGTTTAGCTAAGGAGTGTGATAGAAGTAATTGGCCAGGAGGGCAAAGGGGTTTATAGATTTTAAGGAGGTTTTGGTTTTCAGATATGAGTACGACTGGGGAGGTAAGGGGTTAAGATAGATAAAAGAGAGGGGCAGATGGAGGGTTGGAATATGAGTTTGTGAGCAGTGGTGAGTGTTATGAATTTCAGGTAATTAGGAAGCTCAAGCCAGTTTAGGGAGTGGAGGGAATGGCAGTGATGGATGGAGTATTTGGAGCCTGTAGCAAATTTACAGACTTTGTTATAGCAAGCTTCCAGTTTGTTTTTTAGGCTAAGCTGGAGTTGAGTAAGTAGAGGGGCACCATACATAAGACAGGGGAGTAGGTAGGAGGAGGCTAGAGTACGTCTGATAGAAGTGGTTAGATAGCAATTTGGTCTATACAGCAGACCTAGTTTTTGGTGGATTTCTTTGATATTATTTTGGATGTGGATATCGAATTTTAAATGTTTATCAGTGGTTACTCTGAGTAGTTTGGTGTGAGGCACAATATCGATTAGAGTGCTATTGTGGCTTTTTATTTTAAAGAAGTTTTTGTCTATGGTGTAATTTCTCGAAGGAGTGAATATCATGATTTTTATTTTGTTGCAATTGGGAGCGAGATGGTTGTTTAGCATCCAAGTTTTGGTATTGGAGAAGGCTGTTTGAGTTTTTTGAAAGAGTTCGGAGGGAGAATTTGGTGTACAGATGATTGTGGAATCTCCAACATACTGTATCAGTGTAGCATTATTTATGGATTTGTGAAAGTTGTTAATGAAAATATTGAAAAATAAGATGCCAAAAATACAGCCTTGGGGGACGCTGGAGGGATTGTTGAAAAAGGATTAAGTGGAATTTTTTCATTTAACAGCTTGTTGTCTATTAAAATAGCTTGTAAACCAGGCAATGAAGGATGTAGAGAAACTGAGGGGGAAAGATGAGTTAAGAGTAGAGGCTGTGAGACAGTGTCAAGGACTTTGGAGAGATCTAAGTAAAGGGTGGATGCAATTTTCTCTAAGTTGTGAGCATGACTAATGATGTCAAGGAAGGACAGAAGAGTAGTGGTAGTGCTGTGGCCAGACCTGAAATTATGTTGTATTGGGGTTAGAAGATGATTGTGTGTTAGGTATGGCAAGAGTTGGTGATAAATTCACTTTTCAAGGATTTTATAAAGAGGGGAGAGAATAGCTATAGGATGGAAGTTAGTAGTGTCTGTGTTATTGCCACCTTTGGAGAGGGGTGACAAAAGCTGTCTTCCAGAGTGAGGGGACAGAGGCTTCTTGGATGGACCTGTTGATAAGAGTGGAAATGGGGAGGGCAATGCTGTCTGCATCCATCTTAAGGAAGGATAGAGGCAGATTATCAGGAGCATAGGAGCAAGGCCTTAGTTTATGGAGGAGTTTTTTCTATGCTGCAGGTGAGGAAAGGTTTAAGGCTGAAAGGTGGAGAGTCAGAGGGAAAGGCAGTGGATGGGTGACTAAGAGAGGGAGAGAAGATGAGACAGCTTGAGGTTAGTTTGGCTATGAGTCAACAAAAAAGGTGATGAAATTAGATGCAATTTCATGGACTGGGGAGTTTAGTTTAGGGCATGGATTGTCTTTTTTACCAGGGCTTAGAAGGGAGGAAATGCAATTCCAGACCTTTTTGGGGTTAGAGTTGTGTTCTGATGGGAGTTTGGAATAATAAATCTTAATGGTCTTTAGTTATTAGCTTCTTCACTGAGCTGCGGAGTTGTTTGAATTCAATTAGAGAGTTTTTTAACTTGTTTTTTTGGTATTGCTTCCAACATTTGTCTGTGAGGTGCATTAGTTTTCTGGTTTCATAAGATAGCCAGGGAACAGTTTTGGCTTAAATTCTATTCTTTTTGTTCTAACAAGGGCTAGGCTGTTTAGTAAGTCTAGGAAGGTTTTGCTGAAGTAATTAATTGCACTGTCCAGAGGCAAAGTCTTTAAGGGGGCCTAATTCATTTTTTCAGACAGTTGGAGAATATCTGTGGCTTGAAGTTGGTGAGATTACGAGTTTGAATGTATTGATGTTGTATTTGGACAGAAGAGGCACACCAGTGGGCATAGGCTGTTAGGTGGTCACTAAGGGGATCAGATATAATTTCACTGTTTGAGATTAGATTGAGATAAGTTATTATGAGCTGATCTAGTGTAGTGCCAGAGGAGCTGTCTTTACTGAGTCTGGTAGGGAGAAGTTAAAGAGATTAATTGTTTGCCGTAGAGATTGTGAGGAGAAGGTGGACCAGTTTATGTTTGCATTGCCAAGGATGAATGTTTCCTTTTTGATGTTATAAGAGAAGCATGAGAAAATGTCTTCAAGGATGGGGATGTTATCACCAGGGGGAATGTAGATGGCAGCTCAACATAAATATTTATGTTTGTTGATTTTTAGGAAGGCTATGGATAGTTCAGCCGGAGAGAATTTAGGAAAGGGGTTAGTGTATGGAATGACTGTTGGAAAAGAGGAGTAAATTATGGCCACCCCTCCTCCTTTCTTATTAGGGCTATCATTCCTTATGATGTGGTAGCCAGGGGGAAGAATTTCATCATCTTTGATATGAGGTATGAGCCAGGTTTCTGAGACAGTTAAAATGCCAGGATGGTTATGTGACAGCCAGGCATGTCATTTGGGTACTTTATTACAAATACTTTGGGTATTGATTGTAGCTAGATTGATGGTTTTGGAGGAGGATGATTGTGGTGATGTAGAGGAGCAGATATTGGTGGAGACAGTGGGACCAGGATTGGTATGGAGGTCACCAGAAAGAGAGAAAGAGAGACAGAGAGCGAGCGAGAGAGAGAGAGAGAGAGAGAGTAGATGTAAAAGATGGGTGATTAGGTTCAATGGGGAGGGTAAGTTAGGAGTGTAGTTGAGGAAAGGTCTACTATTGTTAATGAAGTGAAGTGGGTTAGCAGAGAGGTACAGGAGGGAGCTTAAATATATAGAAAAAAGTTGTATTTAGAGGGTATTTTTCATGGGATATGGAGGAGAAGGAATGAGGGGTGATTGTTTGACAGGAAGATGTTATATGTAGTGGTAAAGAGTGTTTGGAGCCAGGAAGGATAGTATGGTATAGGAGGGGGCAAAGGAGGGATATGAGGAAGGCTGAAGTGAGAAAACAGGTGGGGAGATGGAGCATGATGTAAAATGAGAGATGTGTAGAAGTAAATGTGAGACGGGGTAGTAGAGATAAGCAGGCTGACGGATGGAGCATGGGCAGTGGGAATATTGAGAGAGTTGATGAGAATATTTGGAGACAGGAAGTAAGTGGGTGGGGGAGGGACATTAGTTAATGATTATTGGAGGTGAGGAGTATAGCGTGTCTGAGTAAGGGAGAGGTTAGGAAATTTGAGAGGATTAGAATGTTGGGGAAGTGGGTTTATTGGATGAAAGTGGGTGTGGGAGGAGTTAGGGAAGTATAAACGTAGGACTACTGGGAGTGGGATGGAATTGGGTGCAGGGAGGGGAGCAGAGTGAGCCCGCAGGGTGAATGGATCTGACAGATACCAGCCAAGCCGGAGAGGCAAGCAGTGAAAAACTATCAGTGAACACCTCAGAGGGAGTGAGTAATACTACAAACTCTACCTGTAAAGTGAAGGAGAGAAGAGACAGCAAAGTTTATTAAGTCTGGGAGGGTGTCTTCACATTGACTTGCTTATTAGTAGCCAATTTGTGCACAGATTATAGTATGGAGATACATTATGAATGAAGGGGAATTTATAGACATGCAAATAAATGGACGGGACTCAAGTAATACTAAACTAAG
This sequence comes from Protopterus annectens, assembly GCF_019279795.1. Classification (NCBI taxonomy): domain Eukaryota; kingdom Metazoa; phylum Chordata; order Ceratodontiformes; family Protopteridae; genus Protopterus; species Protopterus annectens. The sequence continues at coordinate 501,203,663 of NC_056744.1, forward strand.
GCAAACCGCCCTGAAATGGCTGTTTGAGGGTCATTTTTAATCACAGAGAGTATGAAGGACTTGAATTAAGTGTATACAGTGTAGTGGACAGTTAGGATTACTGCACAAGCTGGGGGGGGAGAGGTCACAAGGCTCAAACAGTCAGTGTTATTAGCACGCTGAGAACTACTAAGTAACAGTGCAAATATTAAAGCTTCACTATCATAACACATACATGTAGAGTGCCTGGGTGAACTGATCCTGCTCTTCAGGCTCAAAAGATTTATCCTTGTTCCCAGTATTGTCACTCAGTGTGCAAACTAGCAGGTCTAAGCTTGTCAGTGTGCAAGGTATTTGCTTTCTACCTACTGCTTTACAGGGTACTGCTTTATGGCTAGTGCTAAAGTGATGATTTGGTTCTAGAGATTTGCATCTGTATTGGATACTGGCACTGCGAGCAGCTCCATACAAACATGCCGAATTTATACCAGCACTGAAAATACAGAAAACTGACTATGAGACCTCTGGCCAATAAAATGACTACAGTTAGACCCCTTTTGCATTTTCTCCAGCTAGGATAGACCAGGTAAACTCCTACTGTCACTAGATGAATAACCCAGTCCTCCTAATATTAAAGCAGATTAAGAGTGTCTGAAGTGCAGTGCTATTAGATACAAATTTAGGAAAAGCCAAAAGGAGAGGCAATAATTAATTCAAGATATTTATATTCATTTATTTACTGACATTTGATTACTGGGAAAGTATGATGGGGTAGAAGCACATTTTCAGCTGTGGCATGGGGAGAAAAGCCACAAATTATTACAAAACATTTTATGAACAATAATTTTACAATCTTCAAAACAATACAAAAATGTCTGCAGTATTACTTTTACTCCAGTTTATCTCTCATAAAAAACAAGGAAAGGCAAATAAATAATTCAAGATATAACAAATTAGATATAATATAAAAACATTGGTTAAAAATCAAAACAAGGTACATGACAGTAATTTAATATTTACAAAAAATTGAATAGTTTGTAGGGAAATTAAAGGCAAGTTAGTCTAATACAAATAGGAACTGCAATATGAAGTGAGGGAAAACAGGCTTATGGTACATTTAGAGAGACAGTCAGGGAAGAGAATTAGATAGCAGTAAGCAAGTAAGTGAAGAAGGGAGAGTAAGGAGGTATAAGGAATGCAAAGGTACTTCTTCACATTTAGGAATAGGTTATCCTGCTTTTCAGCAAGAACAAAGGCAGAGTTTAGCTAGGGAGGCTTTCAGGATGATTTTGAAAGATGGGAGGGAAGGTATAGGCCTGATGGATACAGTTAAGGAGTTCCAGGCCTTAGCAACCTTGTACGAGTAAAAAACAATGCCCAGCTGCTATGCTAGGTTTGTAGACAGACAGGAGTTTTTGGTCACTGGAACGCAGTGACTGACTGGGAACATAGCTGTGTAGAATGTATTTAGTGCTGGACAGGCAGATGGATGCTGGATAATTGTATCGATGGTAAATAGTTGTGCACGTGTTAGTTGATTTGGCAGTTCTAACCAGCTTAGGCTTTTCAGTGCTATACAGTGATGGATTCTGAAAGGGGTATCTGCTGCAAATTTAGCAACTTTGTTAGAGCATTGTTCACATTTTAATTTTTGTGAAGCCTGGAGGTTAGAAAGGATGAGAGCACCATAAAGAAGAGTGGGTGGAGATAAGTAGTGGCAAGTGTGGTTTTAGTTGTGTCAGTGAGGAACATTTTGGCTCTGCAAAGCATCCCTAGATTTTGGTGAGTTTTTCTTTTGTATTTTTTTATATGCTTGTCAAATGTAATATTATCATCCACTATCACCCCTAACAGTTTGTTATGAGAAGTGACTTCAATGGTTGTATTATCAAGTGAGAGGACTTTAAATTTTGATTTTTTCATGAGAGATGGATTGGAGAAAAAGTAATAGTTTGGTATTTTTTGGGTTGAACATGAGTTGTGTGTTATGAAGCCACATTTCAGTGGCTGTTAAAGCTTTCTGTCAACATCAGTATACTTTTAACAGATTATAAAAGTGTGTTTCTAGAATAAAACTATTTTGCTTTACGGAAATGTGCCAAAAGTAACTCAATTGTGCAGAATTCTTAAAGGCACTAAAAGCAAGGTTAGATGTTTAATAAGTCCTCTGGCTAATAAAACAACTACATGCAGGAGTCTATAGAGTGTGCTTTCCCAACCTATATAGACCAGGCATCCACCTACTGCCACTTGATAGAAAATCCTCAGTCTTCATGATGTAAAAACACAGAAAAGATGTTGCTAGACTGTAAAAAAATACTAGTTTATCTAACAGATAGCTAGATGTGAGTTCAGAGCATATAAATCAGTAAAGCAAAGAATGAGATGCAAAATTTACTTTTCTTTTTTTCAAAATGAGCACAAGGAAAGGCAAATAAATAATTCAAGATATCAACAGCAGTACAGAAAGGGAAGAGCTTCCAGACCTCAATTTACAGTAAGGATAAGCAGGTTAAAATCAACAAGTTTAAAAGCAGGGAGTCACCAACAGTGCCTACAGTGTTTGTAGGCCTTGAGTTTTATCAGAAAAGACAAGGTCACAGATATACTGTGTGTATTTAAGTATCACTCTAAAAACAAATTAACCAATGGAAAAAAAATGTGAATATGTGCGCCCTTGGAAATTTAAGTGTCTATCTGACACATAGAACAAGAACACCAGGCCAAACAAATTTCTCAAAACAGAAAATAAGATAGAACAGGTAAAACAGAAAGCAACTCTATCAATTTAAGCAAAACAAATAAGTAAGGAGGAGGTGAAGAGCTATGGAATGTGACCAAGTTATAACCCAACTGGTGAGACCCCATTCTGTTACTGTGATACTAGAAAGTTGGTGAAATACTTATTCAGAGTACTAAAACTACTTTAGTCTAAGTGCAATAAAGCTTTAAGAACTTTAAGAAAAAATCTCCCTCACTAAAGTCCATCGAGGTGCTATGCATCCATGGAGAGAGAAGATGTTACCGGGTTACAAAGGTGGAGGTGAAAACCAAAGTTGCAGATCTCCTGCACCTGGTAGCTGTGGTTCATTTTCTCACAGATTATGCAATAACTGGAAAAGGCTTACCAGTTTTCAAGAACCTCTAGAAACTGTAGAAATGGGATAGCCTCATAGAACTCAGTATAGCCCCCTATCGTAAAATCAAAACTGAATCAGTTCACATGCTTGTAGGATTGAGACCTGTTCCAGTATTGAACCATATAAAAGCAAAGGGTCTGTTGAGACACATGTTCCAGTATTAAACCATATGAAAGCAAAGGGTCTGTAAGATATGGGTAACTGCAGAGGGCCATGGGCAGATCAAAGTAAGGATAAAGTTGTTTAAAAGGGTGACTCTGTGCCCCTGCACTACAGAGAAAACCATCATGAGTACGGGGTACAGAGCAACTATACTAGGGTTAAAATCACAGACTGAGTAGAAGGTGATGAAGAACCACGAAGAGAATGTGGAACTTCTGGTCAATCTGTTTATAAAAAGCCTTTCTTCAGGGGAAGAGTGGGACATGGAAGTCCGCATATATGTCTTAACCAGAAAAATAGTACCTTCTACCTCCTAAGACACAGAGAAAGTAGAGAGTCCCAGACTGTCTGATCTCCAAATAGATCAGTTAAGCTTCAAGAAGACTAGTTGGAGGATGAGATGTTGAGCCATGCTGAGGAAAAATATCAAATGTAGTAGGGAGGGTGTTACTGTTGGACCACAATTACCATATCTCTACTCTGAAATTAAGAACTTATAGTATAACCAAAGAGATAGAGAAGGTAGTAATATAGCGACTAGTAAACAAGCCATTTATTCAAGTAGTCAACAAGAAAATGAGTCATAGTCATGTATGGCTGGGTGAATTGATCTTCGATAAGACCAGAGCATAGGTCCTAGCCATGTATCATTGGCCATGTGTCCTACAGGAAATTTGAAAACTACTGTGTTGTGCATACTGTCAAATGTCACCCCTAACCATACTTTAGAAATCCATTAATTCCAATGCCTATAACTGAAGATCCATTTGAAAAAAAACTGCAATGGATATTGCAGAACCACTTGTTAGGTCAAGCAGTAAATATCAGTATACAGTTGTGGTGCTGGCCTATGCTACCCAGTTCCACAGAGCCACCCCCCCTCAGGAAGGCTAACTCCATAGCAATTGCAGTTTCAGTGTCAGTGTCAGTGGTGCCACAGGTGCCACACAAAGCTTTGGGGGCTGGAAGACCAGATGGTTGTGGTTTCTTTTCCCATTCCAGATGACTGGATTGCTGCACTGCAGTGCAGCATTATAGCCCTTCAGATCAGACATTAAATCAAGGTTGCACCTTGAGTTGGTGGTAGCTCAGGTGAATGTAAAAGATCTCACAGCACCTATTGAGAAAGCTAAGGGATGTTCCACAATACTTTGGGCAAAATTTCCCTCAATAGTGAAAATACCTCCTTGAGTCTCCCCTAAAAAAGTTATTGACCTAGTCGTACTAACTGGTGAATGAAGGATAAATAAAATTGTGGTGTTATTATTTTCCAGGTTAGGGATATTAAAAGCAATTCTAACCGATTATGGCACACCCTTTATGACCAAATTCATAGGCACCTTTGCTGAACCTTTTAAGTAAAATATATTACAACCTGAGTTTATCACCCTAAAGGGTTGATTTGGTAGAGTAGCTCAATATTACCTTGAAATATATTAAAGAAGATTTTACTGAAAAGGATCACAAATACCAGAGTTAACTGTTGCAAGATTTAGTGTTTGCATTCTGAGAGGTACAGAAAGCCAATAGAGGAATCAGTCCCTATGAACTGTTGTGTAGTAAACACCCAAGAAGGCAACTGCATATAGTGAAAAAGACATGGGAGGAGGATAAAATACCTTTTAAGAGTATCATTGGGTATTATGCTAATCTGCAGGAAACACTGAACATAATGATACACATTATGAAGGAGCATGTGGATAGGGAACAAGCTAGACAACAAGAACTCCATAAGCAAAATATCTGAAAAATTGAGTTTTAGGTTTGAGACCAATCTTTGATTCTGGTCCCCACAACAAATGCAAATATCTAGTCAAATGGCAGAGAATCTGTGAGGTAAAAGAATGGATAAATGAGGAAAATTACAAAGTAAAACACACAGGGAAGATTTTACAAAGCAAATTTACCATATAAATGTTTAAAGCTCTGGAAGCATATCAAAGTTAAGTGTTGTAAACATGTTAACTGAGGTCAGGGCCCATAGACAATAAAAATGAATGATATCTGTCCCTAAAGTTGAAACCCTTTTGAAACCTTAAAAACAGGAATTGCAAAAATTCCTTCTGAGAAATGAATAGATCTTTTCAGAGTTGCCTAGAAGTGCAATTATGATTAAACACAGTATAGACAACATGATTCTGGGGGGAAAGGTCAACCTAAGACATTACAGAGTACCTAAAGCAATGAAACAAGAGGTCTCAGGAAAGATAAAGAAAATGTTAAAGTTAGGAGTAATCAAAGTCATCTAATGCTTGGAACAATCCTACTGTATTATTTCCAAAAAGTACAGTTGTGTACCTACCATAAATGCAGATGTTCGAGTGTATTCACTGTTGTAGTCATTACAATTGGGTTATCCTGCTGGCAGGCTACCCGCAGTCGGTCTGAGTTCCAAAGTCTAGGTCCGGCGTCGGTTGCTGTCACCACTTCCCTGACGTCAGTGCGCCAGGGGTATATAAGATGCAGCCAACGCCATTTTCTTCAGTTTTTCTTGCCCCAGATGTCAGGTGCCCCTAAAAAGGTAGGCTAAATTATGCCAATAAGCATGTATGCACAAAAAACAAAATTTCCTTCATCTACAAGCAAATACCCTACATAGGTTGTATAGAATAGAAAAGTACAGTTAGGTGCCAGTAAAGAAGAAAGGGGGGATGGTGGGAGGGTAACCTGGACTGCAACAGTGAATACACTCGAACATCTACATTTATGGTAGGTACACAACTGTACTATGTTCATCGTGTTTCACTGTTGCTGTCATTACAATTGGGTTGAATCCCAAAGCTAAGGTTGGGAGGCTGGAGCTAAATGGGATTAGGAGAGGCTATAAGGCCCTGCAGAACTGCAGTGGCAACGCCTGCCCTGGATTTAGAGTAGAGAGGTAGGTGATAGTGCTTTGTAAAGGTATGCACTGAACTCCAAATTGCAGCCTCTAAGATGTTTTTGGTTGGTACTCCTCTGAGGAAGGCTGCTGAAGTGGCTGCTGCTCTGGTTGAATGTGGCCTAATGCCCTTAGGGACTGATTTGCCATGTTGTGAATAGCAGAAACGAATGCAATGGCCTAGCCACTTTGAAATAGTCTGTTTTGAGATAGGCTTTCCTTGTGATGCTGCAGCATATGCCACTAGAAGTTGATCAGTCTTTCTGAAAGCTTCAGTTCTGTCCAAGTAGAAGCGTAGCTGTCTGTGAATGTCCAAAGAATGCAGAATTTTCTCACCCTTATTCTGTGGGTTTGGATAAAAAGTAGGCAAATGAATTGTTTGGTTAAGGGCCACACTGGACACTACCTTAGGCATAAATGTAGGGTTTGTCCTCAGCGAAACCCTGTCAGGATGGAAAATGATAAAAGGTTCCACAGCCAGGAGTGCCTGTGACTCTGAGACTCTTCTAGCGGAGGTTATTGCTAGGAGCAGAGCTGTTTTCCAGGATAAGAATTTTATGTCAGCTGCAAAGGCTGGCTCAAACGGAGGTAGTGTGAGTTTTTCCAATACATAGTTGAGGTCCCATGCAGGTATTGGTGCTCTCCTTGGAGGTCTTATGTTTTTGGCCCCTCTGAGGTACTGCCTCAATAATGGATGAGAAAAAATAGATGGTTCTGTATTGTAATGAGCTGAAATGGCAGAGGCATGAATTTTAATTGATGAAAAGGAAAGGCCTTTATCCAGCATCTCAGTTAAGTATTGTAAAATCTGAAGAATATTTGGAGCAACCATGTCAATGCCTTGTGCTTGGTTCCAAGCACAGTATCTCTTCCATTTGTCTGCATAAGATTTTCTGGTGCTAGGCCTCCTGGCTTCCAAAATAACATTCATTACTGCTTTAGAAAGAGGTGTGTCTTGAGAGGCTATATTATCTGCCATGCCACCAGGTTTAAGGTTTTGAGCTGGCTGTGCAGTATCTGGCTGTCTTGTTGGGTCAACAAGTGAGGAATTTGAGGTAATGTCCAGGCTGGGCAGTGAGACAAGCTCTTTAGGATTGGGTACCAGTGCTGGTGGGGCCAGTCTGGGGCAATCAGTATCATTTTTGGTTTCTCTTGTCTGACCTTGAGGAGTACCTTGGGGAGGAGAGGCAGAGGAGGAAAGGCATATACTGTTAGATTTTTCTAGCTGAAAGATAGAACATCCACTTTCCATGCTTGCTTGTGATAAGTCCTTGTGCAGATTCTTTGTAGTTGGTAGTTGTGAGGAGAGGCAAATAGGTCTATGTCCAGGCATCCTCAGGTCTTTGTTATCATGCTGAAGACTTGTGGATCCAATTTCCACTCGTGGGGATCCATTAGCTTTCTGCTTAGTTTGTCTGTCAGAGTATTTTTCCTTCCTGGCATGAATTGAGCTTGCAGATGTACTTGGTAAGTCAATGCTGTGTGCCACAAGTTCATGGCTAGCCTGCAGAGGGGGTAGGAATGTGTGCCTCCCTGCTTGTTTATGTACCACATGACTGTAGTATTGTCCGTCTTTATTAGTAGTTGTCCTGGATGAAGTTGATCCTTGAAGGCTTTTAGGGCATTCTGAACTACTAGCATCTCTTTTTGATTGATATGTAGATGCATGTGACTTGCGGACCATGTGCTCTGAATACATCTTCCTGCCATATGGGCCCCCCCAGGCATAATCTGATGCATCTGTTGTCAATGTCTGCCTGGCTGTGGGTAAGGTGAATGGCTGTCCTGTGTTGTGGTGACAGGCTTTTGCCCACCATCGAAACTCCTGTGTAGGCAGGGAATGAGGGTAATTATTGTTTCCAGGCTGTGGCAATGTTGAGTCCAAACACTTTTTAGATACCACTGAAGTTTCCTCATATGCAGTCTTGCATATGGAATTAGCAGAATGCAGGATGCCATGAAACCCAAGGCCTGCAGAATTTTTCTTGCAGATAAATGGGTCTTTGTTGCCAACATTTTGAAGTAAGTAGTCAGTTGTCTGTGTTTGTCTGGCATGAGATAAGCCATCTGGGCAGTTGTATTTAAGCTTGTACCCAGGAATATTATCTCTTGAGAGGGTACGAGTTTTGATTTCTTCTCGTTTACTGTGTACCCTAGACTTGTTAGTAAACTTTTTACAAACGCCAGATGTTGTAGTAGAATGTCCTTGTTCTCCACTTGAATAAGGCAGTCGTCCAAGTAAGGATATATTTGTATTCCCCTTTGTCTGCAAAATGCAATTACTAGTGCCAGGCACTTTGTGAAGACCTTGGGCGCAGTAGATAAGCCAAAGGGCAGTGCAGAGAATTGGTAGTGCATTGAGCCAGCTTTGAATCTGAGGTATCTTCTGCATGTTTGTCTGATTGGGACATGCAGGTATGTCTCTTTTAGATCTAAAGTCACAAGCCAAGCCTTCTTGCCCAACATGGGCAGAAACTGCTGTAGAGTCAACATTTTGAATTTTGGAAAATCCAGATATGTGTTTAGAATAGATAGGTCCAGTATTGGTCTCCAGGCTTTGTCCTTTCTGGGTACTAAGAACAGTCTTGAATAGAATCCGTGACCCTGCTCTTGTTCTGGTACTTGTTGAATGGCCCTCATGTCCATGAGGGATGAAACTTGTTTTTGTGCCTCTGCCCAATGATTGCGTGGCAGGTCTGGCATACCGTTTTGCCTTGGCAGGGTGTGAAAGTGGAACCTGTAGCCTTGTGAAACTATATTTAGAACCAATTTGTCCTGGGTGATCATGTGCCAATTTTGTGAAAAAAGCGCTAGCTTTCCCCCCAAAGGGGCTGCCAAAAGATAAGTGCTTGGTGCTGAAAGTGGAAAGTCATTGAGACTGTTTCCTGTATGGCTGTGATTTTTCCTCTCCACTCTTGGAGGTAGAAGCACCCCATTGTTTAGGCCTGTATGAGCCTTGGGGCTGTGATCTGCCTCTAGGGTGTCTGTATCTGCCCCTTTGTGGTCTATCTGACACTGGAAAGGACCAATTTTTTTGTAGGCCAGTTCCTGCTAAATCTGGGAGGCTGTACCTGCAGGAAATCCTTGACTGTTTGCATAGATTTAGCCTTGTCCTCCATTTTCTTCAACACCTCTTCTGCTTTAGCACCAAACAAAGTATCATGCTGTAAAGGAGCGTCTAATAGTTTTGCTTTAACATGATCTGGCAAATTTCATTCTTTTAACCAAGCATGTTTCCTAATGACAGAACCTGTAACAGCGGCTCTGCAGGAGGCCTCAAGAGAATCAAAACCACATTGCAAAGTATGCTTTCCAACTTGTTCAGCTGCATGCAATAAATCCTGCATTTCTTTACTGTCTGCACATTCTGTATTTGCTGGCATTTTCTGTTTAAGCAAAGACATAAGATATTGCTGATACTTAAGCATATGAAATTGGCAATTTAAAGCTCTTACAGCCAAGGTAGCAGAGGTATAAATCTTTTTGCTCCATCTGTCTAGGGCCCTTGAATCCCTATCAAAGGGAATTGGGTTTTTTGCAGTAGAAGCCTTGACCCCTTTGGGACCCTGAGAGATGGTTTCTGGGTCAGCTGCAGGGTTTTTATAGAGAAATTTATGTGAATCAGGAACCCTGTAGTATCTGTCTGGCTTAACAGGGGCTGGTGGTAAAGAGTCTGGAGAAAACCTGGCCTCTGTAAATACATCATATACAATGTCTAAAACAGGCGGGATAGCAAGGGGCCTGTGCTGGGGCAATAAAAGGAAATCTCTGAGCCTTTTCTTGGATTCTGAGTAATCTTGGCTCTCCCAGTGGAAATGCTCCCTCATAGTATGCAGTGTTTCCCCAAAAGAATAATCCTCAGGAGGAGAGGCTGAAGGGATAGATTCTTCAGCATCAGAATCCTCATAGGGAGGAATAGAGTAATCCTGTTCAGAGGAGGAATCAGAGGAAATGGAGACCTGGTCTGAAGATTCATATTCTAACTCTTGCCTAGGCCTCTTTTCAGGAGGGGGATGGGAACCTCTGATCAAAGTAATAAGGTCTTTGGCCATTTTAAGCATCTGTTTTTTAGGCATGGAGGCCTGTCCAAGTGAATGCTGTACTTGTTTCTTTGTCTTTAGAGCTGCTTTAGTCTTTGTCTTTGTAGCTGAAGTAGGTTTCACATATAACTGTGTAGGCCTGAAAACACCCTCAGAAGCCGATGCCTGCTCAGCGGCTCTGGACCCATCTGAAGGAATTGCTTCCAAGTGTCCAATACCTTGAGTATCCAGAGGCCCAGTCGGCTCCACGTGGGAGTCGGAAGCGGCCTGTGGCTCTGAGGTAGTGGGCATCAGGGGCTGCGAAAGCGCGTCACTGAGAACCGGCGAACCGGCGACAGGCCTAGAAGAAGCCTCGTCATCGGTTTTGGATCTCGGATGCCTGTCCTTTTCTTTTTCTTTTTGTTTTTTGTAAATTCCGGTAGGCGGCTGATCCGACGGCATTATATAATTAAATCTTCTGCCAAAGTAATGAAATGCAAAATCGTACCAATGCTTAATAGTGCGTTGGTTAAATCTAGCACAAAACCGACAACAAGCAACGTTATGTCAGGGCCTAGGCAAGGAATACAGCAAGAATGAAAATCCTTATGAGGTATTTGCTTCCCACAAGAAATACAGTTATTAACTTTTTCTGACATTAGTCTGGAGCAAGAAAAAAGTTTCCCCAACGGGGTACTTAGATTTAATGAAGACTTTGGATCTGAAATTCGAATTTGAAAACTACAGGAGTCGGCCGACCGGCACTTGCGAACTGCTTTTGCTTCGGGCACCGTGCGGCGAGAAAGACTGAAGAAAATGGCATCGGCTGCATCTTATATACCCCTGGTGCACTGACGTCAGGGAAGAGGTGACAGCAACCGACGCCGGACCTAGACTTTGGAACTCAGGCCGACTGCGGGTAGCCTGCCAGCAGGATAACCCAATTGAAATGACTGCAACAGTGAAGCACGATGAACATCTAGATGATATGATCTGATTTTGTAAAGACTTCATAAAGCTGAACAGCATCTCCAAATCTGACAGTTACTCTATGCCCCAGATAGATGATTTGGTGGGGTACTTAGAGAAGGATGGGTACTTAAGTACTTGGGATTTGACAAAAGGGTTACTTGCAGATCCCTGTAGCTGATGAGGCTACGCAGAAAACAGCATTTTCTACTACAGATTGATTATTTTGGTACACACTCCCCCCGTTCAGTCTCCCTGAGCCACATTTCAGGCATTAATGGACTGATTGCTGAAACCTTCCCAGGCCTATTCTGTGGGCAGTCTGCATGATGTTGGTATCCATTTAGAAGACTAAGATTCTCACTTCCCCATAGTGCAACCTGTATCAAACTCACTAAGGCAGGCTAGGCTTAATATTAATGCTCTGAAGTGCAAGGGAGGAATAAAAGAGGTAAAATGCCTTGGATATGTAAATGGGAGAAGGTTAATAAAATACCAAAATAAAATGCCGTGGCTACAATGTAGTGTCTATGGCTCAGTCAAACAAACAGCTAAGCACTTTCTTGGATCTTGGTGGATGTTATCAGAAATTCATTCCTTAGGTTGCCTTCATTACATGCCTCCATTTTGAACCTTACCAAGGGGAAGCTACCTGAATGAACCAGTTGGAATCCAAAGCCAATGAAGCTTTACAAAGGCTCAGACACAGCCTTCATGTTAAGCCAGTTCTGGTGCCCCTAACGTCTCAAAGTCGTTCACTTTATAGTACACGTGCATGTCTCAGAGGTTGGGTTGGGGAAGTGTTCACCCAAAAGGTAGGCAATGTGGAACATCCAATCTGCTATCTCAGCAACAAATTAAGTAAGACAGAGGTTATTAATTAGGCTTTAGGTTCCCTATGATGTTATCTGCTGGGCAGGGAATTCATTTTGATTGCAGATCATGCTCCCCTCCAATGGCTTCAACGACAAATGGAATGCAATATAAAGCTCAGCAGGTGGAGCCTAGCACTCCAGCTATTTCACTTCTAGATTCAATAACATCCCAGTGTTCAACATCATAATGTGGATAGTCTGTATAGAGCTCAAAGACCTTCTGGCGGGTGTGAATCCGGAAGGTTCAATCTTGGGGGTGGGGGGGTGGGACTGTAGTACAGAGGGGTAGTTCCAGCTGATGGAGACCCAGCAGATTGTAGAAGCAGCTAAATAGGGTCATTATTAATGAAACACTGCTAAGATTAGGTCTGCATGAGTATTTAGTAGGGAAAATAGATTCCCTAGCTGGGTTTACACACTTAAGCAAAGAAACAGGCTCTGACCCTTTCATGTAGAGATTCCTGGACTTCACATGCTTGGAATCTTCTGTTAATCTATGCCTTTTTAAGGACAGGATATCTCTTGTGCTGCAGAAGTCATTTGGGTAAAATCCAGAGGAGTCAAGAGCACTTTTACTGAAAGGAGAAAGAGAGAGACCAAGAGCAGAGTACTCATTTCTGAGACAGGAGTCCAGTTTAACATAAGGAGTGACAATGGAAGCCCTTGTAATGGAAATTAGGAAGTGACTTGACTAGAGAGATTCTAATAAAAGACTTTCCTGGGATTTCATTTACATAGTATCAAGACTGCACCCAAGCTAACGACTTTTCTGGGATTTTATTAACGTTGTGTCCAGACTGCACCCAAGCTAACGACTTTCCTGGGATTTCATTAACGTGTGCAGACTGCACCCAAGCTAACAAGGCTGATCATGTTATCATTACAAGCAGAATTGCTAAAGCATATAGCATGACAAAAAGACTCACCTCAAACTCACAGCACAGGCTTGTGGCCATGTCATGTAAAGCAACTACTCAGCCCTCTGTATGCAAATAATATAAGCAAAGGGGTGTGCACAACAAAGCACATAACCAGATGCAAGTACAAGCCCAATCAACAGTATTCAGATAACTAAACCAAGAACACTTAAGCGAGTCAAAAACTAGCAACAAACAGACAATGAAGGATTGTGGTGTACAGTCATGGTGATGTCTAAAATTACTGGCAATATGAGTCACATTAACAAACAGTCATGGAAATGTTCATCATAAAAAGTGATGGAGGACAATACAGCTATTTAACACGTTTTAGTTATACACAGGCATGCCTCTCAACCTCTCAATGCAAGAAAAATGAACAGGCATACAAATAATGTGGGGACAAAGGTACAAACTTAGGGACAATTGGTAAATCACAGTCCTATACAGTAGCTAGAAAAATAGTTGTTGCAGTAGCCTGCATGACTAGAAGGGTATGAATTCAGACGCAGAAAAAGTCTGTCATTATTGACCATAGTCCACAAGGCAACCTCAGACAACCACAAATGTCAGGAGGAATAACATATAACTTTTTTATGATGCATAAAGTGAACAAGCTGTGGAAACCATAACAGGTGAGAATTATGTACATGGGAATTTGGCATATGTCAGCCTACCTGTATTGTGATGCAACAATGCAAATATACGTACCATCAATGAAGTGAGTCATGCAGCTATAATGTACAATTGAGCTATTTTAGAAATGGAAGATAGATTATCTCTTAGTGGGTCAATGCAGCATTGCAGTCCACATGCCACTGCAGCAATGTTGTAATGTTAATGTGAGACAGTGCACAAGACAGAATACAGGGGGTCATGAAAAAACAATCAGTGGCATTTTTCACAGATGCAGGATGACTGCAATAAAAAATAAGAGAATGCATAACTACCACACAGCAAATGTAACATACCAAAACATTAACAAGGGTGGTAAGTGAAGTGGTCACTTTGCAAGTCCCCTAGAACACAACACACATCATTGCAGATTCACAACTCATTTACATAGTCGTTATTGACATATAGCCCCTAAATAACCATCACAACAGTGGCATAAGATGCCATAGAAATAAATGATGTTAAGCTAAAGCAGGCTAGCAAACAGTGTAGGAAATGTGGCACATGACAACAGTAGAATTGACACAATCAGGGATCATATTTAACGGCTGACAATGCCTATGACACTTTTCGGACTTGTGGTGCACCAGGGCATGCTATAGGTGCACTGGGAGCAAAGGTAAAGGTGATAACATGCTTCTCGGTTATGGAATAGCTGCCACCAGGTAAACAAAATGCATTTTGCTGTGTTTGAACCTAACTATACAATACTAGTAAGGCATGCTAACAGACTAATCAAGAGATGGGTGACTGCCAAATACATTTCAGGGAAACAGTCAACCTGATATCAGGCAATCAGAATGTAACTAGCTGTATGTGAACTTTTGACTTTGTCCAAGGATGCATCCACAAGTATATGACATTATCAAGACATCCTAGCAGAGTATTAAAGAGAAAAGTGTCTGCCAGATGCATTACATGGGAGTAGACAATCTGATATCAGGTAATCAAAATACAACTGACTGGTTTTAATCACATCAGTTAATTCAAGGATGCATTCATGGGGTATTATTCAGGAATACTAAATAGTAATCACGTGAGGTGTGTCTGCCAAGTACATTGTGTGGGAATAGACAACCTGATATCAAGCAATCCCAATGCACTTACCTGTTGTCAAAATCATTAACTTTGGCATTGATAATGGAATTTTGTGGGTACAACTACAGCTAGAATACACCACAACAGTAGGTGTTCAGGGAAGGTATGACTACACAAGAAATATGTACATTTACAATTAATGCCATGGAATATAAAGGCACAGGAGAAATATATATAATACGGTGGGGAATGAAAGCCAATAATCAATGTATGAATCAGTACATGTGTCAATGGGGCATAGAATCTGTTGAATGGACATAACATGCTAGCACCTTTTTATGCTTACATGGCATTATTATCATATGAAACTGATGGTTGTCAGCACTTCACAGGTGAAATCAGCCTTCCTAACTAATGAGATGTGCACTAGCTAATGATGCCATAGTACAACTCATCAGAAATCGTGCATATGGGGGGAAGGTCATTAAAAGTTTGTGTTTGAAAGAATATGGCCTTGCTTAAAAGTAAGTACAACACACAGGAGAGCAAACACATGCTGTGAAAGTGTCATATCAAAAAAGACTGCATCATAACACATTTGTGCAGTACATCATTATTGTCTATCAACAACTGTTTTATACACTTCAAGAATGTATTCTGGATGCAGTTGAAACCTTCCTACCTACATCATGGTGAAATGGCATGTATATTAATTAATGATGCAACAGAACTATTTGTAGACCAGTTGTTAGAAGCTACACATTTGAAGTGAGTGTGAGAACATTAAGAAAGAGTGATAAAGGAAAGGAGCATTGTGTAACAGACAACAGTAATCGGTAGATCACAGCCCTCAGAATACCTTGCAAACTCTTGGAACATCACATCAGGGTTACAGTAAACAGCAGAAGCTGTGATAGTTGACATGATAAATACCTACACAGACTTATATCACTAGTGTTTTCCTCCGCACATAGACTCTAATCTCCAGTGTGCAGTGGTCAGCAGAGCCATGCGAGTGATGCTGCCTTCTGCCAACAGTCAAGTAATGAAAGACACAAAATGAATATTGTTAAACTGAGCATGCTTACAAGGAAATATAGAACTTAGGAGAATCAAAATCTCCCACCCATCAAAAAAAAAGTATATATTTCACATCACTTTTGTTGAGTAAGCCATTCCTGCATGTCATCAATTTTTTTTTAAACACTCGTACAAGGTGCATTCTGCTGGATTCTGTGTGTTTGAATGTATATGGCCTACTTTAAAGGAAGTACACCACTTGGGGGAACCTAACTTTTCACATGTGTAAATTCTACCAATGAGCAGAATTATCCACCTCACATCTGTTATGTAAGCCAGTCCTACCTGTTACAATTTGCTTATATACTCTTACTAGGCACACAGTGCCAGATATGAACACCTGGCTATTTAAATAAAATTGTCTAGACTTGTGCACCAGCTGCTGACACCACAGAAGACGTCATACCACACTTGCCAGAAAGCATACAGTTGAAGCGAGTGTGGAACACATGGAAGTATTCGCAGTGTGCTTCATGAAACAGACACCCATAATGTGTGGATCAGAATTCACAACATACGGAACTGATAATTCAGACATACCATGAGTACACTAAACCATTAAGCCTGTTATGCATATAATATTGACTGTCTCTTCAAACTGTTTTCAATACTGCTTTGTGTTATGGATTGAGGCTAAGCACATTAGCAATGAGGAGCACAATTTGAATGCAGCCGAGGGCAAATTCTGATCAGTTTTTGTCAGTCGATGTTACTTAAATTTGGTTACTCGATGCCAAGCTTTGCCCAATAGTGAATGTAGGAAGAAGAACTTGTTGTAGTATTCTAAAGTTTTATGTTCCTGCCTGTGAAGTGATACATGTTCCTAACAATACCCAACCACACAATGTTATTTGAAGCTTCTGAATGCTACATTTGACAAACATGATTCGGTTAGTGCGTATCCATCTGCTTAATAAAAACATCTGGAATCCTGTACTTTATTTTGCTGACTTTGAAATCGTAAAGCAATATACTACACTCAAGGGATAATTAACTATCAGGTAGAAGTCCATAGCTCTGAAACATCCATGAGGATCATTTTCCTTCCAAAAATCCTTTCCAAAGCTATCCTTGCTTTTTGTTGTTACTCCTTCCCACAGAGATGGGAGAGGACGGATACACTGGACCTTCAACCTCGGGTGTTGAAGACACCTAGGTCAGTGTCAGATGGGTCAGTAATTTTGAAATTCACTGCAGGATTCTCTCCATATTGCCAATGTGGATACTGATGCAGGCCCCTCTCCATAATCCCCTCCACCAGCCATGTCAACGCTTGTCATGTGACATAATCACCATCTCCACTGACATTACTCTTGGCGGATACCAGTGCAATACCAAATCCACAGAACCACATGTACACCAAGTGCAGAGGTCATACCCAGAATAACTCAAAATGAAAAGATGGCCAGCACCAAATAGTGAAACATAACTAAGTTTACTGTGACCACTCCATCCAAGTAGTGTGAACCCACACTACAAAACTGAAATCAGACCGGTTTCGGTATCACCATGCCTTCATCAGTGATACCATTGCACCAGCCCTGGGGCACAGCAACACCATGTAGATGGTGTACATGGTGGAGGCAACCCATAATTGCTCGGGGCCTCCACTCCTGGTAGTGGCACTGCTGCATTCATCTGTGGAAGAAAAGGAGTCCAATCCACAGTGGCCTATCTAGTTCACTGTGCTGGTGGTCATGATGAAGCAGGAATGAATGTTACAATGCAATGAAAGAAAAATGAAAGAAGTGGATAATATAATGTATCAATTATTGCACTGTTATTCATTTCATTGGAACAAGTTAGCAATGCTGTTGACAGGTTGTTTCACTGGCGAGTAAGAACACTGGCCAGCAGGCTGGGCTCCTCCATGACAGGCTCAGTTGTAAAGGAGCAGCGTGCATGCATGAGAACAGGCCTGTAGGGCTGTCGGCAAATTGCTGTGGGCACTGAGGTCTCAGGATTGGGCGAGATGGTGGGCAAGCACAGTTCTGATATTGATACCATGCATTACATAAACAGTGATTATGAGAAAACTTAGTAACTTGTACTAAGCTGTGCCAAAAACAGGACATATGACGTCCTGGGAAGGTCCTTCCCAGGACACAGGACACAGATGGCCAAATCTAGAACATCCTGGGAAAAACAGGACGGTTGGCAACCCTAAACATGTCTGTAAAACTAATACTGTACGTCTGTGATACATAACCAAAAAATGTAAACAGTGAGTCATGCATGGTAGTAATGTTACTGGAAGGGATTTGTGTAGCCTTAGGTTACATTATGATGTACAGATTAAAACTTGTTCACATGTCTAATGCCACAAAACAGATGAGTGCTAGACTATCTCTTATCTGGAGTCAAACACTGTACCTATTGCACTATGATTGAATTGAGAACAAACATCAATGACATGTTAAGTTGCAAAGTCAATTACAGGCAAACTACTTTTTTGAACTCATAATGTCCAAAATGCTAAGAGGAGTGCAATGATGATATTCTCATTTGCATAACCAATGCCTAAGTCTCTGCACTTGCATAATTACTTTTTTTTCAGTTTTTAGCATAGGATGGGGCATTCTGATTCCCTAAGGGGCATTGATGACCAGCACCGACATGCAATGCCAAATGTCATGCAGTATATGAAGAAAACATGGATGAAATAAACTGTAGGGATCTTTCAAGTTTGGGGGTTTTCCACAAAGAAAATTAGTCCACAAAAATCATAACTTGAGGTAAATAACATTTTCACAGGATCTGAACATTACATCCATGGCATTAGGATGGAACAGGAACATCATAAGCATGTCACACCACATGTACAGTTAAATAAACAGGAAAAAATCGAGTACAAGTTCAACTCATTGCACTAATGCGGGTCTATATTAGAACATCAACAAACCTGCTAATTGAATGGCTTTATACTCAAAAATGCTGGTAATAGAAGTGTGTTTTGTGAGATTGCGATGCAGTGAAGATCGGAAAATTCGCCCATTCCTCACTGTACTGCGATCTTGGAGTTGGCATATATAATTAGAATGGGTGTGGGGGAGCGCAGCAAGTTCTATTACCTGCATTTTTGATAATAAAGCCGTTTGATTTAATGGCTTAGTCGATGTTCTAATATAGATCCCACTAATGCAATCAGTCTACATTGCACTTATGGTGTCAGACATTTGTTATTTTTTAATTATGTGGTACAATCATGATACTGAGGGGATATTACCTATAAGACAATGAAAAGGAATGTGAACGTAAAATATTTTCTGCAGGGCAGACTCAATCCTAACATTTTTGTGAAGTATTAACCATATTACCTTTGTTCATGGAATGTCTTAAAGCCATGCATGAATATAAATCCATCATTTTAAATGTGTACATATGCTTAACTTTGATCCATATTGACAATGTTGGAAATAACATTCGCATTTGTAGGCATCTTCACCCCTATGCTGAGATGTGTGTACAGCAACCTCTCATGAATCTGTGATGACATGCCCAGTATGTCGATCACGCTTCATTCATATTTCACATATTTGTTAGACTTCCTTGTCTGACACACCCATTCTAAATGTAATTTTGACAATGATGGATCCTTAACACATCACTGATCGATCCAGTACTGATACTTAGTAGGCGTTAACTGCGAAACTCCTAGTCCACATTGCTGTGCTGCTCAGGCATGTACACATCGTGTAGAAACCAACGTATTTACTGCCATCGCTCATTATGCAAAGCGAGTAATTCAGAAAGGATAATGAGTTGAGAGCTTATTAGCATATTCAGCAGGCCCAGAGATGTTTTCTTACACCTTATAAGTGCCACATGGGGTATGGATCTTCCATCTCACTAAACAAGATTTATTTCTTTCGCAAGTATTGCTGAAATTTAACCCCCCCCCCTCCACACACACACACACACACACACACACACACACACACACACACACACACACACACACACACACACACACACACACACATTTTTCCTCCACAACTAGGGAGGATAAATTGCCATAAGATACTGCAGGTTAAGTCTTTTTCCATACAACTGTTGATTTGTACTGTGTTGATAGATTTTTGCTTTGTGCTGTCTAACTGTATTATTTCACTATTATCTGTTCAAGTCATCTAAAGTGCATGTGATGAGGTTAGCACAACACACACTCATGGGTATAGATTTCATAGCTGTCTAACAGGCAGACACTTAGGACATTTATTTTCTGGCGAGATACCACTGTTGACAATGTCACTGCAATAGTGGTCAGTGAAACAGCTGTGTAACACTGCGAGTTATGGGCTTTGTTACAATGACCATATTGTTGATATGCTTATAATGATATGTACTACTTAGGTGGATATTCCTGCATCTGTTATTTGTTTGTGTCTCATATATTTTGTCTTGATTTTGAGGGGATTCATTAACCCAATACAATGCTGCTTTCATTCTTATGGGTAGCAGCTTATGTTAAGTGTTATGTTCATAGGTTCATAGGTTCATAGGTTCATAGGTAGGTACTAGGCTATCTGCCCAAGGGCATTTATAAGCCTAGCCAGAATGTATTGGCTTTTGCCTCCTGTTTAAGTTATGCTGAATAACTTGCCTTATTGTTTAGATAGTTGTTAGTTGTACATTTTTAGGGGTGCAGGTATGTCTTTGTAACACTTGACTATGCTATTTACTGGCTATTGTACTGATATATTTTGACCCATTATGGTAAACTGTATGTGCTACCTTGTGTGTCAACTTCAGATGTGCTATCCATTTTCTATTCCATCAGAACAGGGATATGGCTCCTAAAAGTAGTAAGGGCCCAACCTCACAGAAGCCTCCTTTCTCAGAGGCTGAGAATGAGGTGATACTAAAGGTCCTCCATCTCCATGGTAGACAGCTCCTAGATATATACACCGCCAGCAAGTCCTTTCTTGGCAGTGTCTGGCAGCAGGTGGTCGAGAATGTCAAT
The DNA here is from genome assembly GCF_019279795.1 of Protopterus annectens. Taxonomy (NCBI): domain Eukaryota; kingdom Metazoa; phylum Chordata; order Ceratodontiformes; family Protopteridae; genus Protopterus; species Protopterus annectens. Next base: position 501,224,358 of record NC_056744.1, read on the forward strand.
GCTGTTGATAGCCAGCACCATATATATATATATATATATATATATATATATATATATATATATATAAAATGGGTCTCCTTCATTTGACTGAAAATACACTTCACTGAAAATGAAATTACTAGGACCACTTCACTGAAAGCCCACTTCACTGAAAACTCATTTGACTAAAACTAATTTCGTTGAAAGTTATTTATGTCCTTTTCCCCACTGTAGTGTGATCCTGGAGTTAGTATATATATTGGGGGGTGTGGGGGGCTTTGCCCCCCACATATGTTGGTTATGTATCATCTTCTGGAAACAGTTATTCATTGCACTTGTAAGTATCAATGTGTATAGTTTAAAATGTTTATAATATCTGGGGGGCTCTGCCCCACCCCCCCCACACCCCCTTAATATATATACTAACTCCAGGATTGTACTACAGTGGGGAAAAGGCCATATATAACTTTAAACAAAATGAGTTTCAGTTAAATGAGTTTTCAGTGAATTGGTCCCACTGATTTAATTTTCAGTCAAATGAAGTAGACCCATAAATATATATATATATATATATATATATATATATATATATATATATATATATATATATATACACATATATAGAGAGAGAGATAGAGATAGAATGGCCAAACATAAGGCAACTGACATGATTCAGAAGACCAAACTTAGAGCAGAGGCTGTGGCATGGGATCAGAGGGCTACTGGTGGTGGACTGTTTACTAAACCACCACCTAATTAGACAATGGAGTTGCTGTCATCAATCAGGGATCCTGGCATCTCTATTCCCTATTACATGACTGAAACCTTAGGTTATCGAACACCTAAAGGTCGATCACAAAATGTTGAAGTCTGAAAATTGTGAACGGCCATTTCCACACAGGGAAATGAGTCATTTGGCCATTATGCAGATTTTATTCTTTCCCTGCTGTAGAGTGATCTCAGAGTTGGTATATTTAGTTAGGGTGGGTTGGGGGGTGAAGCCCCCCACTTTATTTCTGTTTATAACTTTTTTTTTATTTGGCCAACAGCATTGTTTCCCTGTGTGAAAATGGCTGTTTTTGATCTTAAGGGTTCGATATTTTGTAATCGACCTTTAGGTGTTCAATAACGTAAGGTTTTGATCATGTAATATAGACCCGGCATCTCAACAGAGTTTCCCAGTGGGCTGCTAGATGTGAGGGCAAGGTGCTGCAACCTCAGAGGATTTCCACTAATGATGCCCCAGGTATGCCATTCAAATAGTTTTACATAAATCTTTGCAACTGATAGTAACATGTATGGTTATAATACCTCTCCCTCTCACCTGCTGCATGTAGATAAATCTGGTATTGAGGTGCTATGACTACCTGCTCATGGCGTTGGCATGCTGACATGTCTTAGTTATCTAGTCATCTTTAGTATTCACTGAAATCATACCACCTGCATGTGTGCAGACACACACACACACACACACACACACACACACACACACACACACACACACACACACACACACACACACACACACACCATGCATACTCACACCCGTAAACCCCTACAATCCCCACTCACACAGACTCACACACAGACAAACAATCATGTATTAAACATGCACAGGGCAGCTTCAGTACCACAGCATGATGGAACATTGATTTTTCTTGGGTATGTCTGGTGTGTAGCTCAAAGTAATATTTCAGCGAAAAACATATTAACAGCAAAAATATGGGAGGGGCCTAAAATGGTAAAGGAAGGCCAAAATGATCAACAGAGATGCAACTCTTGACCATGTACTATATGAAAAAGTGCCTTTTTATGACGTTCCAATTACACATGCAACATTTTTTTGTAAATGTAACATCGTTTGCTGCTATTTTTTATGCAAGCATGTTAAATATTAAAAGAAAAATAAAGTAAGTGTTATAGTTTTAAAATTAGGTGAATGGAATAAACTAAAATTAATCACCAGTTCAGTCAAATACCTTCCTTACTTGTTCTGAATGAATAAGTTTCAGGGTTAGAAACAACTTCTTCAAGAAGGTCAAAAATTCATTCCAAACTGACAGCTCTCAGAAGGGTGTTGTTCTACAAACAGCAAGCAGCTGGTAACTGATAATATTAGTCTGGAAATTAAATTGATGAAATAGATATTTTTGTATTATCTTAATTTCCCCAAACTAGAGGCTGTGTCTCAGTGTAAAGTGTTAAAACCTACAGTGCCTATTTTCCCACCAGCACTCAAACTTAGCTTTCAGCTGTTTATGAAATTCTAGATGCTCATTCATTTGCTAGTCCTAATAAGCCAAAAGGTCTTAAACATCTGAACTCAACAAGCCTCTTAACAAGGCACAGTAAGTGTTGGATTTATTGAACCTCCTGCTGATGTATTAATCAAAACAGGAGCTTTTCAGCTTTGGCATGTTGGCTGTAAATCATATGAACGTTGAGTATTAGATACACACCACTAGAAGACAAATAGGAGACTCACAACAAACATATCCATGTGCCAAACTGACAAACTGCAGTCTGCAGGAAAAACTTAAGAAAAACAAATCCAGAAATAGCTAGGCCTATGGGCTACTGACAAAAATTCAAAACAAGAGATCATGAGTGGCGAGTAACGGTAAGATGGATGAAGAATCTACTGTTACGCAATCAGACAAAAAATGTAGTGACACATCAGTTTCATAATTGTGCAGATGCCTGAGGTTTGGGAGTAAATTAAATAATTATATTTGAAAGATAATATGTTCTGCTCACAGTACATCATTTTAATGTCAGGCTGACAAACATCCAGGTGTGAGAACAATACTGAAAGTACAGAATGTAAAGCATATGAGATGACCAAGAAATTGTTTCTTCACTGTGTATCGTTTGTCAAATAGTTATAACAAATCAAAGACATTTTTAATGAAAAAGGAGTTTGAATACTATATACATCACCCTGCAACAAAGCACCTGCAAAACTGAAGAAAAAAATAAAACTTAACCAAAATTCTTCTTCCTGGTTAGGGATCACCTGTCTGCTCATGACTGGCAGTAGAGTTTTACAGTGTCAAGTTGCCAGCCTGGCACCCAACTTTCTACAGAAGGCACACACATGCACGCCTAGGGCCAATTTAGAGTGTCCAATCCACCTACAGCATGTCTTTGGGATGAAAACCATGTGGCCACAGAGAGGACATACAGACTCCGCACAGAAGGCACCCCAGTCGAGGATTGAACCGGGGTACCTCTTGCTTTAGGTGACAACACTAACCACTGCACCACCATGGCCACCCTAAAACTTAACCAAAATTAAAATGCACAATTTTGAATTGATGCTATGGGACAATTTAACTGCATGTTAGCAACATAAGCTTAATGTATTAGAATGGTTATTATACCTTATGCATAACCATAAATCAGTTTCAATTTTATCCCATTTGAGTGATGTTATTCTATCTTTAGACTGACTTTTTTTCACTTTCATTGAGACAGCTCTAGTGCTTTAGCTCTATATGACAAAGAAATGTGATATATATAAAGATTCTTTATAAATAAATGTATATATACTAACTAAGTAGTAAACAACAGAATACTGACTTTGCTTACTACATTTCAATAAGCAGGACAATGACTAACTTACTAAATTGTTTAACAGGTATCTTCTGCCATTACTGTAGCCATCAATGCACTCTTTTACACAGTTTTTCCCCAGACTTCATAAGACTGTCATGTGATAAAGAAGCTGAAAAGTAATATAATTCTTACTATACTAATGAAGTGCTGTTTGCGATTGCTTGACCAGTGTAAATACATACCTGGATGAAATGAACATTCATTTTGTAAAAACAAAATCAATGAAACAGACTTACATTCACTTAATGATTTTAAACAGAATCTCTTCTTACTAATGTAATGGTGTGCAGGAACAGAAACAGATGCTGACACGGGTCATTAATTTCCTTGAATGGGACAATAGTATAAAATGATTCCATAGATTAGAACTACAGGCGTAAATCTTTTACAGATTCATAATAAATTGTCATAGAACATCATAAATATGAGATATTTAACTTAATCAGTGCACAGAGAAGCATCTGAGCTATTATTTTGAAAATCTTCTTGGCATCAATAAGACAAGAGACTGAATTTTCGCTCATGAGGGAAATATTATTAGGATAAATGAAAGCAATGAATCTATAATAAAAGCCCTCTAGAGTGGTTTCTGGTCTTGAATGGTTTTAATAATTGGAAGCAGCTTGGATGCAGAAATGACAGGCAAACTTTACTCATTCATTTAAGCCTCAAAAATAATCTCACAGATAAAAATAAAATCATTTAAAGTTTTCAGGCTCATTAACCAAATAATAGTGACATTTCCTTTTATGAATTTTTAAGCTACAATATGTTAAAAGAAATGTTATCTTAATCTTAATTATCAGGATATTGACAGACAAATGTTCTTTAAGTACCAAAAACAGTGATGAAAGGGATTACAACATTGTTGTTAACCTTTGCATTTCTTGTCTGTAATTGGTGCTCAGAGAGTCTGTGCAATTCATGCAGGTGTGCATTATCCGCAGTATACACTTTTGTACATGATGCTGTAGTTGCCTGAGTGTAAGAAATTGTAAAGTGATGTAAATAACTGCAGCCACTGTTCATTGTTCATGAAAAGAATCAGTCTCTCCTTCTACAACACCATGGTTACAATTTTGCTTAGCGCAAAAAGGTCTTTCTGGAGAGCAGCTAACCACATCGACACCACTGTGGTCAAGTACATCAGTCATTCTGGCAAACATTTACTGCACAACTGTCATGGCCTAGCCACCATTCTGTGCTAATTTAGTCCTCCATTTTTTCTATCCTAGTTTTCTCATCTTCTTCATTTTCCATTGCTATTTTCTTATTTACCTTACTTTCAGACTAACACACCCTTTACGTGAACACAGTATTCTCAGTCATGAACATTAAAAATGCGTAGTGTATTCCACTAGGTGTTGTGGTAGGCATTTAGTGTAGCAATGCATTCTGAAGAAAGAAAGGTAAAATGAAAATAGTTTATTACTCTATACATCAAATATTGAATTATCACTGTACAAATGCAGCTCATGTCATAAATAGCTGGTAGCAAGTACAAAAGTGATCCACACTGTACTGTTTTCCCACATTGCTGTTATATCGCCACTCACATATTGCTAATGGAGAACATTGCACTGAAGCAAAAAACAACTTATTCAGAACCTTGTTACAGTATGCCTTGTATTTCTTTTTGTAGAAATGCTGCCTGGTCTGAAAGCTCAAATAAGCATTGCTGATGTGGGTATTTTAATTAACAATGATTAAATGAATAGCTGAAAAAAAACCCGGCAAAACCCCATCAGTGTATACATATAATTGTGCTCTGATATTTTGAAAGACACCTGTTTTGTGTTTCACAAATGTCATCTGTGAATAAAGTAGTGAAGACTTATTAATATGGAAATTTCTCCATGAAAAAGCATTTTGAAAATCATCCCTTTCTGGCCAGAGAGATGAAAAGATGTATAAAACAACTCAACATCAACTGCTACAATTGTACGTGTGTTGCATTTCAGGGTGAGATGCTAAGTATTATTTTAAAGGTAAAATTAGGTAAATATCACCTCAGCTGTCTTGCAGTACACAGCCAGCTGTGTAGGAGTAACATATGTCACATACAAGCATCTTGATGAGCAGGATCTATATTATTTCAGCAAACACTGTTTAATCGACCCAATAAAGTTGAAATCCCTAAATTTCAAAAACACAGAGCAGAGATTTTTTTTCCCCAGGAAAAAAAATCACTGGGTCGTGTTCAGGAGTTTGCCATTTCCTTCACTGTAGTGCGATCCCAGAGTTAGTATATTTAAGTACTGGGTGTGGGGGGCTTAGCCCCCCCCCCCACAGTGCAGGGTTTGGGGGCGAAGGCCCCCACTTTATTTTGTGTTTGGATTTTCTTTTGTTTTTTTACGGATCAGAGATTTTTTCTCCCTGGGAAAAAAAATTGCTGTTCCATGTGTTGGAGATTTAGGGATTTTGACTTTAATGGGTCGATTAAACAGCATTCACTATTTTAAGTGTTTGCTGAAATAATATAGACCCGATGAGCACAGGTAAATAGACGTTTCTCTGTGGCAGCAATCTAAGCAGTCCTAGCCACCTAAGTGACTTATTCCAACCATAGTAGCAGGTAATGTTGATTGACCCATTCCACAAACATCAAACCAAACCCCTAGTCAGTAAACAACCTTAGTCCCTCATAACCACCAGTGCCTATACCCCATTACCCCATCCAAGCATATACTCTACTATGTATTACCTACCTTGCAATCTAAGCTATACCCAGTCTATATACTACCTTAGAACTTAAACTATACCTAGCATACGTAGTACCTTAAAGTTAACCTATACTCAGTTTGTATACTACCTTACAACTTAAACTATACCTAGCATATATATAGTACCTTAAATTTAATCTATGCTCAGTTTATTTACTTCCTTACAACTTAAACTATACTTAGCATATATACTACCTTAAATTACCTATGCTCACTTTGTGTACTACCTTACAATTTAAACTATACTTTCCATAGATAGTATCTGAAATTTAATCTATAATCAGTTTGTATACTACATTACAACTTAAACTATACCTTCTATATATAGTACCTTAAATTTAATGCATGCTCGGTTTGTATACTACCTTACAAGTTAAACTATACCTAGCAAACATACTACCTTAAATCAACCTATGCTCAGTTTGTATACTACCTTACAACTTAAACTATACTTTCCATATAATAGTACCGTAAATTTAAACTATGCTCAGTTTGTATATTACCTTACAATTTAAGCTACAACAAGCATATATATTACTTTACAACTTATCATACACAGAACATATACACTACCTTACAACTTAACCTTTACCTCATATATAGTTTACTTGCAGATGGTGCAGCAGTAGCATTGTTGTCTCACAGCAAGAGGTTCTCCCGTTCAATTCTCGGCTTGGGTTGGAAGTGCCTTCTGTGTGGAGTCAGCATGTCCTCCCCACGGTTGAGTGGGAGTTCAAAAGACATGCTTTGAATGGGTGTGCCTTCATTGAAGGTTGGGCATTGGGCTGGCAACTCAACACCATAAAAACCAACTGCCAATCATTAGAGGACCGAAGTTTCACTGTGGTGACCCCTAACTGGGAAAAGCCGAAAGACAAACAACAATAACATAGTTTACTTGCAGACTTATTTGTCCAGTGACTACTGTGCTGTTGGGGGAAGGGGGAGGATTGAAATAACTTGTGGTGAGTGACAAAATTTTAGTCGGCTTGTTAGGAGTTAAATGTTATATGGAAATTGAAGTATACTTAGGGCAGGAAATGAGGTAGTGATGGGTGGGGTTTTGATTTTATACTGTCAGGCTTAGATTTAATTAAGACCTTTTTGGAGTTTTTTGTGCAAACAGTACTAGTAAGCCACATCTGAGTGACCAGTAGTCTTCAATTGGAGGCCTGGTATTTGGTAGCAGACAGGGAGATGGTTGAGGTGTGATCCCTAAAGGAGTGGTGGGTGCAGATAGTGTCCCAGGTGGAGGAGTACTTCAGATAAGCAGAAACACCAGCACAGTCACAAAGGGAACATTCCATGGAGCACAAAAGAGAAGTACGAGAAAGTGCAAGGTTCCAGAGGTGCAGAGCAACTTGAAGAAGGCAGCAGGAGTGACCAACATAGGGGTTAATGGAACTATCTCAGACTAATACAAAAAATAAAAAAACGTGTATGCAAAACAAAAAATAGTGTCCAGAGGTCGACAGTACAAACAAAATTTATTATAAAGCGCTTTTCATTTGAGATAAATTTCCAAACTTCTTCATATACAATTACATTCATATAACATGTACTGTTGACCTCTGGACACCATTTTTTGTTAATGAAACTATGACAGTGGAGCCCTAGTCATCCACAGATAGTGGTGTGACCAGTCATCTACAGCTAGTGGTGTGAGTGTTGAGGTAGATGAATTTACTAGCAGAGAGGTCAGGAGTCGATAAGACGATGGATTTTCTGTGAGTGTTAGATGAATCTGAGTGGGTTAGGTTACAATAGCTGTTGATATTCAAGCTAAAGTGCAGGAGGTGAGGAGTCATGTGGCAGCTATGGTTACAGACAATGGAGCAGGTGTATCTGGTTTGGAACCATCAAGTGAATGAATCACCCAGGTGATAGGGAAGGGTGGGGACTCTGGGGAGTCTACTGTTTTGGACCTTGAAACACAGCCAATAGATTGAATAGTGATTCAAACTGTCATGGGAAGTCAGGGTTTACTACCCCTCATATTGCTTCATCTGTTAAGGAAAAGATATGGAAGGGCGAGCATGTTGATGCATTTCATCTGACTGATGCTGAGGAAGCACAGTGATTGGTTGAGTTAGAGGGTCTAGGAATCAAGGATTTAGTGGAGGCTTTGGGAAAGAGAGGGCCAGGTAATTTTCAGGTGGGAACCTGGTAAAATTGGGTCCTGGGTTTTGTTTACTACATGTTGGTGGTTCTTGAAAAATACTTGTTGCAGGCTTTACCCTTTTTGACATATTTCCTTACTATTCTAGAGGCACAGAGGCTGCAAACTGGTAATGCTTGGCTATAGTATGATTGGCATTTTCGTAAATGAAAAGCAGTTGACAAGACATTGCATTGGGATGTAAGGCATGCTGATATTGGTTGGCAAATATGTTTGACAATGCAAGGGGACAAGGTAGGCAGGTGAGAGAGGGTGAGGTAAGATTATGGAAATGCTGAGCTTATAATGCAGGTAGAAGGTGAGGGAGGGTGAGGTTAGATTATGGACATGCTGAGCTTATAATGCAGGTAGCAGGTGAGGGAGGGTGAGGTTAGATTATGGACATGCTGAGGTTATAATGCAGGTAGAAGGTGAGGGAGGTTGAGGTTAGATTATGGACATGCTGAGCTTATAATGCAGGTAGAAGGTGAGGGAGGGTGAGGTTAGATTATGGACATGCTGAGGTTATAATGCAGGTAGAAGGTGAGGGAGGTTGAGGTTAGATTATGGACATGCTGAGGTTATAATGCAGGTAGAAGGTGAGGGAGGTTGAGGTTAGATTATGGACATGCTGATCTTATAATGCAGGTAGCAGGTGAGGGAGGGTGAGGTTAGATTATTCACATGCTGAGCTTATAATGCAGGTAGAAGATGAGGGAGGGTGAGGTTAGATTATGGACATGCTGAGGTTATAATGCAGGTAGCAGGTGAGGGAGGGTGAGGTTAGATTATGGACATGCTGAGCTTATAATGCAGGTAGAAGATGAGGGAGGGTGAGGTTAGATTATGGACATGCTGAGGTTATAATGCAGGTAGCAGGTGAGGGAGGGTGAGGTTAGATTATGGACATGCTGAGCTTATAATGCAGGTAGCAGATGAGGGAGGGTGAGGTTAGATTATGGACATGCTGAGTTTATAATGCAGGTCGCTGTTCATGATCAGTTCATAGGTTTCACCAAGTGTGTTCAACATGTGGAGGTAATCACACAGCAGCTAAGTGCTGTTGTAAAGAAGGGGGAGTTGAACAGGCATGCCTGATGATATGGGGGGGGGGGCGTCAAACCCTTTAATGCAAGGCAGCCCAATTTCAGAGGTACTTTTCTTGGGCACAGAGGAGCTATATTCGTTTGAGTGCACACGGAGGGGCAGGTTTTCTCACTCCTCCATTAATGTGCAGGTGCTTGCTGCTCAGTTAACTGATTTTTCCAAGTCAATGATAGCTAAGGAACTGATTAAAGGCTTCATGAGGGAGGGGGTTCTAGTAAGTTATAGGGGGTTGGGCCAGAAGGGGCACTATGCCACAATTTAAAGTCAGTGTAAGACAAGGAAGAGATTGCACAAAAGTTGCTGGGTAAAGAAGTTGAGACAAGTAGACTGTCAGGCATTTTGAGGTGCCACCTTTTTTTAGTTATCACATTTCTCCTTTGAGTCTAGTGCCTAAGAAGAAGAAGCCAGGCAAGTTTAGACTGATTCATCATTTGTCTTATCCCAGAGGGGATTCTGTGAATAATTTCAATGCTAGATCAGATGCCCAGGTGCGGTATACCTCCATGGAGGACACAGTGCAGCTGATCAGAGAATTTCAGCACTTCTGGTTAGTTAAATTGGATATTGATTGGATACTGAGTCTGCTTTTCAACTTTTACTTATTAAGGAAGAGGACTGGTCATTGGTTGTTATGTTTGTAGGTAAAACTCTTATTTTGATAAGGCAATGCCAATAGGGTGTCAGTTGACTGTGCAACATTTCAAAAATCCAGTTTAGCATTGCAGTGGATTTAGCAAAAGAGGGTTTCTGATCAGAAGACTGCCCATTATCTGGATGACTTTTGATTGACTGGGGAAGGTTGTGATGGAGCGTAAGCAGGAATGGTGGCATTTATGGATACATGTCTGAAGTTGGGTGCACCAGTAGCTCAGGGTAAGCTTAAATACCAAAGTCAGGTGTTAAATTTTCTGGGTTTAACATTGGATGCTCAGAGGCACTTATTTTGTTTGCCAGTTGAGAAATTGTGTAAAGTGAGGGATAGGACAGAGTGGGTCAAAGGGAAGGAGAAGGTAAGAGTTAAGGAAGTGATGGATTTCCTTGGCTTGATGAATTTTGCATGCAGAGTGATAACGCTTGGTACGACGTATTGTAGATCGAGTGATGATGTATTGAACGATGGTAGGAGTAAGCATCATTGAGCCAGGGTTACTTAACTGGTGAAGGAGGATTTGATGTTATGGTCAGTGTTTTTGGAAAGCTTTAATTTTGCATTTTTTGGCAGGATGCATGGGTAAAATGTGGAGTTGTGACTGATTACAGATGCTACAGCTGGGGTCATGGTATGGAGGCATATTTTGATGGTGAATATTTTTTGACAAGCTGTCCTTCAGAATAGCAGGATAAATGGTGGAGAGATGTGGCATTTTTAAAACTCATTCCGGTTTGGGTGGCTTCAGTGGTTTTGAAGAAGAGGTTGCAGAATAGGAGAGTGATTTTTCTTTCTGTTAACAAAGCAGTTACTCATATTTTGGCAAGCAAAATGTCATTCAGAGTTTTGTTGGTCTTACATAAGTCAATGTTACAGATGTTGTTAATCAATTTTAGTTTTTTAGGCAAGCATTTTCAAGGGCATTTTAATGAACTAACCAAAAGTCTCCCTCATTTTCAACTTTTCAAGTTTTAACCTCTAGCAACAGAGGCAGGACAAGAGTCTGTGGTGTTGCCAGAGGAGGTGTGGAACCTTGGGAATCTGTAGTGAGATAACTGATTCATAAATTTTCATAAAATTCTACATGGAAGTCATATAATGCAGCAGTAGCTGCATTTTCTTCTTTTGTCTATCAGTTGATAGCTGTGTATAGTAAGTGGTCAGTTGTTTTTGGTGATGGGATATGTAGTGTATTGGTGACTGGTGGCTTCTTGATGAGGTAGCAAGATGAATTAAGGAGCATTTGTCTGTTCTCAGAGCAGCTGGTAGGTTATCAGAATTAAAGGATTTTATGAAAGCGTGTCTAGAGAATAGAATGATTAAGGGCTGGGATAAAGTTAATTCTACAAGAATGGTTAGTCATTTCCTTTTAAAATAAAGAATTATTTTGAGTGTTATTGAAAGGTTTGCATACCTTGGCCACTCATCAGGTAAATTACACAGTCTGGGCAACACTGATGGAGCTCATGTATATAGGAATTTTTAGGATTGGGGAGTTTTTGGAGTCATTACATTGGAGGGATGTTTGAATCACAGATTCATCGATAGTGATATGTTTGAGGGGGTTAAAAACAGATCAGGTTGGGAAAGGGCAACAGGTAGTGGTGCATATGAATGATGAATGGTTGTTTGCCCGGTAATGTGCTGGTAGTTGCAGAGGGTAAGTAGTGGTGCATTGTATGATTTGTTTTTTTATTTGGGTAACGGCAAGGTCATAGTTCCAGTGCAGCTTATGTTTATGCTTATGAGTGTATTGCACAGTCAATGCATTGTAGGGATATGCTTTTAGAATATTCATTTAGGATAGGGAGAGCATGGTTTGGATTAAGAAGTGAAATCAGTGGAGCTGATGCATAGGGTGTGGAGATGGTCTTCTAGAGATTTTTTTTCTTATATAACACAGTGGTGCTTTTCAGTTTTAGTTAATTGTCGTTTTTATCCTGCAGATGGAAGCATTGTCTTGTTGGGTCACTCATTTATTTTCTAGGTGGTGAAGACAGCTTTAATTCCATCTGGATGATTAGTTTGGATCAGGACAGCTGGAAGGTGTCTTGGCATAGTTTTAGAGGTCTCAGGTGGCATCAATTGCTAGGGAAGCTTTGGTTTAAACATTTGGGCTAGACATGTAAAAGAACATTGATAAGGCAGATTGCTACTGATTTATTACAGATGAAGCAGTGATTTCCACAGTCAGTGATTGCATGGTCTGAGATTATACCCATGTTGGTATAGAGATATGCAGAATTTTATGGGTTTTTAGAGAGCTAGTCTGTTTGTTAGTCATTGAATATCCAGGGCATTAAAGAATTTAGGTGTGTTGTAATTGAACATAGGGAGTTTGATGATAAGGATGCGTCATGGCACAGAATGGATGGTGTTCACATGATTGATATATGTTTGGATCTGTTTATTCTTGAAATATCTGATTAATAAGTAGTCAGAAAAGGGGGGACAGCCTGTTGTGGCAGGCTGGTGGATGGAGTAATAGGGGGGTCCAGTGGAATCCTCTTCTCATCCCCCCTTTTTGACAGTTGGCTATTCAGAAGTGAGCAGTGGTATGCTATTTTGAAAGTTATAGCGGGTTGGACTGAGTGGTGGAATTTAACATTGGGTATGTAAGGTGAGAGTTCTACACTCTGCCTACACTAAATGTTATTTTATTTGGATGTAATCTTGTTGCTTATTTATGGTTGTGGATAACCCTTGTAATGACCAAAAATAAAAAAGCGATGGAAACCACAGCAATACTTTGCACCACTTTATTAAAAAGTGGTTTCCATCGCTTATCATGGACTGAAACTAAATGCCTGAAAATGCATTATTGTATCCTTTGGGAAGTCATCTACCCAGGGAACTACAGCATTGACAATACACCCCTAAAACTTGACCCAGTTGTTCATGATTTTGGAAATTATGTGGGTAGTAACCTAACTTTTGACCAACATGTCTCTATTGTTGTAAGAAATTCCTTCTATATTGTGCAGCTTATAAACAAAAGGACTGTGTCTAGATCTAAGGATGTCATTGTCCTCTTTACTCAGCCCCTCATTAGGCCAATCATTGAATATAATATCCCTTTGTCATGCATCTGTCCAGACATATGCAACAAGTGGAATGCCCACAGATTATAGCAGAGGGAATAGATCAACAAAAATACTAAGAAAGATAGATGTGATAAAAACAATGCACAGTATTAGAACAGACTAGGATCTACTATGCACTATTGGAGATAACAAACTAAAAATTTCAAAACAGTTGGAAAGACTTAGAAGATACGAAGATAAATATAAGGGAAAAGTACAAAATAAGCAATTTATTGATGACCCAAAAAAGTTTATAGAAAACTGGGAAATAAGGTAAAAGGAATTGAAAGACCACCAAAAAAAGAGGAAGTAGATACATTTTGAAGAAGTATCTATGAAGGCCCTGTGGAACATAACAAAGATGCAAAATGGATAGAAGAAGTAAAAGAAAGAATAATAAGTTTAAAGGTACAGGATATGAAATGGGATGAAATAACAGCCAGAGAGATTGAAACAAAGTTGAGAAAAGCCTCTAACTGGAAAACCCTGGGCCCAGATGCAGTACCTAACTTTTGGCTTAAAGTATTAACTTCTTTGCACGAGGATTTAGCCAAGAGTAAGAACTATTTATATGTGCACCCCAAACACACACCACACTGGTTAGCAACAGGAAAAACAATGCTCTTAAGAGTGAACCTGCAAGCTACCTTAAAAATTATAGAGTGTCTTCCAATGACATGTAAACTATAAACAGGAATTGACGCTGACAGAGTTTATAGTCATTTAGAAGAAAACTCAATTATGACAGTAGAACAAAAGGGGCAATAAAATAAAGTCATATGGAACAAAGGATCATTTGTTGTTAAACAAAGTTATAGTGGAGAACTGTAAGAAGGGGAAGAATCTAAGTATGGCATTGATTAACTACAAAAAAAAGCATTTGATAGTATCCCACATTCATGGATAAAAGAATGCTTAAAAATGTATAAGATACACCCTACATTGATTGACTACATTACAGTAACCATGAAACAGTGACAGACCACTTTGCAATTAAGCCATGATAAAGGACAGATTATTATCCCAGGGATGAAAATTCAAAGGGGGGGGGGGTATTCCAGGGTGACTCTTTGTCACCATTGCTATTCTGCCTTGCCATTAATCCATTAAACTGTTTACTTAACAGCTTAGGCCATGGCTACAATATGGCTCCTAGAAAACAACAAAGTCTAATGACTTCTCATCTTCTCTTTGTCAATAATTTAAAACTGTATAGCTCATCAGATGAGGAATTGAAAGCACAGCTGCAGGTTGTCAAAACTTTTTCAGATGATATTGGAATGTTATTCGGTCTTGATAAATGTGCAAAAGTAACATTTAAAAAAGGAAAACTGCAGCACTAGGAAAACATCAGTTTGGGACAAGAATGTGATATAAAAGATCTGGAGCAAGAGGGAGTGTATAAATACTTGGGAATTGATGAAGGATCAACAATAAAACATGAACAAATGTGAATAAAGCTTGGTAAGGAGTACTTTAGAAGAGTTAAATTAATCCTGAAAACAGCATTGACATCTAGGAACAAAATCCAAGCTATAAATCAATTTGCACTTCCTGTCCTAACTTATAGTTTTGGAGTGATTGACTGGCCTCAAAAAAGTATTGAATAGACTGGATATTAAGACAAGAAGGATGTTTCATGCTTATCAAATGATTTATAAAAATCAGTGTATACCGAGATTATATATTCCCCATTCCGAAGGAGGGGTGGGCCTCCTTGAAATTGATTACATGTATAGATCTGCAATCATGGAACTCCACACATATTTACTGACCTCACACGATCCAAATGTAGTGAAAGTTTTGAAACATGAGGAAAATAAATCTAAGATTACGTCTCTGCTTAATTTAGCAGAAGCATATCGACATAAAGCAGGAATGGAAATCAAACCAGAAGTGGATAAAAACCAGGCAGCAACTGAATGTGCCAAAAAACAAAAGAAAGAATATAAGGTAAAGGACCAGATGAGAAGGCAAAAAATGTGGAAAAAACATAAATATAGTTGCAAGTATAGAAAACTTCTGGAACAGCCTGATGTTGATCAAGAATGAACACTGGAATGGTTAATGAGAGGCTAATTCAAACCAAGAAATGAAAGGTTAATATTGGCAGCCCAAGACAGTAGACTACATACACGCTGTTTTACAATGTCCATTGAACATGTGGGAGAAACAGACATATGTAGGTTTTGTAAAACCGAATTGGAAACAGTCACACACTTTGCTGCTGGTTGTGATGCACTAATGGCAGAGGGACTGAATACTGAAAGGCATAATGATACGGCGAGACTGATACTCTAGAGATTGTGAATTGTGCAAACATTATAGTATTGAAGTGGCTGAAAAACACTAGAAACATGAGCCACAAAGAATCATAGAAAATGATGGTTTATATCACATGGTATCACCCAATACCAACAGTTCAAAATATAGATGTTAGAAAACCAGATATAGTGGTCCAAGAAAAGAAGGCAAAAGTAGCATTAATCATTGAAATCACCACGCCCAGTGACTACAGTGTCTTGCGTACAGAGAGACACAAAGTCATAAAATACCTGGATCTGCAGGCAGAAATGAGAGCCATATGGAAGAAAGATACCCAGACAGTTCCAATAGTAGTAGGAGCAACGGGTCTTATAAAAAAGAATTTACAATCATATTTAGATATGTTACCAATTCCATACAAATCGCAGAAGGAGTCATTACTGGGCACATTGCGGGTGCTGCAAAGAGCACTTTTGGCTGACATCAAAGAGTGAAACAATACTAATTTCATAAACTTTAATTGTACTTTGACTAAGACATGGGGTCCATTCCCGTCATGGTATTAGAAACCCAAAAGACTTGGAGAAATTAAAAATGACAGATACCTTACTAAAAGGATACAAGACCAAGCAACATGTTCTACGTGAACTGACTCAAAGCCCTGTCATTACACTTGGTATCCTATAAGCTGCTAAGAGGTGACCTGTGTCTGGCATACGAGGCATATCCCAAAGTGTTTATGCTAGTTTACTTCTTTAATTATAACTATGTTTATCAAAAAAGTGCTTTGGTTTAAAGACCCTTTTCAGGTATGTTCTTGGCTAAAATGTAAATAGTAATAGCAAATTACAATAACTTAATGGTTCCTATTATATACTCAAAGAGGTGTTTCTTCGAACGCTGCTTCATTGACCATTAAATAATGAAAACACAAAACAGCGAACGGTCATATAAGTGATTTCTTTCTCTGGGAAAGAAATTACTTGGCCACCTCTGTTACTTTGCCATTTTCCCCATTGTAGTGTGATCCCAGAGTTGGTATATTTGGTTACGGGGGGGTGGAGACATAGCCCCCCATGTTGGAGGATGTGTGTGAGGCGTGAAGACCCCCAATTCGCATTGTTTGTAGTGATGTGTTCTTTTGCTTAGGGTAAGCGATTTCCCGTGGGGGTCTATGCCCCCAAACCCCCCTAACTAAATATACCAACTCCGGGATTGCACTACAGTGGGGAAAACAGCAAAGTAACAAAGATGGTCAAGGAATTTCTTTTCCAGGGAAAGAAATCGGTTATATGCTCATTCGCTGTTTTGTGTTTTCATGGTTTACAGGTCGATGAAGAGGCATTCAATGAAACGCCTCTTCGAGTATCTAATATAGACCCTAACTTATCATACATGAAAATACAAAATACAAAGATAAACAGCAAAACTAAAAAATAACATGATACAGAATATATGATGTAATTACAGTGCAAAACATATGTACAGAACAATAAGGTACCAAGCAGGTATGATCAAGGCATATTAATATAAGAATGTGCAACCAATTTAGACTTAGAAGGCAAGGGGCAGAAGGAAGGAAGGAAGGAAGGAAGAGAATTTAAATAAAGAAAGAATGACAGCAGGATTCAATAAACTCCATGTAGGCTTTGAGCAAAGCATACACATAGTTTACATGTTTGCTAGGTGAGCAACGGCACTAATTACATATTCATGCTGCACACTTCATTTAAACATGAACAAGTGCAGTTTCATGGCAGGCAACAGTGTTGGCAGACAGGAAACTGTATAGTGCAACACGGTTAGAAAAACTGTTTCCCTTACACCAGTCTAGTTTAGCAGGATTGAGTGGAATACCACAGTAATTACTAGTGTTTATCATATAGTAATAAGTATATTAGAGTGTCAGCCCAGGTTGGATGGTTTGGAGACTAAGCCAGAGAGGTGAGATTACATTGGTTTGGACATGTGCTGAGGAGGGATGCTCGGTATATTGGGAACAGGATGCTAAGGATGAAGCTTCCAGGTAAGAGGAAATGAGGAAGGCCTAAGATAAGGTTTGTGGATGTGGTGAGAGAAGACATGCAGGTGGTTGGTATGACAGAGAAAGATGCAGAGGACAGGAAGAAATGGAAACAGATGATCCGCTGTGGCAAAAATTAATGGGAACAGCCAAAAGAAAAAGAAGATCATATAGTAATCTATCTGTTCCAAACACAGTACAGGACATTGTATACAGTGAAGGGTAGTGTGAAAACTCATTCAAGCCAGTCTGTACAACTGTTGGTAAAATGATCTGTAAGGGTACATGGTCTGCCATTTTAAAATAAACAGTAAAGGGACATGTTTGTATTGCATAAGGACACACAGATGAATTGTAGGAATGAACACAGGGAAAGAAGACAGGTGAAATATTATAATGTACAGCAGATGAGGGCAAGTAAAGGGAAGACATTTGTAGCAGGAACAATAATCACATATCAGCATGGTACAGTACAGACTTCACAGTAACAATGTATTTTATGTGACTGTCAGACAAGGTGACAACAATGGAGAAGATATATCTTTGTGAGATAAGCATCCTGACATGAACAATGGAGAGGATATCTATCAGGGATGCAATACACAATTGGAGTTGGTTGCAAATTATGAAGCTGTGCAAACTGATATGACTGAATATGAGTGTAATGTCAGCAGAGGTCTACAAAAAGTGGGACACAGTTACAGATCCAAGGACAACAGTAAAATAAGCACACAGCAATCATGGACAATATCAGAATAATACCACCAGTAATACCATGTCTCTAACACAACATATATGATTCTGAGAGATCATAGATGGTTCTGCATGAACACACTTGTACAACTATTATGACATGTCTCCACTCTATGAGGGTAATCATGGACACTGTCCTGACAATGTAACATCTGCTAGAGGTGTTAAGAGGGACACTGCTATACCTGTATGTGACATTATGATAAATCCAGGCTAGTTGACTGATGTGCATGGTATATATATATATATATATATATATATATATATATATATATATATATATATATATATATATATATATATATATATATATATATATATATATATATATACATATATATATATATATATATATATATATATATATATATATATATATAGCACAAACCACATTGTCAAGAATGTAATCCATGCCATCAATGTTGTCGAACAGCTATGTATGTACTGTGTGCATCACCAGAACAGGTGTCATACATGCATCTGGTGTAACACCTTAATGGGTGTTCCGCACCTTCAGACATTAATGTTTATACAATAAAAAGAGTTTCTATGTATGGTCAATAAGATGTGTGGCAGCTCATTGTAACAAAGGAGTTACACTTCAGTTACTCATCACTGAAAGATGTGTAGTGAGGTACATGACGAAGGGCGCATTTTACTCAGTTACTGATGTGATGAAGGCTGTGATATATGGTGGTATTATGGCCTTTAATGTGGATGTCCTGTACATACTCATTAGTTGTGTTACATACAAGGGAGTTTTCACAACTGTGGCCAAATGCTGGTGGACATTCCACAGAACACCTATCCTAGGACACAGGTCACATACCAATTGGTCTGCTTATAGGGTGTGATGTCTATATTCTCCTTGGTTTATGCATTTGTTTTCATAACATAACAAACCCCCTTTGTTTTTGCATCATCTCACATGTTGTCATGGCTGTGGCAGCAATCTTTAGTGTGTGTTGATACTGCCTGCATTATACTAATATCACAGTTGGAGCCAATTATGGCTCAAAATCTTTAGTCCTTCATACAGCTGTTTGGACACAGGATGTGTATGTCAATCTTAACATCTATAAATTAAATAATGGACAAGAAAGGGCCTAGTAGACAACCCTGATGTACAGACCTGATCACTGGACCAGAGATATATGTCACTTCACACATTTCAACATATTTGATGCCATGTATGTGATCCAGTGGTCTACCACTTGGTGATATAGGTGTTTATGGCCCCATCTGACAGTGTTGAGTGAATACCTTAGTGTGGATTTGTGTCAAATGTTTTGACCTGGTCAATTTCCACAGGATTATAGTGTTCTCATCATATATGGCCTTGATGACCTCTGTCAAAACATCTAACAGGTGTAAAAGACATGGATTTAGTATTAACAACTCACACATGCCTGTTACTAGTTTCCCTATAGAAAAGTTCCATGATTTCTCAGCAAGAAAATACAGGTCCTACAAACCATTCATGATGTATGTGGGTAGACTGAAAGCCCTGTCACTGTAATCTGTATTGTACAGGGTAAGGTGACTTTTGCCTGGCCTACAGGCTAGTCTCTGACCCTGCCCTGATGGGAATACTGCACATCTGCAAATCAGCTATAGCTGTTGACATCAGCAGTGTTTGGTGAGGAGAAAATGCTAATAGCAGTGTCCCACATGCTGGTTTAAAATGCTTTCGCTAATGTCAAGAAAGTGCACAAACACACACTAAAATGCTTTCTCTAATGTCAAGAAAGTGCACAAACACACAGCCCAGCTGAGTGCAATGAGATTAGCACTCCCACCTAACTAAGGACACACACACTAGAGAATTTACTACTTTATGCAAGCACCATGGCACAAGTCTGATTTATACAATGCTGCAGAACAACTTATAGTGGATGAAATCAGCAGTGGATGTTGGAGTGAAGATGTTGGGAGGCCAGCATAAAATGGATGTATGGGCATGTGCAAATGTCAAAAAATTGCCAATCCATGGGATTGGAGTGGTAACTGCAGAATACACACTTATGCTGTTCTGACTTGAGAGACACACACGCACACACATCCCAGTTGACTGGAGTGAGAGCAGTACATATCTAAGTGCACAGGCAGAAGAACACAGTACTATATACAAGTGCCATGGCACAAGTCTGGCTTTTCCAAGGCTACAGGATAGCTCATGGTGGATGACATCAGCAGTGGATGTTGGAGTGAAGATGTTGAGAAACCTGCATGAAATGGATTTGTAGGAATGTTCAACTGTCAAGATATTTAAAGTTCTGCATGTTAAATACACTGAAAAATATGAAAACCACGAAAACTCCAAAAAGTGATAAACGGACTAGTTCAGCAAAGCACGGGCTGTTTATTGAATGTAAGCGCTTTCGGCTAAGATATTCCTCAGCCTTCTTCAGACAAAAACAATATGTTATTCACAGCAAAACCTTATATATAAAAAATATGTGCTAATTAAAACAATTAAAGTTCAAATTCATTGCTAATTAAAACAATTAAAGTTCAAATTCATTGCTAGTTAAAACAATAACTGTCTGTGTTAATAGGTATTAGCCCTTTAAAATTTAAGTTTTTAGCCAGTCAAGTGGTTAATGAATTTGAACTTTAATTGTTTTAATTAGCACACATTTTTTATATATAAGGTTTTGCTGTGAATAACATATTGTTTTTGTCTGAAGAAGGCTGAGGAATATCTTAGCCGAAAGCGCTTATGTTCAATAAACAGCCCGTGCTTTGCTGAACTAGTCCGTTTATCACTTTTTGGAGTTTTCAAAGTTCTGCATGTTACCAGACTGATGAGTGTGCAATATTTATGTGGTGGTTGTATTCCAATGTGAAAGTATCATTTAAGAGGCAGCTTTACAAACTGTATGCAAACAAGTGTTCACATTACTACAAAGCATTTGAAAATCCGAATGGTATGTCACACAGCATTTATTATCTTAAGTAGTATAGTTGACATATTTGTAAACAAATACTGAGACACTAGGATTGCAGTGCATGAGGGGAAGTAACACATGGCTGCATTATAGTTATATGACATATTCTTTAATAGGGCTTTCATTTTTATATGATTTTTTAATATTTTTTTATGCTTCATTTTTTAAGTTTCCACATCTAGTTTCATGGCACGAAGACTAAATGGACAGTAAACAGAATTACTACATTCTATTATCTACTTGGCATATTGTACCATCAAGCAGTGGGTTTGTGTGATAGTTGGCAAAATGTTTACGCATGTGAGATACACACTTCTACTGCTTTCCCTGTTTGTGCATAGTTAAGGAGTGTGCAGACACGACACTCATTGCTAAAATTATGAGAGTTAGTACTGAGTGTATGAAACACAACTGCTTCATAGCTGAATCTGTGGAAGCAGGTGTAAATGCATTGACACATTCCTTTTTCAGCCCACATGACAGAAGTTTCAAATCCAGCTGTATGTAATACTTTTAAATTAGTATTGATAATGCAGTAAAATTCTACTTTATTCTAACTTCACCATATGTTAGTGTATTTTGACATAGCACATGATGTTCAAATGGCATTGCACAGAGGGGTAATCACACCACAGAAGAGTTGCTCATTGTTGCTTTGCACTGGTGCATGATACCAAATTCTGCACAAATATAGAGGACCAAAAAGTGAAGGGCTCCATTGTTTTTTTTTTTTTTTGGCAATTATGTGTGTTGTGTGTGATTCTACTTTTGACCAGATTATAGGTGTTAAAATAGAGTAGATAGGAAAGTGGTGAAATGGGGGGCATCAGGGGGAAAAACAAACGGAAAGCAATATAAGAATGTGCAGGAGGGAGATAGGAAAGAGCCACAGCCACCCATTTCTTCAATAGTGTAAAATGAGAATATGTACAGAATATTAATTGAATTTGGACTGTCACCTCCACAAAAAGGGGAGGCAACAACACAATCATGTCATATAGCCAATTGGACCAAATCAAGTGTGTCAAAAAGACACATGTCTGAAATGGAAAGCTATGTATGGAACGATATTTTTTTGTGGGACAGATACCTTTTTTTTTTGCTTTAGTAAGAGAGGAATGCTGGGTAAGGGATATTGGTATTTTTGAGTCAGGTACATTGGGTATATGAAGAAGCAAATGCAAGCAAAAAGAACAAACAAGACAAGATATAGGTATGGTGAGGAACACAAAAGGTTGGGGGAACATCATGATTGGGGTGATTGATGGGAAAATGCAAGCTCATGCCCTATCAAATATAGAGACAGTGATAATCTAGTCCTCACCCACAAGGCTGTCATCACTGTCCCCTTATTCTGCTGGCTGTTGGAGTGCTTGACATCTTCTCCTCCTATGGATCATTAGGGAAAGCAGACTCTCCATTTGGCATAGGGGTATACCAATGGTGTAATGTACAACCCTACCACCAACCCTGGCATCTCCTGGCAGGCAATGAAATCCCTACTTCCACCAGAATTCCCAGAGTGTATCACAGCACCCTGTGCCAGAGTAGTGTTACCTGAGGGCACAGGTAGTGCAGGGGCAGCACAAGCAATACTGCCACATTGGGTCCCAGATGTGCTAGACTTCGATGCCGGAGCCAATGGAATGGGAGCAGACAGATCCACTGGGGTTGGCATACCTCGCTGTGCTGTGAAGTCTTTAGTGATTTGGTACAGATGGAAGACATGGAGACAATTTGACAACACATAATAGAAAAAAAAAGAGATAAGGGTTGGGGAGAGAGAAAAAAATAGATAAAATTAGTACCATCATATTTATGTGAAGTATTATATTTAAGTATATGTCCTAACATTTACAAACCATAATTACAGATTGCTCAGAGTACTCCATGCAATGGGCATATATTGCACATGTGCTTGATCCAACTACAGAGATTACAGTTAACAGCAGGGCCTTTATGCCACTTGCACAGAGTTTAATTTATGTACTATTATTAAATAAATGGAGTATTGTATAGCTGTTACCCATGGTATTTGAAACCACAACCTCTAACTACAGTCTTACACTTGACTCCTAAAGATGGCTTATGCACAGACTTATGCATGCATGCTTGCTTCTACAGTTAAAATATGCACGCTCAATTTACTACTACCATATAGAAAAAAAAAAAAATATATATATATATATATATATATATATATATATATATATATATATATATATTGTCACCTTTTAAACGTACAACAATACTTCTCTTGTGCTGCATACATTCCACTTACTTCCTTCAGTCTCTCCAAATCATCAGCATGAGCCTGCCAATTCACCTCAATTTCAGGATTAACTGTGAAAAGAAGAGCAAGAACAGACAAGTATTATATATACCAGTCTTGCCTATACTATGTTTTCTGTGTGTTCTAAATTCTCTTTATTAGCATACTTTCACAGCTGTTGGATGTCATTGGTTTGAAAATCATCCAACCACTGATTTAGAGTATCCCTCTTGGTCATTTGTAGGTTGTTGAAAGGGTCCCTACACTGTTCTCCAGTGTGTGGAATACCAGTCACATTGGATACAGCCTTGGCCAGACAATGCCAAGATTCAGACTTGTACTGAGAGCCAGAATAGTCCCAATGCAGAAGTCTTTGGCTGCGGCGCTTTACCAGGAGTGCAATAAATATCCTAAACTCCTGAACACCCCACCTCTGTGCCCTAAAGTGAGCAACTTACTCTTTAAGGCGAGGCATGTCTAATCCCAAAAGTATATCAATGGCAAATGTTAATTTCCTGCCAATTCCTGTTATGACATTTCCTGGTAGCATGCAAACCCAAGAAATGATACCAACCATGTCTGTACAATGTTAAGCAGGGAGTAACAGTGCTAAGAAGGTTGGAAATCAATGTCTTAAACTGAAGGGTGAATCAGACACTTAACATTAGTTTGAGAGGTGTCTGCTGTTGCAATTGTTAGGTGATTTAACTTTTGCAGACATGCACTGGCGGCATAAATTTCATGACATCACACATTTTTGTTTTGGCTTTATACACTGATAAAACTGATTGTTACAGTGTGGGATTCAAAACCTATGCATAAGTTTCATAGGCTCATAAGTTCATAGGTTCATACAAGGCTATCTGCCCTAGGGCATTTATAAGCCTAGCCAGAGTGTGTATGGCTTTCGCCACCCATTTTAAATAAATTTTGCTATGCCCTATTTCAAGGTTAGTATACTGTGCCTCTGTCTAACAGTGACACAGAAGTGATACCCAGGGTAAACCTATGATCTCCCATACACTCATCAAGATTCCTCTTGAAGAGAGTCAATGAGGGACTCTGCCTAACCTGGACTGGGATTTTATTCCAGAGTGAAGGGAGCCTCTGGGTTATGAATGTGTCCCTCCAGCATGTCCTATTTATTTCAGTGCTGAGGTTCAAGTCCCTCGAGTGCGTAGCTCGATGGGATTTGGATTTTCTGAGGTGCAGCATGTCCATTAATTCCGGGTTGGACATGGCTTTATACATCAGGCACAGATTGCCTGGTAGTGCTGGGGTGCTCTCAAAAGCCTTGAACCAGGTTTCTGTTACTGCACAGATATCGATGTTCTCCATGCTAAGGAGAGTTTTGAGTGCATGCATCTTGAGGTTTAGACTTCTGGCATTGAGTAGCATTACTCTTAGTTTCTTATCCCTTGTGATACCTATGGAGGTCGGTTTGCCTTTTGAGCCTTGTCTAAAAAAGGCACTATGGGGGTAGCAAGAGCCTTTGCCAATATCCAAAAGCCCAGGGGTGACAGGTGCAAGCTGTCCCTAGTGAAGGGACAAACATTTTCTTCCACAGCAGTGGTTTTTCATTTTTTCCACGGAAGAAGTACTTCTCAGACACAGCCATGAATCATTCATAAATACAGATGACAGTCTGAGGTGTTCACCATATATGGGTGTGATCTGACAAAGTCCTTATATATATATATATATATATATATATATATATATATATATATATATATATATATATATATATATATATATATATTCATTTGTGTATGTGTCTTATTTAAGTGTGAAGGCCATCCAAGTCAGATAACAGAAATGTACTTACAGAAATATAGTAGACAGTATAACTTTAGTCATACATCTGAATATACCATAAGGGTGTCTTATCCCTTACATATATAATTCATATTAGCTCCATTAACTAAAGTGTTATAAGTGAGACTGAATATAATGTGAAATGAAACAACAGTAAAAATGTATGGAAGATTAGCAGCATTGCATGATGGAAAACAAAAGCTACAACAATGTATTCTTTTTGACCTTTACAATGTCTATGCCCTGTCCGCAAGTGTTCTGTCTGCTTCCTGTGTGCACCACTAGTCAAGGTTTCTGCACTGCTAAGCATCTCCTAAATGAGATAATCACAGCTAAACCTGACATTCATTGTGTTTCTCCATTTTCCTTGTTTGCACTACGTCATGCACCTCACAAACACTGACATCTCTAGAAATAAAAAAATGGGAAATTAGTTGAAATGAAAAAAAGAAATCTATGAAATAACCAGTAGAAAATATTTGCTGGTGCACATGAAATACTTTTACACACATCTGGATTTGTACTCTTACTCCAATGAAGCTTCACAACACAGTAACAGTGTCTTATCCCTCTTTGCCACACAAACAGCTTTGCAGCAGAGAAGTAAAATCATTGCACATTCAACAAACTGCAACATCATCCACAGTACTAACAAAATATATGACAGTTGTTTGTACATGTATTAATTTCAGATGTAATGCACTGAGTGATCACACAACCATTTATGACTCTTGCTTTCGAAATGCATCTCTGTCTTATCTCTCTGTTTGTTGCTTCTTCTTGTCTTATCTGAACAATAATCCAAGGCATGCAGTCTGTAAGGCATGATGTTTCATTGTCCTTAAAATGTGTGAGGATATTAAATGGCAATAATATACAGTTGTGAACAGATGAAGGAGGGGGTTGGATGTTATGGAACAGAAACTGTAAAATGTGTGCTGCTTACTTACATTTAAAACCTTGATGCAACTACTTCTACACTTTGTAAGTCTAACGTGGCTAACACACCTACTGGAGGTATAGAAGTCTGAATTGCTGCCATGTTTTCCTTCTGCATTCCAGTAATAATTCACAGTTGCAATCCATTATAAACAAACACTGAGGGAGTGCTTGTACTATGTTTACATTTGCTACACAGAGCCAGATAATTGGGTTTCACCAATTCTAATGGGTTCACCACTCATTTGCATCTTCACCATGCTCACAGCCCCAACAGGCGGGTGCAGGGGGTGCCCCCCTCTGCAAAAAACTTGATGTGAGGTATAGTAGTTTAATTTACCTGTGCTCCTATACGGGCATCACATGATCTGTTTGACAACAATGTAAAATATACTGAATTCATTCAGCTGATTTGACATTGTGTCAAGTTATAGATTTTTACTTTCATTGTTTTTATGGTGTTTAGAAGAGAAATTATTTTTCCATTTGAAATTTTAATTTTAATATGTGTGTGTGTGTGTGTGTGTGTGTGTGTGTGTGTGTGTGTGTATATATATATATATATATATATATATATATATATATATATATATACATACACATATACATTAGTAAATGCTACTTTTATCTGTATGCATTTCTTAGAAGTGTAGTCATGGCATGGGCATGTTTTTTAGGGCATTTCACTTTTTCAGATGCACAGTCCTATTACCTGTCATCACAAGTGTTAATGTTACAACAGTTTTTCTCTGTATACTCTTCTATTGTTATTTCTGTGAAATGTAAATGCTCTATATGGTCAAAGACACAGGGGTGTTAGCCTTAGTTGATGTAAATGCAGAATGTGGCCACAGCAGGGCATATGATCAGGGGCACCATAGAGCCACTGACATGATTTCGTCTACATGGAGGAGAATAGCTGCAGTGGCCCATGAACCGATGGCTATGAGAGCAGCCTGCTACACAGCCTTTCCACTGTCAGTGATCCAGACAGCTCACTGGAACATGTGGGATACAGCGAGTAGCAGGCTTAACTGTGGTTGTCAAAGCAGTACCAAGAATATCTAAACTGAGATGTCTGTCTTTACTTACATTTATTTATCTTAATACCTTAATAAAGACTTATAAAAGTTGAGCATTGAGCAATTGTGTAGGTGGATCACTTGTATGTCCTTAAGGGATTGTTTATATAGTTCTCATGGGCTTTTTCCAACAGAGGTTTAAGATTTTATACAATGAAGATTTTGGTCTTCTATTGTGTTTTGATGTTCTTTCCTATTTGTTTTTGTGCATGACCTTTTTACTTGTTGTTTTGGTCCTTATTTGGGTCATCCTGATATAATGTACATAAGGGTTTTTTACATTCTCATATAACAGCCATTATATCTGCTTATGCTGTATTGAGGAGCCTATAAAAAGGGATTACATAAAGTTTGTCTTACAGCAAATGGTGTTTGGATTTATTTGCTTGAATGCCTTACTAAAGACTTCTAAAAGGTAAAAAAGATAGCTAACATTCAGAAGCTGTGTTGCTAGAAGACATGTATGTCTTTAAGAGGTTATTTGCATATTTCACATGGCTCTAATTCAGAGGAGGTTTAAGGTACTATACTATAAAATTCTTGTTTACAAGGGTCTTTTGATGTTTTCAACTATGATTTTTCCAGGGTGAGCTTTTCACTTATTGTGTTGTTTCTTATTTATAAACAAGCTATAATCACACTAATGTAGATTTTGTTTTGTTCCTAATTTGGGAAGTTTTACAATTACCCTAATGATAAGACATAAGAATTGTTGATGGTTTTCAGAGAAATGGTCAAACTATCCATTTATGCTGTACTGACCTGTCCATACAAATGCTGAAACATTTCACAGCTTCAGCTAATGGGACTTGGCTGGGTTGGTTTGAATCCCTTATAGAACAAGTATAATTTTGTATCACTTTGTTTATGTTCCCTCTATATAAAGGAGACTTTCTAATTCCAAAATATGTTGGCTTTACTTTAGCTACATGGTGGACCTATATTCAAGTTTAAAAAAAAAAGGTGTTTGTATTTACTGTATGCAGAGCAGCTGTTGAACTACTTTCTGATTCTGAATTATTCGCTCATCATTTAGTGTAGACTTTATATATATATATATATATATATATATATATATATATATATATATATATATATATATATATCTTACTTTGGTTTTATCAGTGGCCCTAGATTTATTAAGTCTTAAAAATTGTGTTCGTATTTTTTGTATGCTGAGTTGCTTTCCAATTACTTTCTGATTCTACATTATGTGGTGGCACCTTCTGATGATGTAATAAGGGGGGGATAGTATGCAATTCAATATCTCTAGGCACTGTATTGAATACAGTCCCATTATGTCAGGAGCAGGTACTAAGATTCTATAAAATATTTTGCATTAAGGAATCTCACTAACTGTTTTTTTAAACAAGAAACATATTTATTGAATTATCACTTATGACATAGGCAATCATATGCTTCTATAAATGAAAACAAAACATATTGTCATGTTTTTAGTTGCAAACCTTATGCATCACATATAAGCTTCTATATAGCCATAGTCAATCAAACATTACATAGCTCATTCAATTCCTGTCTTCTCCTCATTAACTGTTCTGAGCATAGCCAAAACTTACCTAAGAACTCTACAATGTCTAGGCAACGTTCACTGGTGAAGCAAATCCACATGTATGACTGATCTGGTATTGCCAACAGGAAGCCAAGTCTGATGTACAGGTGGAGCTATATATCCAATAGGCTGTGTAGCACAGCAGTTCCAATGGTAGGTCAGCATGGCTACCATGCCTGCATTCTCCCCATTCAAGCTTGCATAGCCACTAGCCCATCAGGGAATTAAATCTGTTTTGAAAACAGAAAGCTGTGCACCATCTCCACAGAAATTTGGGGGTTGGCACATAATACACCAATTTGCACATGTGCATGGCCCTAGTCTCACCCCTCCCAGTAAACAAAACCTGCAGAACAGGTCCAACTGTATGTAGAACTCAGTACTTGATGCATTCTGACTTCCAACCAGTTATTGCAAGTAGTACATAGTCCCACACAGAGGTGGAGACTCTGCTTTGTCAATAAGCCCATTATGTTCCATAAATAGCTTGCATACTAACACTAAACCAGTCAATGTATAGTACACTCAAGCATACTTTACTGTAGGATATCATTGAAGGATGCATACAGCCTTCATTTTCTTTCTAAGACTGATCAGCCTACAGGAGAACAATTTGTTGCAGTGTTATATCTGTTATCTGTTTTCTTACACTGCATGACACACACTATACAGTTTATATGGAATCTCATCCTGTTCCAGTTCTCTCTTGTTACTTTTTATTTGAACATAAATGCACTTAATTGTTAAGGAATTTATTGGCTGATTGCTTGATTGAGTGACAGAATGGGCTACAGTTTTGTGTCACTTTATGTGTTAAAATCTTCCGCAGACTACAGAAAGCATGACTATCCACTACAAGCTGTTTATTCCCCTTATTTTGTCATCAAAATGCAGGAGCACAAGACTCAAAATCAGGAAGTACCTAGCAGTTACACAGCATACAGGATATACTGACATAAACAACTTCAGAAAAATATTCAATCTATCTGCTTATGCTGTAACTCTGAGCCTATAAAAGGTGAGAAATTAGTGAGATGTGGCTGCATTATTCTAAATGTTTTAATCAATATGTGTACAAAGTAAAAGCCAGCGGGTACTCAGAAGCTATGCAACTAAAATAATTGTATATCTTTAATGGGTTATTTACATATTTTCCATGGGCCTCCTTCAAAGGAAATTTAAGGTTTTACACAATAAACATTTTGGTTTATTAAGGTATTCTTGATGTCTTTGCTTATGTGTTTTTCCTTTCTGACCTTTTTACTTGTCTTGTCATTTCTCATTTTGGAAGTTTTGTAGTTACTCTAATGTTATAGACATATTTTTTAAAGGCTGAGTATTTTATCCACTTACGCTGTCCTTACAAGCCAATAAAAGTGTGACATCTGTCACCTCTTCCATAGCTTTGGGCTGGCTTTATTGGCCTGACGTCTTACAAAAATCTGTAGGTATTTAAAAGCCATGTAGCCGGAGCACTAGCATATTCTTAAGGGGCCAATTTACCATAGGTGTCCATCATTTTAATATATTAAGAGATGAAGATTCTGATGTCTATAGAGGTTTTTTGATGCTTTTCTTATGTGTATTTTTTATTTATTTTTGTAAAGATTTACAAATAATATAAAATTATTAACTGCACAGTTTTGCTGGCTTAAAATGTGTTACTTTGTATTGCATTTGGCCCAGGACATGACTGAACAGGGCCTTTGGATTACCTAGTGTTAAGAAATCTTTAGAAAATTCCATTGATAAGAAAGGAAATGCAAATATGAATGTTTAACATGCTGCATGTTAGTACAGCAAAAGACACTTGGCAAAAAAGAAATGTCAGAGTTCAAGAAAATGTAATGTATGCTGAAATCCAAGCTGTAGCTGGCTCATCTACTGTCCAGTGTTGCTCCTCAGTCTGTCCCCTTCAAGTTGAGGGGCCAACAAAAAGATTGTTGCTCCATTCCCAGCTAGCATGCCTAACCTCAGCACCAAGCCAGGTCCCACTTCTGCAGCCCGGATATTTAAGAGTTAAAAAAAGCAAAAAAGGTCATTGCTCCATTCTTGGGAAGCAATTCTACCCTCAGGAGGAAGCCAGGTATTCTGCCCCCTCAACTCTCAGTCTTTTCTATTTTTAAAAACTGTAGCGAGATACTCTACAATACAAACCACACATGAAACACTGAGGCAAGTGCTTCAGTCCTGACAGGAAGCACTGCAGTACTGCCAATCATGTCCAACACTTAGTGAAAGGGCAGCTGCCTCTTCTCCCCAACCAAGATGCACTTTCACTGAAATCCTTTTCTACCTTCAATATATTTGCAACAGCAGCAGCCAGGTTTGTCATACCCATGTATTACTTTGATGAACATATATCACTAACATGGTGAAATGGAGAGGCACACCTATGCAATGAGCTACTTAGTATTCATAGCTCAGCTGGAGATTGTCATTACCCCCAGGTCACATGACTCAATATCCTTTTTAGCTGAAACTCTCTTGAAGAAATATTAGTCCACTGATATAGTACTGTATGTGATGTTACCCTTTACTTTAAAATGAATACTCTCTAGAATGCATTGAATTGTTTACATTTACTTGCAATAGTTCAAAATGTCGTAAACTGAGAGTAACTATGTGAATTATGATTATTACAAATTAATGCTGTGAATATTATAATATAAATTAAAGTATTTACAGGTCTGTTTTCTGCGTTGTTTTAATAATCAATATATACAGTATTTACAGTTAATATTTGATCTGATGTCAGAAATTTAAGCAGAGGCCTCTGAAAGACACCACAATAACTAATTCAATGCTTTGATTTCTAAACTGAAACATCTGGATGCATCTGCATATCTAGCATTTTCAACAAGACCCTTATGTTTCTACAACATATTTGCATATCTATCTCTTGAATGTACTATTTATTCATTTATTTATTAATTTGTCCATTCAATCATTCCATTTGTTAACCAGAATAGTCCGTCCGAACAATGGTCCTTTTTCAGTGGGGACCCAGGGAAAAAAAGCTCCAAAATGTACACAGCATCAAACAACTCAATTATATAAATGAGAAAAAGTATAAAACAATGTAATTTATCTCAGGGGAAATACAGCAATTGGCAGGAATAATTAAATATGCACTTTGGTTCAGTAGTCTCAGCTTGGCAAGACATAGTGGAATTTTAGATTGCCCATTAATAAAAGATATGGAGAGGCATGACTGAAGTGGAGAGAAAAGAAAAAGGAGGGGAGGTCAGAATGGGTAGACTTTGAAGTAAGGATGGAGAATAATCAAAAGGAAGCACAGATTTAATGGTAATATGAGGTGAGAGAAGGTAAGAGACAAGAAGCAGGGGGTGTAGGATGATGTAGGGATAGGTATGTGGTCTAGGATGGAAAAGGACACATTTGTAAAGTTGAGAAGTTGTGGAAATAGAGTGATTAATGAGTCGATTAATCAGTTACCGACATATCCTTTCAGAGGCAAGATGTCCTTTAAATTGTTCAATAAAAATGTGCAGTTTAATTTCCTTCCAGATGGGGGTTGTGGGATGGTGCTCTATAATTTTACAACATAGCTATGATCTGGGAGAACCTTGAGATCCTTATCAACAAAATAACATGCAAAGGCAGCACATTTTATATCAGCATTGTATAATTTGTCACTGGTCATAGTAAGGAGGCAACATCTAACTCCAGATGTTTGTTACTTACACTTGTTTCAGAACATGACTCATACACTTCAAACATGTCACAGACTTCATGGTTTTGTCCTAAATGTTCTATCTGTATAGTCATACTGAGCCAGTACATGACATCACATTTACGTATGCTAGGATCTGATTTTATGTATTCTCAACAACATACTTTCACATAGATGAGTAAGAATGACTTTTGTGCCATTTTAAATATCAAACCCTGAATACATGGTAGCTCATCTCAGGATGAGAGATATGGCTTCTTGTAATTATTTCATGGCATCATGCTATCCTGTAATAATAACAGCTTGAAGCAAGTAAGTCATTACTAGTAGAAACTTAGCTCCTTATAGTTTTATCTGATGCCATTGATAATAAGGTACTGTATATAACACCTCCAACTCTTTATTCAGTTAGAGTTTCTTTACTCTCATTTGTAAATTCTCTTTTTGGAGTACCAACTGGTATGGGTTTGCCAGGCTTATATTGTACTTGAAAGTCACCTTTCTGTAAGAATAGTTACATGCGCTGTAAACATGATGGAGATTTATGCACAGGCTGTTTTTGATGCATGTTTGTGCATATGTCAGTGGTCGGGACCCATAAGCTCTAGGTCTGCCCTCTTCCAGAAGCATGACAGCTACTTTTTGCTGACTAACATATACTTACAAAGTTCTATATAGTATCAGATTGTAGTTCTTGCAGGGTCATCCTATAGGAATTATATGATTCTGCAACTCAAAAATGTTCTTCTTCTGCTAATCAAAACCATGCTGCATTATGTCCTAGTACCTTTATGAGTGGTATGTAATGTTTGATGTGTGCTTCAAATTCTGACAGATAAACCACCATCTATAAACAAAAAAAAAAAACAAGTAAGACATGGTTTGCAAGTAGTCTTCCATTTATTCAGAAGACCTTTGCCTTTACCAGCATGTGTTTGCAGACTATTTTCAGAAATGGTATGACTCACTTTTTTTCACAGAAATCAGGTAAATGTGGCATTTGCCTCTGTAAAGCCAGAGACTGGAGTCCTCAGTCTGCCTCTTTCTAAAATCTGTATGAGGTACATTTCTTGTTCCAGCTTTGTAGCACCCTAGAATAGAAGGTCGTCAGTTATGATGACAAGTCCATCTAGTCCTTCAAACCTAGGTGCAGCTGCAATTGAGAGCACCTCTTACCTGATGAGATCCCATAAAAATGAATTTAAGAATTTAGTGATACAACAGTGTATTCAAAGTATGTAGTTTGGAAACAGGTTCATCCAATTTAATTTAACAAAAATGTTTGGATTGTATCAACAACAAAAATGAAGCTGACATTTCCTATAACTTCTATTTTATTTATTTATTTTACATTTGTTTACCCGGGATGGTCGACTGGACAGATTTTGCCCATTTTCAGCAGAGGTCTGGTGAGAAAAGCTCCAGTAAAAGTCATAACACTATATAACAGAATATAATAGAAATATAATTCAGTATACATAACAGTGACAGTAGTAATAGTGATAGCATATAAAATAATCCAGCATGGTTACTAATAATATAAAAATCAAATATAACAATGATTTGTACAGAGTACACTTAAGACAATGCAAATATCAAAGAAGTACAATATAGAACATTAACGACTCCCCTAGAAATAAGATCATTGTTACAACAAAACAGCATGACACAAACACCAGAGAGATTGTCATTTGCCTCAGCTTAATCCAGCAGATTAAGAAATTTTCAAATCCATGTAATAGGAGCATTCCCTGTAATAAAGCATAGAGATGAGCAGTGTGCTCTTTGTGGATGTAATAGTACAATTTCAGAAGTAGTAGCAGGTGCAGGATGTGCTCTCAGAGCACTGAGTTGTAGTACTGGGTGTTTAGCCTGGGTCTGAACATTTACAGATTCCTGCACAACTTATATGGGATTTGAGAAGATTTTTAAAGGTGACTTTGTTGATTGTAGACCTAATGTTAAGTGGCACAGTGTTCCAGATTTTTGTGATGTAGCTGGGGTATAAGGAGTACTTCTTCAATAGTTTGAAATGGATGCTGCTCCATTTTGACCCACTTGCTCAGGTTTTGGGATCAATGCATATCATGATTCTGTCCTGCTTTATGTATGTTACCATGATACTTCACATTCTAACAATTCTGTTTGCACATAACATTCCTTGCTTCCATACAGTTCTGCTCTTGCTTTATCCTTGTTCTAACAGAAATTGGTGCCTTTCTTGAAGTGTGACAAACAGGTACTACCTCAGGTAAAATCCTTATATCATGTTAAGGGTGCAAACACCATAAGCTTTCAAGCAATGCCACATTTTTTATTCAAAATATTGTCTGTATTCTGCCCAACATATTCTGTACTTTATGACTTATGTTTCTAAACATACAGTGAATCAATGTTCACAGACACGTTTGCATTGCATTTTTTGCCACACCAACCTTTTTGTCCATAAAACTGTGTTTGCACACTCTTGACTGTACATCTTTCTTAAGCATTAAACTGTGTATGTGCTATACTAGTTTCAGAAATTCTGAAACAATCATGACAAATGTCTCTGTAACTTTTCTGTGGATTTGCTCTCACATTAGCAAAGAACACTCATAATCCCTGTCACTATTCATCTCCAGTCTTAACTGGCTGACTGCTCTGACTGGTAACTATATTTTTGTTACACAATACTGCAGACAATAAACTATTTTGATCAGAATTGCATGTCTTCTCTTTATCATGCCAAGTATTGCATAAACATATCTGCTTCAATATGTATTGCTTTACCTGAGCTTATAAAGATACTATTCTGAGTTGCAATTTGTATTTTTTTGCATTTACATTTCACAGTGCATTCACACCTGTTGAATTTATGTCTTGGATATGGTAATAGCATGTAAGAAGACTTGCATATTTTACTGTTTACATTCAGTAAGTTAAAGCATATTTTACCATTATGTTACACTCTACACCAGCATCTAGCTTAAATGTTTTTTCTTTAACCCCCAGATGTTTTGCCTAAAAACTGGTATTGTCATCATTAGCCACTTTGAATGAATGCCCTCTCTCATGCTAATAATAAAAGTATGCACTTACATTGTTTGTCAAATGCACTGTATTAATGAAATAAATTTTAAAATTACTGGGAAATATTTTGCATTTATACTTTTCCTTTGCTTCTAAAATATTGATGTATTGATACAATAGTTGTTTTCTTGACAAAATAATTATTGCCCATGCAAAGCATACTGATTTGATTAGTTTATTTGCAGCATGCCCTATTGTGTCTGCAGTCACAATAGGTGTGGTTTCCACCTGCTTGTTTGTTACAAAGAACTATTTTGGCTGCGATGTCCTCAGCTGCAGTCTTGTCTTTGTTATTATTTTATAAAACAGATAGACTGGAAAGGAAAGTTCAAGCCCTCTCATCTTTACTTAGTAAAGGACTTCTTCAAACTAAACAATCTAGTATGTCATTCATTTAAACATACTAAAATGCAAATTACAAGCATAAACTTAACCATCTGTTAGCATGACATCACAACCTAGATGCTCTCTGTGTTAAAACACATTTAATATGTACAGTGTTGTTGAATTCTCTAGTATAATTTGCATTCAGCTGCAATTGGGAAACTATTTATTTTACTTCTAGTAATTTCACATTGAGCAAAGGTATACTGCTGTTAAATAATTAGGGTGTCATTTCATTTCTGTATTTTTGTTTTGTTTGAAAGAGAATAACAGGAAATACGCAGTGGAAAAGTATTTTATTTGTTTGTTTTGTTTGTTATTTTAACAGATTGAGGGTTTGCTTTTACCTCTTACTTCCATCTCTTCAGTATTGCTTTTAATCAGGATGCTAGAGACCTCACTGGGTACACACTTCTGTTTCATTTTCAAATTTCAGATCCATTTCCATTAACAGCCTGCCCTTTAGCTGATCATTTATTTTGCCACATACACTTGTATCTCTTATCAGTCACTATCTCATGCTTAGGGCTTATAGTTAGTCATGTGTCATTTATTTTCTCCTGAACAGAGCTGGATCTTGGTCAAATGGGGACCTAGGCAGGATAATGGCTCAGGACCCCCCTACACACACAGCAGCCCCTCATCCCCCCACAGCCATTAGAGTGTCCCATTACTTGGCTATTTCTCCCCAGTTACCATAAACAAAGTTCAAACCTGTCAGCGTGCAATGCATTTTCTTCTTTAGTTCTACAATGATTACAGATATTTGGATATCATTTATTTATTTATTTATTTTATTTTACATTTGTTGACCGGGTTAGTCTAGCTGGATACATGTCCATTTTCAGTAGAGGCCCAGGGAGAAAAGCTCCATGTTGAGTACAACAAGCCATTAACAAATGATATACAAAATAACAATATAGAATAAAAAACACCAAATTAAGTACAATCATGAAAAAGTATACAGAAGAATACAACAAAATAGAGTCAAGGAAGAAGTATCAATTAGTTGTATACAAAAGCAGAGCATAACATTTTTTTTTTTCAAAAGTATAATAAAACTTATTTCAAATTGTATAACCCAAACACTGATGAACATTTGCTGAGCAAAACAATACAGTCTCACAATGCAAACAGACTTAGCATTAAAGATAAACGTCTCTGCCCTTGAAACTCACAGTCGCTGAAACAGTACTGAAACCCACATTCAAAAAAGTGCATCTGGCAAATGTCAGATAAAGTTTACTTTTGGGCTATTTTCAAACCATAGGCCACTTGCACACATTTTTAGTACCATGCAGACATGTATGTATTCTTTGATTTACTTTCCTGATAGTATTAAATTATATTCATTGTGTAATGCAGCACCAGTTGTTACAGTGTATTTTAAATTAGTAGTTTTGAACATTTTTCCAGTAAGTATTGAAACTAAATGTATGAAGCCATAATGATAAACCTGCCCATTTCAGAAAATTTCAACCATAAAAGGCCAGTCAATATTAGTCAATATGCACAATCTCTCTAGAAGTAAAAGTCATCTGAATCATTCCACATTAAAGAGATCCATGACTAGTAAAAAGGTTGAATCCAGCAAACAACTTTATATTTTAAAAATTTCACCTGCAAATTCATTGCTTGTTGTCCTTGAAGCATTAAGTGCCTAGGTTACATACAAGCATAGTAATCTGGTAATATTGCAATAAGGAATAGATGGCAAATGAACTACAGGTTCATAGTTACTAGGCATCTCAATCAAAGAAGGACACATTCAGAGCTTCAATACCCCCCTTAAAGTACAGCACAGTATCAGAAGTCTATCTACATGGTATGGGAGTACTCCCACAGTCTTCTGCCTCAAGAGCAATTATGCTACCTGTTGTGCTACTGACACTGATTTCAAATTTACTTAGAATGAGCAGCAACAAACATTTCTTTCCTTGAAACTCACAGTTCCTTGAAAACGCACCGAAGCTCATAATTCCTTAAAAATGCACTGAAGCTCACAATTCCTTGAAAATACACTGAAATGCAATTATTTGAAAATGCAGGTTGCGTGCTTTGGTAGGTGGTGTAGTGGATTCAGGGTCTTGTCTCCTGCAACTAAGGTACAGGGTTTGAACCTAAGCAAATTAACTCCATCCCTAACTAAGGCATTTTATACACACACATATAAAATTCAATTGTACCTTACTTCCAAGGTGGTGCCAGTAAAAGATTC
Organism: Protopterus annectens; assembly: GCF_019279795.1. Classification (NCBI taxonomy): domain Eukaryota; kingdom Metazoa; phylum Chordata; order Ceratodontiformes; family Protopteridae; genus Protopterus; species Protopterus annectens. The sequence continues at coordinate 501,262,719 of NC_056744.1, forward strand.
ATTCAGTTGTATTATAATCCCCCAAGGTAGCAGACATTCACTATGTTTAAATTCAGCAGATGTGGAAAAGAAGACGTGACACCAGGTGGTGCGTGCATCAACACACTCAAATGTTAAAGGGTCTCAAAGAATAAAGAACACTCTTAAAAAAGAAATTTAATTTTTTTTAACTAACTCTTGTGGAAGCCTCTCCCAGCCAGTTGCCCAAGTTGTCTACCTAGATCGCCTAGTACTGGATTTGGCTCTACTCCTGAATGCCATGATTTTTACTGAAAGGCAAACAGTAGATTCTTATTTTCCTCACAGCTTGCCTGGAATCTATTTCTTAAACAGATACAGAAACATTCCCTGGGATTCAAAAACATGGTGGTCATGATCATGTAGGACCAGCCAGTGTTTTACTATCCTGCTCAAAGAGCTCATTAAGAATTAACACATTGGAAAACAACTGCAAAAACAGCCAGTGCATGGACTGCAATGAAAGCATGTGTCCCTGACTAGTAGCCACAGTTTATGTCTGGAAACATTTCTGAAAATGATGTGTGCATATCTCTTGATGCAGCTCAGATCACATGTGTGTGTGCAGAAATGTCAAGATGGAAACTGCATCTAGCAGTTTTAAAGGCCTTGTGCAGTGTAATTTCATTTATTTTTTGACAAAATGAAAGAGAGGAAATGGGAGAAAAGGAAACTTTTGAAAAGGGGGACGCCAGTGGAGGGCAGTTCAAAAAGGCAAATGCTAAGAAATGAACAGAATGGAGTTAGGGAATATATGATAACATTTTTTGTGGGATAGTTGCCCATTTTATATGTATAAAGAGAAGGTAAGCTGGGGAAGACTACAAGGAAAGTAGAAGGAAGGTAAGAAGGTTAGGGTAGGAAACAGGGCCATACAAAAAAACAAAAACAAAAAAAAAAACAAAAACAAAAAAGACATGCAAGACTGAGGGGGGGGGGGTTGCTGACACACTGAGAGAAGGGGGTACCCATTGGAGTAGGAGACAAAGGACAAGGAGGGGGAAGATAATGGGGACTAGGAGGACTTGATGACAAACAAGGGTTGCATAAACATAAAAGAGAGGGGAACATGGGGATGGGGGAAGTGTGGGTATAATGAGCAACATCAAACTACCCACCTGGGACAGAGTGAGAGATCAGACCCTCACAGTGAGCAGCCTCACCATCAGACTCCTCTGTCTCAGATCTTTATGGCAATGCAAAGCAGGGACACAATTCTGAAAACTGCAAAGGAGTCTCCTCATGTAGCCAGTGCAGGTGTCTAGGCACCAGGCCACTAACTCCCTAAACAACTCAGCAAGCTCACTACAAAGCACTATTGGGTCATCACTCCTGGCACAGCCACCAGCATGAACCGGAACAGATGCCACTGGTGAAGCCCTACCTTGAACAAGACTCAAGGGCCTGTTTGCCTCCATCTGCACAGTTGCAGTTGGTGAGTTTGTCTCATCAGCCTGCCATGAGGATGTGGAGAGTGGGCCTAGTCACTGGAGACAGGTGAGCCAGGGTGGAACCAGATGTAGCTTTCTGGATCTAGCTATATAAAAAAGATCATGCCAAAGAGACCTGGAGAGAGAAATACAAATATATAAAACATATAGACTTTGAGCCATAAAAACCAATTGCACTACCCATTGAGCTATCATGGCAGCAATTGTACTGCCAAACAGATACAGACATTGCACAAAGGTCTGACTCACACTGCTAGATGTGTACAATGAACCAAATATTACTATAGATACTTGTTCATGCACAATAAAAGGTAGTCTGCCTGTGATATGCAGGTATACAAAAATCAGTTAGATACAGCCGTATAAATGTCTCACTCAAAAAAAGACAAATGTGTGTAACACATCTGCTTCAGGAATAGAACATGGGACCTGTCTAACAAGCAAGAGGGATAAGTCCTTCACCTGTTCAACCATTGCAGCATAACTAGTCTGAGCACCCCCCAATCAGTCAACAAAGACCACCAGGCAATGTCTCACATCTCTATGGCAGTGTAAAATAGGAAAGACATATAGTACCAATACTTTACAATGGTGAACTGCTTCAAGTAGCAGATAGATAGATAATACATAATGATAAGCAGGTGGACTACAGTTCACTCACTGAATCTATAAAACTGACAAAAATGATACCTATGTATCTCTCCCTCTCTCTCTATAAATATATCTATATCTAGTTATTTATCTACCTGTGTGGTTGTGAGTGAGTGTGTGTGTGTGTGTGTGTGTGTGTGTGTGTGTATGTGTAGGTATATGAAGATTAAGCTAATTTAGATTAAACTTGTTGATTAAATGAGTTCTAGATTAAATTGTGCCACTATTTTGTCTTTAGACAAATGAGTTTTAGACAATTCTACATATACTCACATTTACTAAACACTTATTACACAGCCAACTAAAAGATCTTAATAACCCACTAGCTGGACGTGCTCCAAGCCCAAAAAATTGAGAAATTTGTCTTCCACATAGTGAAGAAAGTGACAATTGGCCCATGTGAAGGAAACACAGGAGCTAAACGTAAAAAAGGAACCTTAGTGGCAGATTCACCTAAAGGTGCACAGGCAGCCAGGACAGAGCACAAAGTATTCCATCACATCTCTACTTGAACTTAAAAATTTATTGATGCCCATGAGCCTCTAACTGTGTCCCACTTGTTGGAGACCATTGCTGACATTACACTCATATTCAGGCAAATCAGTTTTCACAGCTTCACAATATGCACCCCGACCCCAATTGTATATTTATTTATTTATTTTTATTTATTTTACATTTGTTGACTGGGCTAGTCTAGCTGGATACATGTCCATTTTCAGTAGAGGCCCAGGGAGATAAGCTCCAAACATAAAAACATTACAAAAATAGAAATTACGAAATAAAATTACAAAATAGAAATTACAAAATAAAAATTCACTACTTACACTGAATAGCTTTCATGTGGAGATATGCTCCAAACATAGCAAAATTACTATATATGATACTTAAAGTTACTAAGGTTCTACTATATAAGAGAATTTAAAAGTGTATGGGTTATAATTAAATAAAAAGTTTGTCTAAGAAGAGGAAAAGTAGTTTAGAGTTTTTGCATGGGTGTTAGATATAAGGAGATACAGGTACACTTGTGGTACTAATGCTGCCATTTGTAAGTCAAAGTAGGGGAACTAGAGATGTAGGTAGAGAAAAAAGATACATATGGGGGCTGAATAAAGTTAGCTTCTAGGATTAAAGGTTGAGAGGGGACAAAGCCCAGAAGGAGGGCATATAGCAAGAAGAGATAGTAATAGGAAAAGTAAGGTTTAGTCGGGTTTAGTGCAGGGACAGAGCCAATGATTTTTCATGTGTTCTTTGAGGTATTTTTTGTAGAGAGATGTAGATGAGAGAGATGTGAGTGACATAGGAAACTTGTTCTATATTTTTCCCACAACATTGGTAAAAAGGGAGTCTCCAGCTTTGTTATTAGATTTGATATGGGCGATTAGTAGCTTATTAGCTAACGGAGTGTCGGCTAGATTTTTATATGGGGAGATTAAGTTAGAGAGGATTGGAGTATTATTTGGGTGATGAAGGATTTATTGTGTGATCACTAATTGATTATACACCAGCTGGTTTTGTAGTTCAGACCACCCGAGTTGTTTAAGGTTGTGACAGTGATGGGTTCTAAAAGGGGTGCCAGTGGCAAATCTTGCTATATTGTTATAGCTAGTTTTGAGCTTATTTAGATTAGATTTCAATAGATTTGTATATATAGGAGAGGCATAGAATAGTGAGATGGGTCTGGGCAATGGTGGTTCTAGCTAGAGGTGTGAGGTAAGGTTTACTTCTATACAAGGAGCCAAGTTTTTTATTGACCATCAGTATAGTATTGTTGATATGATCGTCATAGCTGAGGTTATTATCTATAGTAATGCCCAGGAGACGTGTAGTAGTATCAGGGGTAATAGTGGTACAGTTGTTAGAGGTAATTGTGAAGTGGATGGATGGGGACTTTTGGGTGGGAGCAAAGAGTAACAATTTTGTTTTTTTAGGGTTAAGGAGGAGACAGTGGTCAGTAAACCAATTTTCAACAGTGTTAAATACTGTTTGGGTAAGGGTTTGAAGAGAGATAGATGAATTAGAAGAACATATTAGAGTGGAGTCATCAGCATATTGAATACACGTAGCTTGAGGAAAAACAGTATTGAGGTCATTAATAAAAATTGAAAATAAAAGAGGGCCTAATATAGAGCCTTGAGGGACTCCGATGTTTACGGGGAGGGGTGTGGATAGGTTATTATCCCATAGCACTGCTTGATGTCTGTTTTTTAGATAGGATGTAAACCAAAGTATTGCTTGAGGGTCAAGAGATTGTACTTTCAGCACACCGATTAGTAAGTCGTGGTTAACCATATCAAAGGCTATTGATAGGTCAATAAATAATGTGGAGGACAGAGAATTATTATTTCAATTTCTGTTTATACAGTCAGTAAAAATTAGCAGGGCAGTGGTTGTACTATGAAAGGGCCTAAAGCCGTGCTGGCAATTGGCAAGTAAATTGTTGTCAAGCAGGTGTTGAAGTAGTTGATGGTGAATATATTTTTCCATTATTTTGGCAAGTGGGGAGAGTAATGCAATTGGACGGAAATTGGATATATCAGTGGATTTGCCTCCTTTATGTAAAGGGATAATGTGGGAGATTCTCCATATGGATGGGAGGCTACCTTCTGTGATGGTACAGTTTATAAGGATGGATATGGGATAAGCTATGATTTTGGAAGCTATTTGAAGATATTCAGCTGGCAGGTGGTCAGCAGAAGGGGTACAAGGCTTGAGTTTTTGAAGGAGTTTGCAGATAAAGGATGCTGGTACAGGTTGTATGTGGAAGGAGGGCACTGGACTGTTTATATTTTGTAATGGGTTGGGAGGACTGGGAGGGAGTGTCTTTGCAAGATTATGAATAATTTCAGTGAAGTAATTATTGAAGGCATCAGCTATTTGCAAAGGATTATTATGAGGAATTGAAATTGGGGCTGGAGTTTTGGAATGTCCTGGTTGGAGAAGTTTATTGATGCCTGACCAGAACTTTTGTGGATTTTTTGTATGAGATTGTTGAAGGTGGTGATAATAATTTTTTTTGTCTAAGATAATGTCCTTTTTGGTTGCATTTCTTAGCTGTTTAAAGAGTAGATGGTCTGCAGAGCTCTTAGTGGCTCTCCATTTGGCCCATATTTTGTTTCGTAGGAACATTTTTTCCTTGGTTTGTTGTGTGAGCCATGGAGCTGCTTTGGTCCTGATTCAGGAGGATTGAAGGGGGCATGGAGATCCAGGATTTGTAGGAATTTAGTATTAAAGTAAGAAACAGCTTCATCTAGTTTGAGGTGCTTCAGAGGTGACCAGTTACAGGCTTTTAGTTCATTTTGAAAGTTATTTTCTTGGAAGTGTTTTTTTTGTACAAAAGATTATAAAGGTGTTATTGGTAGGATTATGAGCCTTTTGCCTTATTATATAGGTTAAAACATGGTCGCTAATGTCATCAGGTAGTGTTCCTGGTATATAGGTTTCAGGATGACTATTTACAAGTATCCACTCAAGAGTGGTTTCTTTATTACTAGGTTTCTGAATTCTTGTGGGGGTGTTTATTATCTGGGTGAAACCATGAAGATTAATGTGGGTACTAGGATTAGGGGAGCTACAGGTAGTCCAGTCAATATTAAAGTCACCTAGTATTATTGTTTCTTGAGGAAGGGTGGAGAGGTTACTAAGAATATTTTCAAGAGTTTTAATATTATTTCCAGGTGGGATGTAGGTACAGATTATGAAAATAGATTTAGATTTATTAAGTTGTAGTTTAATAGTAAGGGTTTTGACACTGGTGTTAGGAGGTAGAGGTACATTATAGGATGAAACTTGAAGTTCTGATTTATACAAGATAGCTACACTGCCACCCTTTTTGGAAGTACGGTCACATCTGAAGATATTGTATCCAGGTGGGGTTATTTCTAGGTCATGAGTAGAGGGATTTAACCAAGTTTCAGTAAGACAAAGGAGATCAAATGCATGTACTTGTAAAAGAGCATGTAATTGACTGAGTTTGTTGTTAATGCTACGGGTGTTAAGTTGAGCTATTTTGAGAGCGTTACCTAGTTGTGTGGATATAGAAATTCCATTAGCTGTTTGTGTTAGTGGAATATTGATATTTTGTTGGTTAGGGCCAGGATTAGGATGGATATCTCCATCTAATAAAATATCAATAGGATGTTTTAGTATAGTATTTATGTTTTCAAAGTACTTGGGTGAGCTTAGCTTGCTGGGGAAGTAGGTAACATGTGAAGATCTATGAAACTTTGGGAGTAGGTAAACTGAAGTGGAGGTTATATTGCTATGTGAGAGGGAACTGAGGTGTGAGTTTGGTATAGTTTGTTGGTGGGAAGGTATATTAATAAGTAGGGAGAGGTGATCATAGAGGGTTAGGGTGTAGGGTAGAGTTAGGAATAGTAGTGAAGAAGTAATAAAAAGGTAATATTTAAGGTTAGAGTTATGTAAGATGGTCATTTTAGAAAGTAGGTTTTGTGAGGTAATGTAAAATGTGAGATAAAGTAAATAAATAAGGTGTGGTCTGGTAGTATAGAGGGATAATTGTACCTTAGTACAAAAGAGTGGGGATGAATAAGGAGATAGTTAAGAGAGGAGTTCTCAATTAGAAGTCTAAGGTGATAGGGAAATTAATTAAGTGGGTGTGGCTTATTATGTTTAAGTTTAACAGCACTGGGGGTGGTTGGGAATTGGGGGTAGGGTAGGGGAGTGGAGTGAGCCCGTAGGGCGAATGGAGCGGGCTACAGCAAGTAGTGGAGGTTTCAACAGAGACAATCAGTGAACAATGGTAGCCCAGAGAGAGACATAGGAGCAGGTAAGTAGCTTCTAATAGAGCAAGCAGGGTATAGGTAAGAGGATAGTGAAAGGAGAGGCTAAAAAGAATTACAGTCGACTGTAGGCAGACAATGAGGAGAGTACAGGCTAGGAGCAGGTGAGGAGTAGTATGGTGTAATAGCAATGAAAAGAAAGAAAGGGATGTAATGAGTTGAAACTAGTAGTATTAGGGGAGTGAGTAAGGGCACAATGCTAGAGTACACTGCCACCTAGTGGGCAGAATAAAAATTACAGCAGGTAACCAGGAAAAGTAAAGTAGGTAGGGAAGGATAGTTTAACAGGTGAAGAAATTCAACAGGAGTTTCTAGTAGGTGAAAGGAGTCTGACTGCTGGCTTTCCTGACTCAGTGGCTAAGTTAGTTTACAGAGTTTAATTATAGAATAGGTAAAACAGATTTGCTTACAATAGGGGTTAGTGGTGAGACATACTTTGTGATTTCTGTACAAACAGCAGTAGGCACTGGGGCAATAGATACAAAGATGGTCCAATTTGGTAAGGCTTGAGGTGGATCAGGGGGTCCTTAGTATCCAGGCGGGTCCCTTAATGCAAGATAGGGGTAAGTTGCTTGTGATTTCTGTACAAACAGCAGTAGGCACTGGGGCAGTAGATACAAAGATGGTTCAATTTGGTAAGGCTTGAAGTGGATCAGGGGGTCCTTAGTATACCGGCGGGTCCCTTAATGCAAGGTAGGGGTAGGTTGAATAGGGGTTAGTGGTGAGACATACTTTGTGATTTCTGTACAAACAGCAGTAGGCACTGGGGCAGTAGATACAAAGATGGTCCATTTTGGTAAGGCTTGAGGTGGATCAGGGGGTCCTTAGTATCCAGGCGGGTCCCTTAATGCAAGGTAGGGGTAGGTTGTTTGTGATTTCTGTACAACCATCAGTAGGCAATGGGGCAGTAGATACAAAGATGGTCCAATTTGGTAAGGCTTGAGGTGGATCAGGGGGTCCTTAGTATCCAGGCGGGTCCCTTAATGCAAGGTAGGGGTAGGTTGTTTGTGATTTCTGTACAAACAGCAGTAGGCACTGGGGCAGTAGATACAAAAATGGTCCAATTTGGTAAGTCTTGAGGTGGATCAAGGGTCCTTAGTATCCAGGCGGGTCCCTTAATGCAAGGTAGGGGTAGGTTGTTTGTGATTTCTGTACAAACAGCAGTAGGCACTGGGGCAGTAGATACAAAGATGGTCCAATCTGGTAAGGCTTGAGGTGGATCATGGGGTCCTTAGTATCCAGGCAGGTCCGTTAATGCAAGGTAGGGGTAGGTTGTTTGTGATTTCTGTACAAACAGCAGTAGGCACTGGGGCAGTAGATACAAAGATGGTCCAATTTGGTAAGGCTTGAGGTGGATCATGGGGTCTTTAGTATCCAGGCGGGTCCCTTAATGCAAGGTAGGGGTAGGTTGTTTGTGATTTCTGTACAAACAGCAGTAGGCACTGGGGCAGTAGATACAAAGATGGTCCAATTTGGTAAGGCTTGAGGTGGATCAGGGGGTCCTTAGTATCCAGGTGGGTCCCTTAATGCAAGGTAGGGGTAGGTTGTGTTGGTAGCGTATTTCTGGGTTCAGGAGCACACAGCAGCCAAGGGAAGAGTGTGGCTAGTAAAGGTAGTAAAAATAAAATAACATCCCTGATAGATGTCCTCTACATTGTTCATGCCAGGATGCTTATCTGATAAGACCATCTTCTCCATTGTTATGTCACCTTGTGTGACAGTCACATAATATACATTTTCACTGTGCAGTTTGTACTGTACCATACTGATATGTGATTAGTGTTTCCGCTGCAACTGTCTTCCACTGACATGCTCTCATCTGCTGTACATTAGGATTTTTCGTCTGTCCTCTTTCCCTGTGTTAATTCTTTTAGTTCATCTGCATGCCCCTATTCAATAAAATCTGTTTATTTTAAATGGCAGTCCATCTACCTTTATAGATCCTTTATATAACTTTTCTACAGAATGCCTCAAATGACATTTCACAATACTCTGCACTGTATACACTGTTCTGTACTGTGTCTCAACCATATACATTACTATATGTTAAACTCTGGTAATCATTGTGGCATTCCGCACAATCCTTCTAACCCAGATTCCTCTAATGTAAACATGTTCACTATCTGTGTTGCTTTATAGTGTTACCAGCCACAAAACCACACTTGTTTACATTTAAATGTGGTGCATGGCATGAATATGTAATTAGCATATCTGCTCACTGCACAAAGCCTACATGCAGTTTATTGAATACCACAGTATATCAATGCTGTGGTACTGTAGCGAATTTTCCAATTTAAAAAAATCTTTATTGCTAATGCTGCTAGCATTAACAACCATCAGAGATACATCAAATGTTGCTATTTATAAAGTGTTGGATTTTTAACCTCACAAAAATCCTGTCTTGTGTTAATCAAATATTTCAATATATCAGCTGTAAAGATTCTCTTTCCTTGTCTTGACTAGTATACTCCATCCTGTTTAAATACATGTGTCCAAAATTAGACTTGGATGCTTTACACAGTTCCACTTTTTAAAATGGACATTTTTTTAAGTAGGTAGTTCCCAAAAAAATCTCATCCGCACTGACTGACTCTACTTTCTGTATGAGATTTGCTAAAAATAACACCTGTTAAAGCTATGCTTTCTAAAAGAACTGCAAGTTTCCTACTAACAGAGAAGAGAGTCCTCGCAGATGAGATCATTTTACTAACATGAATAAAACAGCTCCATATTTCCTTCATTAAGGCATTGTAAGGCCTTTCTCACATATTGCATGTTGCAACACTATTCAAAGTTCATTATCTTCTCTGCGAATGCATCAGTTCCTGTAATAATTGAATCTTAATTACTTGTGTATCATTTCTGACCAGATCTCCAACTTCTATCTGCCCTAGTAATTGTTACAAAAGAATGAGCTTCGTCACCATTAATCTTATTAAGAATGAGCTTCGTCACCATTAATCTTATTAATCTCACTGTTTCATTACTGATATACATGTGTAAGTATACAATTCTCATCCAGCTGTCTTTGTACTTTCATTGCGTGAGCCATGTGGTCAGCTTTAGTTTTTTTTCTCTTTTTTCTTACAATAATGTTCTTCAGTCTTTCCAAGTTCAGTTTTGATTTCTTTCTTTCTTTTTGCCTTACCCTTGCCTTTTTTTTTCTGCCTTCTCTGTTGGAAAGGTGATGCCTTTTTCTGTTGACCGAATATTTTCTGATTAAACGATGTTATCATCTGGTCTAATCTCTGTGTTACATAACAAATCAGTGTCCTTTTTAGTCTGTGTGTGTGTGTCTCTCTCTCTATATATATGTTTAGTGTAGGGTGGTTTGTTTGGTTATGGGGGGAGGGCGTGTGTATGTTTGTGTGTGTCCTGTATGTATGCGTTAGTTTTATGATTTTGTATTTCACGATTTCAATGTTTTGGTAATGTGGGGTTTCGGGCTTTTCGTCTCGGTATTTTGGGCATTGGGATTCTGTGCATTCAGGATTTTGTAGGGGACCCAAATATATATACATACATACATACATACATATGGGTCAACTTCTAAATCTCAAATCTCAAAATCTCTAATTCAAAATACAGAAACCAAAATCTGGAAAACTCAAAATACTGAAAACTCAAAATACTGAAACTCAAAATATCGAAAAAAAAACACAGGACACCAACTCTAACTATATTGCAGCAGAAATATATACAGAAACATATAAACGACAAACCATATTAGTCTTCTCCAACTATAACCAGTGATCCAAGGCCCCTGCACCCCCCACACCCCCTGTTTCTTAAATATATCAACTCCGAGATTGCACTACACAGCAGGAAATGGCAAACCTACCATTAGGTGCTTTATGACTGCCTGTTGTAACCTTAGTCATGTTCACTTCTAATTTGCTATACTACAACATAACTCATGTTAGTATAGTGAAGTACAATCTTGGAGTTGATATATTTACGAAGCAGGGGGTGTGGGGGGTGCAGGGGGGGCTTTCCCCCCTACCTATAGTTGGAGAAGACTAATATATTTCTGTATGTAGTTGTGCTGCAATATAGTTAGTGTTGGTGTCCTGTGTTTTTTTTTTAATTTTGAGTTTCAGTATTTTGAGCTTTCCAGATTTTGGTTTCAGTATTTTGAATTTAGAGATTTTGAGGTTCGAGATTTAGAAGTGGACCCATATGTATGTATGTATGTATGTATATATATATATATATATATATATATATATATATATATATATATATATATATATATATATACACATACACATATACATATATATACACATATGGGTGTGTGTGTGTGTGTCTGAGTGTGTATATATGTATATATTCACTTTGCATTATAAGAATTATTCAATTTCTTTTTATTCCTTTCTATTTCTTGTGTCCTTTCTTTTATGGCTTTCTACTCTGAATCCTGAGTTTGCTGAATACTTGTATCTTGAATTTGCAAAGCTGTCATCGGTAGTATCGTGTTTAGCAGGGGTGAAGTGAACTTTATTGACAATAGACATTTCTTTCATAAATGTGTTCTATTTACATTTTGCCTAATATTATTTATCCAGTCAGCCCAGTCAATGTTTGTAACAAATGTTTTCCAAGCCGTGTCAATTGCACAAATGCAATCATCAGTAAGTCTAGATTTACTAATAAAAATGGTAAACAGGTCATTCAACCTTTAACATGAGGAGCACAGGTCTTCAATATTATCAGGTGTTACCTTTAAATATGGATTACATTTAGTACTCTGTGCAAGATATTTGTGCTTTACCAAACCATTAATAGTATACTCATTTAAGAAATCTGTTTTCAGCCACAAATGAATAAAGAATTCTGAAAGGAAATAATAATCAATATCAGCTGTCACAAAATTCAAAGAAAATTTAAGTCACCTTCTAGGAGAAAATAATACAAACAGTATGCAACTAAATATTAAATGAAGTATGCTGTGCTAACCATATACAAGGGGAAGAATTTCATAAAGACATTGCTTTGACCTACTTTACCAGTTGTGCCAGTCACACTAAATTGCTGAATTAAATTTAAATTGCATGTGGTACTTAATGCTCACTATCTAGAGAGTAGGAGGAGAAAGTTTAAGGGTGGGCTGGGTGAAGAAAGGACAATAGATTGAGCCATGTGAGGAACAGGAGCATAACCAGTTGTCATTTAGATGGATCTTTAACAGGTTTTTGGACTGTGCTAGGTTGTTGGTGTTCAGGATATTCTGAGGGATGGAGTTCCATACTTCAGAGATGTAATTTGAGTAGAGAGAGTCTCCAAAGCTGTTGGTAGATTTAGTAACTTTTAACAATAGTTTGTTGGAGGATCTTAGGGCCCTATTGGTGAGGTGGGTGTGTATTAGGTTGAGTATGGCTGGACATTTTTTAGGATAGTATACTACATAGTGGGTTTGAGTTAGTTGGTTTAAGAATAAGATATTAGGTAGTTCTAGCCATTTGAGTTGCTTTAGAGCAAGGCAGTGATGGGTTCTATGGGTTAGGTTGGCAGCAAATCTGGTTATTTTGTGGTAGCAGGTTTCAAGTTTTCTTAGGTCAGTTTTCCTTAGGTTAGTTAGTATACAGGAGGCATAGTGTAGGGTGGATAGTAGGTGGGTCCTGACAATTGCTTGTCTAGAGGAGTTCATTAGATAAGACTTAATCCTGTAAACAGAACCTAATTTAATGTGGACTTTTTTAATTGCAAGGGATATGTGCTTGTCAAATTTTAAATTATTATCAATAGTGACACCTAGCAGTTTGGTTTCTAAGATTGGTTCAATTGTTGTGTGGTTGGATGTCAAGCTCCACTCAATAACCCACATGTGCACCCTCATCCTGGTCTGTAGCATCAATAGGACTTGTTGGCAGGAAAGATTTGTGTCCCAGAGACTCCCCATCTGTGGAATAGACTCCCTCTCCATGTCAACAGAGTATCTATTTACCCCTTTTTACATGCAACCTGGATAACTGGATGGGAAACAGAAAATACATCCCTGAGATTCCACCCGTGTCACTGCTGGTTAAAGCATTGGGTACTGACTTGTCTAAACATGGGATAAACCCTTGGCTAGGCTTATAAGGGCCTCAAGGCCAATAGCCTAGTAACTTCCTATGATCCTGTGATTCTATGAGTGATTTGTAGGGAACTGTCTTTATTTTGTATGAATGAGATTATAGAGCTTATGAAGAAGGAGTTAAATTGGGATGCTATACTCTTTTCAGAGTTTTGGGTGTGTGGAGATGGGTGGAAGTACGACCTGAGTATGTAAGTTGTTTGGTTGTACCCAGAATTTCTGTGGGTTATTTGATGATTGAATTGCAATGTAGAGTAGTAACATATTTTCTCATTTTTTTATTTATTAAGAGAGACTTTGGTTTTGTTGGTCTGATGTTGGTACCAGAGTTTGTCTCTTTGTTTTAGTAGTTGCCTGGTTTCCATTCTGAGCCATGGACAGTAATTTATCTTAGTTCTAATGTGTCTAGTAGGGGGGCAGTGTAGTTAGTATATACAGAAATTTATTGTTAAAGTATTGGACTGCTGCATTTAATGGGAGGTGTTTTAGTGGGGACCAATTGTAGTTTTGGAGCATTCATTTTAATGTGTCTATGGAGAAGTTTTTTGTATTATGTACTTGTTTATATGATATAGTTTTTATGAGAGTGTTGCATTGCCTTAAGGAATAGGTTAGTAAGTGGTCACTAAGGCTGTCTGGTAGACAACCTGAGTGATAAATAAGTGAGGGCTTGTTAGTCAGAGCCCAGTTGAGAATCAATTGTTTGTTGCTGTTTTTGTCTACCCTTTTGGTGCTTGTATTATTTGGGTGAACCCATGTAAGTTTACATAGTTTGAGGGGTTTTCCAAGGGGTGGATTTGCTAATCAGTATTGAAATCTCCCTCTTTAATGGTTTCTTGGCTAAATGTAGTGGATGCCCATGAGAGTAGGTGTTCTATATTAGACGAGTCATTATTTTGGTGGGGTTTATACTACTAGTAGGATTATTTGTTTACTGTTGTTGATTTTTAGACTTGAGGCTAGTAGTTCAGTATTATGTAGGTCTAGGGGGTTTATCTGCAGGTGTTCAAAGTTAAGAGAGTCCTTATATATTATAGCTGCAGCTCCACCTTGCTTTTCTAATCTGTCTTGTCTAAGAATGTTATAGCTAGGGGGTAGTATTCCATTGTTGTCTATGTGGGGTTTAAGCCAGGTTTCTATTAAGACAGCTATGTCAGGGGTGTAGTGGGAGAGAGTAGCATGAAATTTGTGTATTTCGTTTAACAGGCTTCTGAGATTTATGTTAATAAGAAGGATATTGGATCTACTTTTAGGTATATTGTTGATTGTCAGGGTGTTGGGCTTAATTGTTATTTGAGGTTTTATTTGTTTAGTGGGTAGGTTTTGTTGGATAGAATTTGGGCCTGGGTTAGGATGGATATCTCCACATACTTGAAAGTTTTTTGTTTTTTTGGGGGGGGCTGTAGGACAAATATAATTAGTAGGTGTTTGGGGTTGTTTCAATGATGCATGTGGAGAAGTAGGTATATATATATATATATATATATATATATATATATATATATATAAAACAGAATAGATCAAGTGTGATAGAGTTATATATTTGGAGAAGTATTGTGAAGTTTGTAAATACAATTTTTACTGCATTTGTGGATGGAATGGTAGATTTTAAGTAGATAATGGTAAGGTTGTGAGGTGTAGTTAGATTGAGGGCAATTAGTGGTGCAAGGATGAGTAAATGAATGAGTAGCATGCTTGTGTTTGGGGTCTGGTGTAGTGGATGTGCCGGTAGTTGTGTTAACTAGGAGGTGAGCAGAGTATCAGAGGTTCTGTGAATGTAGTTGGAGGAGGGTTCAGGATATGGGTGGGGTTAAGATGTGGTGTGGTGTAACAGTGATGTGGTAGAGTATGATTGGATGGTGTGATCTACTGGGTGTGGTGTGGTTAGTAGAAATGTAACTGATGTGTGGGTGGGTGTAGAGGAGCGGAGTGAGCCTGAGTGTAGCGAGGGCTAATGGAACGAGTTTGATTCCAGGTTATGACAAACCTTCAAAAAGAGAAAATTTATGAGTAAAGTAAGTGGAGCTTTACCAGTATAGTGAACAAGCAGGTTAGCAGTTTAATGGGTGATATTACGTTTCAGAAAGTAAGAAAGACAGTGTGGCAGATAAGTGTTAGGAGATGAGGAGGGATGAGCAAGTAAAAAGAAAAAAAGCAGTAAGGTTTCTGGTCATTGAGATTCAGCAGTTAGATAAAGGCATATTAGTGAGAAAGAGATAGTGAAGGAGAGAAGTATGGCTCTCTATAAATCAAAATAAATATCTTCTTACTCTAACTAAGCAATTGCACAATAAATCATAAACCACTTAGGATTATTTCAGATAAACTCTGGATTGTCCTGTCAACAGTCTGTTTGAATTTATGGCTGACAATCCTCCTTGGGATGATTAGAGTTTGCCTGTCTACAACTTGTCCCTTTCTAACAACAAACAATACAGATCAGAGGTAAAAAACATGAAAATAAATCTCCTTTTATTAAGCAATTGCGCAGTAAATCACAAACCAACACAGGGTTTTTTCAGATAATCTCTAGATTGTCCTGTCTACAGTCTTTGTGAATTTAAAGCTGACTAAAGCCCATGGAATGGCTAGAGTTTACCTGCATACAGTCTATTCTTTTTTATCAACAGTGAAAATCAGAGGTGCAACAACAAAATATAAACCAAAATAAATCTTTCTGTCTATAAACTATCCCTTTCTTCCTTCAAACAGTGAAAATCTGAGGTAAAAAAATAAAGTATAAATCAAAATAAATCTTCTTTTACCAAGCAGTTTCACAATCAATCACAACCCAACAATGAATTGTTTCAGCAAAGCTCTGGCATGGCCTGTTTACATTCTGTTTGAATTTATAGCTGATTAGGCACCTTGGGATGGCTAATGTTTGCTTGTTTACAACCAGTGTCCTTTTCTAACAGCAGACAATGAAAATCAGAGATAAAAATAAAATATAAATCAAAATAAATATCCTGTTACTAAGCAGTTGCACAATAAATCACAACCCAATGCAGGAATGTTTCAGATAAGCTCTGGATTGGTCTTCCCAAGGTTCAAACTCAATTTGATCTACTGAGATCAGGATTCTATTCCAGACAAAAAATTTAAAAAAAAATAAAATATCAAGATTCATACATGTGGATTATAAAGAATAATTGTCATAGCACATATTTTAAAAATAAATAATACAACATTTACTCTTCAAAAATGAGAACTACAAAATGATTCTACAAGGGATACCATTGAGTGACTAGTACATGTTCTCCATTTCAATACTGTGTTAATATCATGTGAATGTCAGTTTTATTGAC